>NW_025813526.1:202309-802309 GCF_021976095.1 Xenia sp. Carnegie-2017 | reverse complement strand
AATTTCGTCATCACTTCGTACATGCCATGTAAGAGTGCTTTAAATAATTTACCTGTTACGCGCTAACTTTAATTTGATCGACATTCATTTTATCTGCCAACGTTTCAATGTAATGCTGTCCTGTGTTGGCTCGAAGGTATTTTAATCGATTATGCATAATATGAACTCACTGAAACGTGTAATATATTCCTCTTTCTATTCTTGAAAGCAGTATTTGCACTCTGCCTGGCGGTATAAGTTCATTAGTTTACTGAATTCACTTCAACTGCTTTTTACGTTTAGCAAGAAACAGTGAAATAATGCGATTGTGTCCGTAATGTGTAGACCAAGGTGTTGAGACGGGGGGTAAGTAACAATTAAAATTGGGCGTTTATAAAATAGTTTTACGTCAGAATAGTTTGGGGTTGGGATAAAATGCGGATGCAGACTGCCAGATGTGCGGACGGACGTATAAAAAGAATGATTGGGTAGTCTTTTCACTGAAATAAATTCTATAGTCTGGTGGCACTATCCTAGAATAGCTATGTTTTACCCGTTCGATGGACATTTATAGTAGAAGCAGGAAACAGACCTTAAAATAACCGTGTTGTGATCCGCCATTCTGAAACAAAAAATCGCTACGCTTGCACATAGCCTCGGAAATATCACACAAGAAATGAGTTAGCAACTAAAGAAGTTTTTGAAAAAATGTGAGGAGCACCAGCTTCAATTATCATCACAAAGAAAAACATGAAAAATCTATGTGATAAAAATGACGGGGTCCAGTAGTATACTTTAAAATATTTTAAAAGTATATATATCAACGTTTTCAAATTATTATTTCACTGAACAAAGGAAAAAGGGCATTTTGTCTCTGCTTGATTGAACCAAGAATCATCAATACCATGCTCCAAGTATATTTTTCTATTTCGGTTTGTTAATAAAATTGCTAAGTCAGCCGTGAGTCCCGATCCATTACAGAAAGTTTTGACTTTGAGCGTCTTAGTCGTCTATATTTCTGTCCTGAAGCTTTCTTGTCTGCATCATTACTTGCAATATGAGTACAGACTTGGAACCTGGTCATACTGTATGTGTAGTATACTAAAACAGTAATAGTACAACGCTCAAGTAGCGATATTTCACAACTACAACATATAGGCCATGGAACCAAAAAATTTTTAACCATTATGTAGCTGTAGTAATACTTATCAACTTTAGCATGCATGTCAATCGAATAACTTGCACATTAAAGAGAAAAATCGATTATTTTATCTTGAATATATGATCAAGAAAGGTGAAATCGATATTATGTTTTTACGTCTTAGCCAATCAAAGCAAAAAGAGTCTTGCCCTCGACCTATTAGGTAGCTTCGGTATGCATTGTTTACACTGCACTTTGTAAACAATGGCAAACAGCAATTCTCGTACGTCATCAGCTATGGTCTTGTCAGAGTTGTACGAGAGGACATACGCATGCGCAAGTTAGCCAGTTATGTACGTCTTGTCGCAAGCGAAGCTACGGAAAAATTTAGGAAGGATATTTAATATAATCCTTTCCATCTATAATACAACTTCTCACAAGATCTTCTAAAAAGGATACAATCTCTAGTTACAGATGAGTTTATCGTTTTCCTAACGTTGTTGTTTATAAGGCCCGTTTCAAACGGCGTGCTTCTCATGTGCCGAACTTAATATGAATTAGGTTCGGCAAAGTCCACAAAAATTTGACTTTGATTCAAACGTCAAACTTAATTAGGTAGAGCTTAATTACAAAATTGGAACACCTATTGATTTTGCATTGCGGTTCATTTGAATTTTCCAAAAGAATGCCTGGCAAGCAAATCAGCAACTTATTCCAATTCGGAGCATGCTTGAGCATGCAAAAAGAAGGAGAAGGATAACCGAGTCAGCTCTTCGCTGTCTCTTGGTTACGAGAAAGCATGTTATTCAAATAGCTGTATTATTGACGCTGATACTGTTATCAGGCAAGAACGCTATTTTTCCTATAAACCGTTCATTTTGGCGACTCGCAAGGAATACTGGTTGGTAGAATCTTGTATGGAAAACGTACTCAAATGTGAGGTTTAAGAAGACGTTTAGAGTCTCGTGAGAAAAATTTATGTTTATTCTTAGTTCAAATGCCCATAAACTTGAGCGTGAAAGTGTCGTCGAAGAGCCAATCTCTCCAGAGCTAAGGCTCGCAATTTGCCTTTATCGTTTGGGATGAGGCTCATATTATTATACGATTGCGGAGATGACAGGCCTTGGGGTATCTACTGTGAGAACTATTACGGAGGAGGGTTGTGAAGCTATTATGGAGTATCTTTGGAAGGAAAGCATTGACTAGTTCATGCCACATACAGAACCGGAATTTAAAAGCAAAATCATTGATATGGAAGTCAGATGGCAATTTCCCTGTTGTTGGGCAGCTATTGATGGCTGCCACATACCAATATAATGCCCACCAGGTGTTGCAGAATCATGCAAAGAATACCACAATTTTAAGAACTTCTACTCTGTTTTTCTCATGGCTATGGTAGATTCAGAGTATTGATTTATTTGGGGAAGTTGTTGGTATCCTGGTAATTCACGTGATTCTATTATTTTACAGTCAACTCACCTGTGGGCAAAAATACAAAAAGGGAACTATATACCTATTGTTAGGAAAATGGTTGGTGAACAAATAATTACTCCACTGGTAGTTGCTAATTCTGCTTTCCCTTTTACAACCTGGCTGATGAAGCCTTTCACTAATGCCATTCAGTCTGAGAAGCAAAGATACTTCAATTATAGACTAAGCGGTGCAAGAATGGTAACCGAAGGTGCTTATGGCCAACTTAAGGGTAGGTGGCATGTGCTGCTTAAGAAGTGTGAAAGCAGCAGTGAGAAAGTACGAGGGAATGTTCTGCCTTGTATGGTCCTTCATAACATCTGTCTAATGAGAAAGGATAAGATTTCCAAAACCCTTGACCTTTCAATTGATCCTGCTACCTATGAGAAACGAGATAGGGAGAGTGTCAGTGACAATTAAAATAAAGATGTTATTCTTTCACTGTTTAAAGCTGAGGAGAATAGCTCAGTTGTAGAGCATTCGACTGCAGTTCGAGAGGTCAGTGGTTGAATTCCTCTAACTTCTTTTTTAAAACTGATATTTACATATACACATATTCTAATTAGAAATGTAAATTCAATTAAAAAGGTTATTGAGGAATGTTTTGTGGACATTTCAGGAAAAAGAAAAGAAATTAAAGCTTGAAGTTTGTACAAGGATTTAAATTTTTTTTCGTTTCCTGTTATAATGAAAATGAACTGACATTTAAAAAGAAGATGTTATTCTTTCAATGGTTAAAGCTAGGTAGTGTAGCTCAGTGGTAGACCATTCGATAGCAGTTCGAGAGGTCAGTGGTTCAATTTCACTAACTCCCTTTTTAAAACTGATATTTAGATATACATATATTCCAATTAGAAATGTGAATTTGATTAAAAAGGTTATTAAGGCATTTTTTGTGGACGTGTTTAAGAAAAAAAAGTACTTGAAGCATGAAATTTGTACAAGATATTAAAATTTTTTTTACATTTCCTGTTATAATGAAAGTAAACTAACATTTAAAATAAAGATGTAATTCTTTCATTGTTTAAAGCTAGGGAGTGTAGCTCAGTGGTAGAGCATTCGACTGCACTTCGAGAGGTCAGTGGTTAAATTCCTCTAACTCCCTTTTTAAAACTGATATTTAGATATACATATATTCCAATTAGAAATATATATTTGATTAAAAAGGTTATTAAGGCATGTTTTGTGGACGTGTTTAAGAAAAAGAAAGGAAATTGAAGCTTGAACTTTGTACAAGGATTTAAACTTTTTTTTCATTTCTTGTTATAATAAAAGAAAACTGACAATTAAAATGAAGATGTTATTCTTTCAATGTTTAAAGCTAGGGAGTTTAGCTCAGTGGTAGATTATTAGACTGCATTTCGAGAGGTTAGTGGTTGAATTCCTCTAACTCCTTTTTTAAAACTGATATTTAGATATACACATATTCCAATTAGAAATGTAATTTCAATTAAAAAGGTTATTGAGGAATGTTTTGTGTACATTTCAGGAAAAAAGAAAGAAATTAAACCTTGAAATTTGTACAAGGATTTAAATTTTTTTCATTTCCTGTTATAATGAAAGTGAACTGACATTTAAAAAGAAGATGTTATTCTTTCAATGGTTAAAGCTAGGTAGTGTAGCTCAGTGGTAGACCATTCGATAGCACTTCGAGAGGTCAGTAGCTCAATTTCACCAACTCCCTTTTTAAAACTGATATTTAGATATACATGTATTCCAATTAGAAATGTGAATTTGATTAAAAAGGTTATTAAGGCATGTTTTGTGGACGTGTTTAAGAAAAAAGAAGAACTTGAAGCTTGAAATTTGTACAAGATATTAAACTTTTTTTCATTTCCGGTTATAATGAAAGTAAACTAACATTTAAAATAAAGATGTAATTCTTTCATTGTTTAAAGTTAGGGAGTGTAGCTCAGTGGTAGAGCATTCGACTGCACTTCGAGAGGTCAGTTATTAAATTCCTCTAACTCCCTTTTTAAAACTGATATTTAGATATACATATATTCCAATTAGAAATTTAAATTTGATTAAAAAGGTTATTAAGGCATGCTTTGTGGACTTTTTAGGAAAAAAAAAGAAATTGAATCTTGAACTTTGTACAAGGATTTGAACTTTTTTTCATTTCCTGTTATAATGAAGTAAACTGACATTTAAAATAAAGATGTTATTCTTTCATTGCTTAAAGCTAGGGAGTTTAGCTCAGTGGTAGATTATTAGACTGCAGTTCGAGAGGACAGTGGTTGAATTCTTCTAACTCCTTTTTTAAAACTGATATTTAGATGTACATATATTCAAATTAGAAATGTAAATTTGATTGAAAATGTTATTAAGTTATGTTTTGTGGACGTGTTTAAGAAAAAAAAAGAAATTGAAGCTTGAAATTTGTACAAGATATTAAACTTTTTTTCATTTCCTGTTATAATAAAAGTAAACGGACATTTAAAATAAAGATGTTATTCTTTCCTTATTTGAAGCTAGGGAGTGTAGCTCAGTGGTAGAGCATTTGATTGCATTTCGACAGATCATTGGTTCAATTCCTCGAACTCCCTTTTTGAAACTAATATTAAGCTATACATATATTCTGAATAAAAAGGAAATTGGATTGAAAACTTATTAAGGCATGTTTTGTGGACATTGTTAAGAAAAAGGAGGAAATTGAAGCTTGAACTTTGTACAGGGATTTAATTTTTTTTTCATTTCCTGTTATAATGAAAATAAACTGACATTTAAAATAAAGATGTTGTTCTTTCATTGCTTAAAGTTAGGGAGTGTAGCTCAGTGGTAGAGCATTCGACTGCAGTTCGAGGAGTCAGTGGCTCATTTCCTCTTACCCCCTTTTCAAAACTGGTATTAATATATACATATATTCCAATTAGAAATGTAAATTCGATTGAAAAGGTTATTAAGGCTTGTTTTGTGGATGTTTTTAATGAAAAAAAAGAAATTGAAGCTTGAAATTTGTACAAGATATTAAACTTTTTTTCATTTTCTTTTATAATAAAAGAAAACTGACATTTAAAAGAAAGATGTTTTACTTTTTCATTGTTTATAGTTAGGGTGTGTAGCTCAGTGGTAGATCATTCGACTGCAGTTCGAGGAGTCAGTGGTTTAATTCCTCTAACTTTCTTTTCAAAACTGGTATTTGTACAAACATATATTCCAATTAGAAATGTAAATTCAATTAAAAAGGTTATTAAAGCTTGTTTTGTAGACGTGTTTAAGAAAAAAAAGAAATTGAAGATTGAAATTTGTAAAAGAGTTTAAACTTTTTTTCATTTCCTGTTACAATGAAAGTAAACTGACATTTAAATTGAAGATGTTATTCTTTCAATGGTTAAAGCTAGGGAGTGTAGCCCAGTGGTGGAGCATTCGACTGTAGTTCGAGAGGTCAGTGGTTCAATTCCACAACTCCCATTTTAAGACTGATATTTAGAAATACCTATATTCCAATAAAAATAAATTTCGATTAAAACTTATTAAGGCATGCTTTGTGGATATTTTTAAGAAAAAATAAGGAAGTGAAGCTTGAGCTTTGTACGGGGATTTAAACTTTTTTCCATTTATTGTTATAATAAAAGAAAACTGACATTTATAAGAAAGATGTTATTCTATCATTTTTTAAAAGTAGGAAGTGTAGCTCAGTGGTAGAGCATTTGACTGCATTTCGAGCAGTTAGTGGTTCATTTCCTCTAACTCCCTTTTTCAAACTGGTATTTATATATACATATATTCCAATAAGAAATGTAAATTCGATTAAAAATATTATTAACGCTTGTTTTTTGGATGTGTTTAAAAAAAAAAGAAATTGAAGCTTGAAATTTGTACAAGAGTTTAAAATTTTTTTCATTTCCTGTTACAATGAAAGTAAACTGACATTTAAAGTGAAGATGTTATTCTTTCAATGGTTAAAGCTAGGGTGTGTAGCTCAGTGGTAGAGCATTCGACTGCAGTTCGAGAGGTCAGTGGTTCAATTCCACTAACTTCCTTTTAAAACTGATATTTAGATATACATATATTCGAATCAGACATAAAATATGATTAAAACTAATTAAGCATGTTTTGTAGTTATTTTCAAGAAAAAAAAAGAAAATGAAGCTTGAACTTTGTACGAGGATTTAAACTTTTTTCTATTTATTGTCATAATAAAAGAAAACTGACATTTATAAGAAAGATGTTATTCTTTCATTTTTTTAAAAGTAGGAAGTGTAGCTCAGTGGTAGAGCATTCGACTTCAGTTCGAGGAGTCAGTGGTTCATTTCCTCTTACCCATTTTTTAAAACTGGTATTTATATATACATATATTCCAATTAGAAATGTAAATTCGGTTATAAAGGTTATTAAGGCTTGTTTTCTGGACGTGTTTAAGAAAAAAAAAGAAATTGAAACTTGAAATTTGTACAATGGTTTAAACTTTTTTTCAATTCCCGTTACAATGAAAGTAAACTGACATTTAAAGTGAAGATGATATTCTTTCAATGGTTACAGCTAGTGAGTGTAGCTCAGTGGTAGAGCATTCGACTACAGTTCGAAAGTTCAGTGGTTCAATTCCACCAACTCCCTTTTTACGACTGATATTTAGATATACATATCTTCCAATTAGAAATAAAATTCGAATAAAACTTATTAAGGCATGCTTTGTAGATCGGTTTAAAAAAAAAAATTGAATCTTGAAATTTGTTTAATAATTCAAACACTTTTTCATTTCCCATTATAATGAAAGGAAACGGACATTTAAAATAAAGATGTTATTCTTTCATTGTTAAAGCTAGGGAGTGTAGCTCAGTGGTAGAGCATTCGACTGCACCTCGTCGGATCATTGGTTCAATTCCTCGAACTCCCTTTTTAAAAATGATATTTAGATATACATATATTCAAAAGAAAAAGCAAATTCAATTGAAAACTTATTAAGGCATGTTTTGTGGACATTTTTAAGAAAAAGAAGGAAATTGAAGCTTGAACTTTGTACAAGAATTTAATTTTTTTTTTCATTTCTTGTTATAATAAAAGAAAGCTGCCGTTTAAAATGAACATGTTGTACTTTCAATATTTAAAGTTATGGAGTTTAGCTCAGTGGTAGATAATTAGACTGCAGTTCGAGAGGTCAGTAGTTCAATTCCTCTAACTCCCTTTTCAAAACTGATGTTTATATATATATATTCCTATTAGAAATAAAATTCGATTGAAATTGTTTTTAAGGCATGTTTTGTGGACATTTTTAGGAAAAAAAAGAAATTGAAGCTTGAACTTTATACAAGGATTTAAACTTTTTTTCATTTCCTGTTATAATGAAAGTAAACTGACATTTAAAATAAAGATGTTGTTCTTTCATTGCTTAAAGTTAGGGAGTGTAGCTCAGTGGTAGAGCATTCGACTGCAGTTCGAGGAGTCAGTGCCTCATTTCCTCTTACCCCCTTTTCAAAACTGGTATTTATATATACATATATTCCAATTAGAAATGTAAATTCGATTAAAAAGGTTATTAAGGCTTGTTTTGTGGATGTTTTTAATGAAAAAAAAGAAATTGAAGCTTGAAATTTGTACAAGATTTTAAACTTTTTTTCATTTTCTTTTATAATAAAAGAAAACTGACATTTAAAAGAAAGATGTTTTACTTTCATTGTTTATAGTTAGGGTGTGTAGCTCAGTGGTAGATCATTCGACTGCAGTTCGAGGAGTCAGTGGTTTAATTCCTCTAACTCTCTTTTCAAAACTGGTATTTATAAATACATATATTCCAATTAGAAATGTAAATTCAATTAAAAAGGTTATTAAAGCTTGTTTTGTATACGTGTTTAAGAAAAAAAAAGAAATTGAAGATTGAAATTTGTAAAAGAGTTTAAACTTTTTTCATTTCCTGTTACAATGAAAGTAAACTGACATTTATATTAAAGATGTTATTCTTTCAATGGTTAAAGCTAGGGAGTGTAGCTCGGTGGTGGAGCATTCGACTGCAGTTCGAGAGGTCAGTGGTTCAATTCCACAACTCCCATTTTAAGACTGACATTTAGAAATACCTATATTCCAATAAAAATAAATTTCGATTAAAACTTATTAAGGCATGCTTTGTGGATATTTTTAGGAAAAAATAAGGAAGTGAAGCTTGAACTTTGTACAATGATTTAAAATTTTTTTCATTTCTTGTTATAATAAAAGAAAACTGATATTTATAAGAAAGATGTTACTCTTTCATTTTTTAAAAGTAGAAAGTGTAGCTCAGTGGTAGAGCATTCGACCGCAGTTCGAGGAGTCAGTGGTTCATTTCCTCTTAGCCCTTTTTAAAACTGATATTTATATATACATATATTCCAACTAGAAATGTAAATTCGATTAAAAAGGTTATTAAGTCATGTTTGCGGACATTATTTGGAAAAAAAAAGAAGTTGAAGCTTGAGCTTTGTACGGGGATTTAAACTTTTTTCCGTTTATTGTTATAATAAAAGAAAACTGACATTTATAAGAAAGATGTTATTCTTTCACTGTTTAAAGCTGAGGAGAATAGCTCAGTTGTAGAGCATTCGACTGCAGTTCGAGAGGTCAGTGGTTCAATTCCTCTAACTTCCTTTATAAAATTGATATCTAGACATACAAATATTACAATTAGAAATAAAATTCGATTAAAACTTATTAAGGCATGCTTTGTGGATTTTGTAAGAAAAAAGAAATTGAAGCTTGAACTTTGTACAAGGATTTAAACTTTTTCCTTTCCTGTTATAATGAAAGTAAACTGACATTTAAAATAAAGATGTTATTCTTTCATTGCTTAAAGTTAGGGAGTGTAGCTTAGTGGTAGAGCATTCGACTGCAGTTCGAGGAGTCAGTGGTTCATTTCCTCTTAGCCCCTTTTTAAACTGGTATTTATATATACATATATTCCAATTAGAAATAATATTCCAATTAAAAGGTTATTAAGGCATGTTTGCGGACATTATTTGGAAAAAAAAAGAAGTTGAAGCTTGAGCTTTGTACGAGGATTTAAACATTTTCCATTTATTGTTATAATAAAAGAAAACTGACATTTATAAGAAAGATGTTATTCTTTCATTTTTTAAAAGTAGGAAGTGTAGCTCAGTGGTAGAGCATTTGATTGCAGTTCGAGGAGTTAGTGGTTCATTTCCTCTAACTCCCTTTTTCAAACTGGTATTTATATATACATATATTCCAATTAGAAATGCAAGTTCAATTAAAAGATTATTAAGGCTTGGTTTTAGGATGTGTTTAAGGAAAAAAAAGAAATTGAAGCTTGAAATTTGTACAAGAGTTTAAACTTTTTTTCATTTCCTGTTACAATGAAAGTAAACTGACATTTAAAGTGAAGATGTTATTCTTTCAATGGTTAATACTAGGTTGTGTTGCTCAGTGGTAGCAGTCGACTGCAGTTCGAGAGGTCAGTGGTTCAATTCCACTAACTCCATTTTTAAGACTGATATTTAGATTTACATATATTCCAATTAGAAATAAAATTCGATTAAAACTTATTAAGGCATGCTTTGTGGATATTTTAAGAAAAAAAAAAGTGAAGCTTGAACTTTGTACAATGATTTAAATTTTTTTCATTTCTTGTTATAATAAAAGAAAACTGACATTTAAAAGAAAGGTGTTATTCTTTCATTTTTTAAAAGTAGGAAGTGTAGCTCAGTGGTAGAGCATTCGACTGCATTTCGAGCAGTTAGTGGTTCATTTCCTCAAACTCCCTATTTAAAACTGGTATTTATATATACATATATTCCAATTAGAAATGTAAATTCGATTAAAAAGATTATTAAGGCTTGTTTTTTGGATTTGTTTAAGGAAAAAAAAGAAATTGAAGCTTGAAATTTGTACAAAAGTTTAAACTTCTTTTCATTTCCTTTTAAAATGAAAGTAAACGGACAATTAAAATAAAGATGTTATTCTTTCACTGTTTAAAGCTGAGGAGAATAGCTCAGTTGTAGAGCATTCGACTGCAGTTCGAGAGGTCAGTGGTTCAATTCCTCTAACTTCCTTTATAAAATTGATATCTAGACATACAAATATTACAATTAGAAATAAAATTCGATTAAAACTTATTAAGGCATGCTTTGTGGATATTTTGTAAGAAAAAAAAAGAAATTGAAGCTTGAACTTTGTACAAGGATTTAAACTTTTTCCTTTCCTGTTATAATGAAAGTAAACTGACATTTAAAATAAAGATGTTATTCTTTCATTGCTTAAAGTTAGGGAGTGTAGCTTAGTGGTAGAGCATTCGACTGCAGTTCGAGGAGTCAGTGGTTCATTTCCTCTTAGCCCCTTTTTAAACTGGTATTTATATATACATATATTCCAATTAGAAATAATATTTCAATTAAAAGGTTATTAAGGCATGTTTGCGGACATTATTTGGAAAAAAAAAGAAGTTGAAGCTTGAGCTTTGTACGAGGATTTAAACATTTTCCATTTATTGTTATAATAAAAGAAAACTGACATTTATAAGAAAGATGTTATTCTTTCATTTTTTAAAAGTAGGAAGTGTAGCTCAGTGGTAGAGCATTTGATTGCAGTTCGAGGAGTTAGTGGTTCATTTCCTCTAACTCCCTTTTTCAAACTGGTATTTATATATACATATATTCCAATTAGAAATGCAAGTTCAATTAAAAAGATTATTAAGGCTTGGTTTTAGGATGTGTTTAAGGAAAAAAATGAAATTGAAGCTTGAAATTTGTACAAGAGTTTAAACTGTTTTTCATTTCCTGTTACAATGAAAGTAAACTGACATTTAAAGTGAAGATGTTATTCTTTCAATGGTTAATACTAGGTTGTGTTGCTCAGTGGTAGAGCAGTCGACTGCAGTTCGAGAGGTCAGTGGTTCAATTCCACTAACTCCATTTTTAAGACTGATATTTAGATTTACATATATTCCAATTAGAAATAAAATTCGATTAAAACTTATTAAGGCATGCTTTGTGGATATTTTTAAGAAAAAAAAAGAAAGTGAAGCTTGAACTTTGTACAATGATTTAAATGTTTTTCATTTCTTGTTATAATAAAAGAAAACTGACATTTAAAAGAAAGGTGTTATTCTTTCATTTTTTAAAAGTAGGAAGTGTAGCTCAGTGGTAGAGCATTCGACTGCATTTCGAGCAGTTAGTGGTTCATTTCCTCAAACTCCCTTTTTAAAACTGGTATTTATATATACATATATTCCAATTAGAAATGTAAATTCGATTAAAAAGATTATTAAGGCTTGTTTTTTGGATTTGTTTAAGGAAAAAAAAGAAATTGAAGCTTGAAATTTGTACAAGAGTTTAAACTTCTTTTCATTTCCTGTTAAAATGAAAGTAAACGGACAATTAAAATAAAGATGTTATTCTTTCACTGTTTAAAGCTGAGGAGAATAGCTCAGTTGTAGAGCATTCGACTGCAGTTCGAGAGGTCAGTGGTTCAATTCCTCTAACTCCCTTTATAAAATTGATATCTAGACATACACATATTACAATTAGAAATAAAATTCGATTAAAACTTATTAAGGCATGCTTTGTGGATATTTTTAAGAAAAAAAAAGAAATTGAAGCTTGAACTTTGTACAAGGATTTAAACTTTTTCCTTTCCTGTTATAATGAAAGTAAACTGACATTTAAAATAAAAATGTTATTCTTTCATTGCTTAAAGTTAGGGAGTGTAGCTTAGTGGTAGAGCATTCGACTGCAGTTCGAGGAGTCAGTGGTTCATTTCCTCTTAGCCCCTCTTTAAACTGGTATTTATATTTACATATATTCCAATTAGAAATAATATTCCAATTAAAAGGTTATTAAGGCATGTTTGCGGACATTATTTGGAAAAAAAAAGAAGTTGAAGCTTGAGCTTTGTACGAGGATTTAAACATTTTCCATTTATTGTTATAATAAAAGAAAACTGACATTTATAAGAAAGATGTTATTCTTTCATTTTTTAAAAGTAGGAAATGTAGCTCAGTGGTAGAGCATTTGATTGCAGTTCGAGGAGTTAGTGGTTCATTTCCTCTAACTCCCTTTTTCAAACTGGTATTTATATATACATATATTCCAATTAGAAATGCAAGTTCAATTAAAAAGATTATTAAGGCTTGGTTTTAGGATGTGTTTAAGGAAAAAAATGAAATTGAAGCTTGAAATTTGTACAAGAGTTTAAACTTTTTTTCATTTCCTGTTACAATGAAAGTAAACTGAAATTTAAAGTGAAGATGTTATTCTTTCAATGGTTAAAGCTAGGGTGTGTAGCTCAGTGGTAGAGCATTCGACTGCAGTTCGAGAGGTCAGTGGTTCAATTCCACTAACTCCATTTTTAGACTGATATTTAGATTTACATATATCCCAATTAGAAAATACATTCTATTGAAAATGTTATTAAAGCATGTTTTGTGGACCTGTTTAAGAAAAAAGCACGAAATTGAAGCTTGAAATTCGTACAAGAATTTAAACTTTTTTTCGCTTCCTGATACAATGAAAGTAAGCTGACATTTAAAATGAAGATGTTATTCTTTCAATGGTTGAAGCTAGGGAGTGTAGCTCAGTGGTAGAGCATTCGACTGCAGTTCGAGAGGTCAGTGGTTCAATTCCACTAACTTCCTTTTAAAACTGATATTTAGATATACATATATTCGAATTAGACATAAAATATGATTAAAACTAATTAAGCATGTTTTAGATATTTTCAAGAAAAAAAAAAAAGAAATGAAGCTTGAACTTCATGAAGTTTAAACTTTTTCTATTTATTGTTATAGTAAAACAAAACTGACATTTATAAGAAAGATGTTATTCTTTCATTTTTTTAAAAGTAGGAAGTGTAGCTCAGTGGTAGAGCATTCGACTTCAGTTCGAGGAGTCAGTGGTTCATTTCCTCTTACCCATTTTTTAAAACTGGTATTTATATATACATATATTCCAATTAGAAATGTAAATTCGGTTAAAAAGGTTATTAAGGCTTGTTTTCTGGACGTGTTTAAGAAAATAATAGAAATTGAAGCTTGAAATTTGTACATTGGTTTAAACTTTTTTTCAATTCCCGTTACAATGAAAGTAAACTGACATTTAAAGTGAAGATGATATTCTTTCAATGGTTAAACTAGGGAGTGTAGCTCAGTGGTAGAGCATTCGACTACAGTTCGAGAGTTCAGTGGTTCAATTCCACCAACTCCCTTTTTAAGACTGATATTTAGATATACATATCTTCCAATTAGAAATAAAATTCGAATAAAACTTATTAAGGCATGCTTTGTAGATCTGCTTAAAAGAAAAAAAATTTGAATCTTGAAATTTGTTTAAGGTTTCAAACACTTTTTCATTTCCCATTATAATGAAAGGAAACGGACATTTAAAATAAAGATGTTATTCTTTCATTGTTTAAAGCTAGGGAGTGTAGCTCAGTGGTAGAGCATTCGACTGCACTTCGTCGGATCATTGGTTCAATTCCTCGAACTCCCTTTTTAAAAATGATATTTAGATATACATATATTCAAAAGAAAAAGCAAATTCAATTGAAAACTTATTAAGGCATGTTTTGTGGACATTTTTAAGAAAAAGAAGGAAATTGAAGCTTGAACTTTGTACAAGAATTTAATTTTTTTTTTCATTTCTTGTTATAATAAAAGAAAGCTGCCGTTTAAAATGAACATGTTGTACTTTCAATATTTAAAGTTATGGAGTTTAGCTCAGTGGTAGATAATTAGACTGCAGTTCGAGAGGTCAGTAGTTCAATTCCTCTAACTCCCTTTTCTAAACTGATGTTTATATATATATATATTCCTATTAGAAATAAAATTCGATTGAAATTGTTTTTAAGGCATGTTTTGTGGACATTTTTAGGAAAAAAAAGAAATTGAAGCTTGAACTTTATACAAAGATTTAAACTTTTTTTCATTTCCTGTTATAATGAAAGTAAACTGACATTTAAAATAAAGATGTTGTTCTTTCATTGCTTAAAGTTAGGGAGTGTAGCTCAGTGGTAGAGCATTCGACTGCAGTTCGAGGAGTCAGTGCCTCATTTCCTCTTATCCCCTTTTTAAAACTGGTATTTATATATACATATATTCCAATTAGAAAATGTAAATTGGATTGAAAAGGTCATTAAGGCTTGTTTTGTGGATGTTTTTAATGAAAAAAAAGAAATTGAAGCTTGAAATTTGTACAAGATATTATACTTTTTTTCATTTTCTTTTATAATAAAAGAAAACTGACATTTAAAAGAAAGATGTTTTACTTTCATTGTTTATAGTTAGGGTGTGTAGCTCAGTGGTAGATCATTCGACTGCAGTTCGAGGAGTCAGTGGTTTAATTCCTCTAACTCTCTTTTCAAAACTGGTATTTATAAATACATATATTCCAATTAGAAATGTAAATTCAATTAAAAAGGTTATTAAAGCTTGTTTTGTATACGTGTTTAAGAAAAAAAAAGAAATTGAAGATTGAAATTTGTAAAAGAGTTTAAACTTTTTTTCATTTCCTGTTACGATGAAAGTAAACTGACATTTATATTAAAGATGTTATTCTTTCAACGGTTAAAGCTAGGGAGTGTAGCTCGGTGGTGGAGCATTCGACTGCAGTTCGAGAGGTCAGTGGTTCAATTCCACAACTCCCATTTTAAGACTGACATTTAGAAATACCTATATTCCAATAAAAATAAATTTCGATTAAAACTTATTAAGGCATGCTTTGTGGATATTTTTAGGAAAAAATAAGGAAGTGAAGCTTGAACTTTGTACAATGATTTAAAATTTTTTTCATTTCTTGTTATAATAAAAGAAAACTGATATTTATAAGAAAGATGTTACTCTTTCATTTTTTAAAAGTAGAAAGTGTAGCTCAGTGGTAGAGCATTCGACCGCAGTTCGAGGAGTCAGTGGTTCATTTCCTCTTAGCCCCTTTTTAAAACTGATATTTATATATACATATATTCCAACTAGAAATGTAAATTCGATTAAAAAGGTTATGAAGTCATGTTTGCGGACATTATTTGGAAAAAAAAAGAAGTTGAAGCTTGAGCTTTGTACGAGGATTTAAACTTTTTTCCATTTATTGTTATAATAAAAGAAAACTGACATTTATAAGAAAGATGTTATTCTTTCATTTTTTAAAAGTAGGAAGTGTAGCTCAGTGATAGATCATTTGACTGCAGTTCGAGCAGTTAGTGGTTCATTTTCTCTTAGCCCCTTTTTCAAACTGGTATTTATATATACATATATTCCAATTAGAAATGCAAGTTTAATTAAAAAGATTATTAAGGCTTGGTTTTTGGATGTGTTTAAGGAAAAAAAAGAAATTGAAGCTTGAAATTTGTACAAGAGTTTAAACTTTTTTTCATTTCCTGTTACAATGAAAGTAAACTGACATTTAAAGTGAAGATGTTATTCTTTCAATGGTTAAAGCTAGGGTGTGTAGCTCAGTGGTAGAGCATTCGACTGCAGTTCGAGAAGTCAGTGGTTCAATTCCACTAACTTCCTTTTTAAATCTGATAATCAGATATACATATATTCCAATTAGAAATAAAGTTCGATTAAAACTTATTATGGCATGCTTTATGGATATTTTTAAGAAAAAAAAAGAAAGTGACTCTTGAACTTTTATACAATGATTTAAATTTTTTTCATTTCTTGTTATATTAAAAGAAAACTGACATTTAAAAGAAAGATGTCTTTCTTTCATATTTTAAAGTTAGGGTGTGTAGCTCAGTGGTAGAGCATTCGACTGCAGTTCGAGGAGTCAGTGGTTCAATTCCTTCAACTCCCTTTTTAAAACTGATATTTATATATACATATATTCCAATTAGAAAAGTAAATTTTATTGAAAAGATTATTAAGTCATGGTTTGTGGACGTGTTTAAAAAAAAAGCAAGAAATTCAAGCTTGAAATTTGTACAAGAATTTAAACTTTTTTTCATTTCCTGTTGTAATGAAAGTAAACAGACATTTATAAGAAAGATGTTATCCTTTCATTTTTTATAAGTAGGAAGTGTAGCTCATTGGTAGAGCATTCGACTGCAGTTCGAGGAGGCAGTGGTTCATTTCCTCAAACTCCCTTTTTAAAACTGGTATTTATATATACATATATTTTAATTAGAAATGTAAATTCGATTAAAAAGTTTATTAAGGCTTGTTTTGTGGACGTGTTTAAGAAAAAAAAAATTGAAATTTGAAATTTGTACCAAGGTTTAAACATTTTTTTATTTCCTGTTATAATGAAAGTAAACTGTTATTTAAAGTGAAGATGTTATTCTTTTAATGGTTAAAAATAGGGAGTGTAGCTCAGTGGTAGAGCATTCGACTACAGTTTGTGAGGTCAGTGGTTCAATTCCTCTAACTCCCATTTTCAAACTGATATTTATGTATACATATATTCCTATTGGAAATAAAATTCGATTGAAATGTTTATTAAGGCATGTTCTGTGGACATTTTTAGGAAAAAAGAAAATGAAGCTTGAACTTTGTACAAGGATTTAAACTATTTTTCATATCCTGTTATAATGAAAGTAAACTGACATTTAAAATAAAGATGTTATTCTTTCATTGCTTAAAGTTAGGGAGTGTAGCTCAGTGGTAGAGCATTCGACTGCAGACCGAGAGGTCTGTGGTTCAATTCCACTAACTACCTTTTTAAGACAGATATTTAGATATTTATATTCCAATTAGAAATAAAATTCGATTAAAACTTATTAAGGCATGCTTTGTGGATATTTTTAAGAAAAAAAAAGAAATATAAGCTTGAAATTTGTACAAGAGTTTAAACTATTTTTCATATCCTGTTATAATGAAAGTAAACTGACATTTAAAATAAAGATGTTATTCTTTCATTGCTTAAAGTTAGGGAGTGTAGCTCAGTGGTAGAGCATTCGACTGCAGACCGAGAGGTCTGTGGTTCAATTCCACTAACTACCTTTTTAAGACAGATATTTAGATATTTATATTCCAATTAGAAATAAAATTCGATTAAAACTTATTAAGGCATGCTTTGTGGATATTTTTAAGAAAAAAAAAAGAAATATAAGCTTGAAATTTGTACAAGAGTTTAAACTTTTTTTCATTTCCTGTTATAATGAAAGTAAACTGACAATTAAAATAAAGATGTTATTCTTTTACTGTTTAAACTAGGGAGTGTAGCTCAGTGGTAGAGCATTCGACTGCAGTTCGAGAGGTTAGTGGTTCAAGTCCTCTAACTCACTTTTTAAAACTGTTATTTAAATATACATATATTCCAATTAGAAATAAAATTCGATTAAAACTTATTAAGGCATGCTTTGTGGATATTAAAAAGGTTATTAGGGCTTGTTTTTTGGACGTGTTTAAGAAAAAGAAAGAAACTAAAATTTGAAATTTGTACAAGGGTTTAAACATTTTTTCATTTCATGTTATAATGAAAGTAAACTGACATTTAAAATGAAGATGTTATTCTTTCAATAGTGAAGCTAGTGAGTGTAGCTCAGTGGTAGAGCATTCGACTAGAGTTTGTGAGGTCAGTGGTTCAATTCCTCTAACTCCCTTTTTCAAACTGATATTTATGTATACATATATTACTATTAGAAATAAAATTCGATTGAAATGGTTATTAAGGCATGTTTTGTGGACATTTTTAGGAAAAAACAGAAATTGAAGCTTGAACTTTTTACAAGGTTTTAATTTTTTTTTTCATTTTCTGTCATAATGAAAGTAAACAAACATTGATAAGAAAGATGTTGTTCTTTCATTTTTTAAAAGTAGGAAGTGTAGCTCAGTGGTAGAGCATTCGACTGCAGTTCGAGGAGTCAGTGGTTCATTTCCTCTTACCCATTTTTTAAAACTGGTATTTATATATACATATATTTCAAGTAGAAATGTAAATTCGATGAAAAAGGTTATTAAGGCTTGTTTTGTGGACGTGTTTAAGAAAAAAAAAGAAATTAAAAATTAAAATTTGTACAAGGGTTTAAACACTTTTTCATTTCCTGTTATAATGAAAGTAAACTGTTATTTAAAGTGAAGATGTTATTCTTTTAATGGTTAAAGCTAGGGAGTGTAGCTCAGTGGTAGAGCATTCGACTACAGTTCGTGAGGTCAGTGGTTTAATTCCTCTAACTCCCTTTTTCAAACTGATATTTATGTATACATATATTCCTATTAGAAATAAAATTCGATTGAAATGGTTATTAACACATGTTTTGTGGACATTTTTAGGAAAAAAAAATTGAAGCTTCAAATTTGCAAAATGATTTAAACATTTTTTCATTTCCTGTTATAATGAAAGTAAACTGACAATTAAAATAAAGATGTTATTCCTTCACTGTTTAAAGCTGGGGAGAATAGCTCAGTGGTAGAGCATTCGACTGCAGTTCGAGAGGTCAGTGGTTCAATTCCATTAGCTCCCTTTTTAAAACTGATATTTAGACATACACATATTAAGATTAAGATTAAAATTCGATGAAAAAGGTACTAAGGCCTTTTTTGTGGACGAGTTTAAGAAAAAAGAAAGAAATTTAAACTTGAAATTCGTACAAGGGTTTAAACATTTTTTCATTTCCTGTTATAATGAAAGTAAACTGACAATTAAAACAAAGATGTTATTCCTTCACTGTTTAAAGCTGGGGAGAATATCTCAGTGGTAGAGCATTCGACTGCAGTTCGAGAGGTCAGTGGTTCAATTCCACTAGCTCCCTTTTTAAAACTGATATTTAAATATAAATATATTCCAATTAGAAATAAAATCGATCAAAACTCATTAAGCATGATTTGTGGATATTTTTAAGAAAAAAAAAGAAAGTGAAGCTTGAACTTTGTACAATGATTTAAATTTTTTTCATTTCTTGCTATAATTAAAGAAAACAGACATTTAAATGAAAGATGTTTTTCTTTCATTGTTAAAAGTTATGGTGTGTATCTCAGTGGTAGAGAGTTTGACTGCAGTTCGAGAAGTCAATTGTTCAATTCCACTAACCCCGTTTTATAACTGATATTGATATATACATATATCCAATTTCAAATGTAAATTCGATTGAAAAGGTTATTAAGGCTTGTTTTGTGAACGTGTTTAAGAAAAAAAAAGTAATTGAAATTTGAATTTTGTACAAGGGTTTAAACATTTTTCATTTCCTGTCATAATGAAAGTAAACTGACAATAAAAATAAAGATGTTATTCTTACACTGTTTAAAGCTGGGAGAATAGCTCAGTGGTAGAGCATTCGATGCAGTTCGAGAGGACAGTGGTTCAAGTCCTCTAACTCCCTTTTTTATCTGTTATTTAGACATACACATATTACAATTAGAAATAAAATTCGATTAAAAAGGTTATTAAAGCATGTTATGTGGACGAGTTTAAGAAAAAAGAAAGAAATTGAAACTTGAAATTTGTAAAAAAGTTTAAACGTTTTTTGATTTCCTTTTACAATGAAGGTAAACTGACATTTAAAATGAAGATGTTATTCTTTTCATCGTTCAAACTAGGGAGTGTAGCTCAGTGGTAGAGCATTCGACTGCAGTTCGAGAGGTCAGTGGTTCAATTCCTCTAACTCCCTTTTTAAAACTGATATTTATAAATACATATATTCCTATTAGAAATAAAATGCGGTTGAAATGGTTATTAAGGCATGTTTTGTGGACATTTTTAGGAAAAAAAGATTGAAGCTTGAACTTTATACAAGGATTTAAACTTTTTTTCATTTCCTGTTATAATGAAAGTAAACTGACATTTAAAATAAAAATGTTGTTCTTTCATTGCTTAAAGTTAGGGAGTGTAGCTCAGTGGTAGAGCATTCGACTGCAGTTCGAGGAGTCAGTGGCTCATTTCCTCTTACCCCATTTTTAAAACTGGTATTTATCTATACATATATTCCAATTAGAAATGTAAATTCGATTAAAAAGGTTATTAAGGCTTGTTTTGTGGATGTTTTTAATAAAAAAAAAGAAATTGAAGCTTGAAATTTGTACAAGATATTAAAATTTTTTTCATTTCCTTTTACAATGAAAGTAAACTAACATTTAAAATGAAGATGTTATTCTTTCCATCGTTCAAACTAGGGAGTGTAGCTCAGTGGTAGAGCATTCGACTGCAGATTGAGAGGTCAGTGGTTCAATTCCTCTAACTCCCTGTTTAAAACTGATATTTATAAATACATATATTCCTATTAGAAATAAAATGCGATTGAAATGGTTATTAAGGCATGTTTTTTGGACATTTTTAGGAAAAAAAAAGAAATTGAAGCTTCAACTTTGTACAATGATTTAATTTTTTTCATTTCTTGTTATAATAAAAGAAAACTGACATTTAAAAGAAAGATGTTTTTCTTTCATTGTTAAAAGTCAGGGTGTTTTGCTCAGTGGTAGAGAGTTTTATTTCAGTTCGAGGAGTCAGTGGTTCAATTCCACTAACCCCCTTTTTAAAACAGATATTTATATATACACATATTCCAATTAGAAATGTAATTTCGATTAAAAAGGTTATTAAGGCTTGTTTTTTGTACGTGTTTAAAAAAAAAAGAAATTGAAATTTGAAATTCGTACAAAGGTTTAAACATTTTTCCATTTCCTGTTATAATGAAAGTAAACTGACAATTAAAATAAAGATGTTATTCTTTCACGGTTTAAAGCTGGGGAGAATAGCTCAGTGGTAGAGCAACTCGACTGCAGTTAGAGAGGTCAGTGGTTCAACTTCTCTAACTCCATTTTTAAAACTGATATTTAGACATACACATATTACAATTAGAAATAAAATTCGATGAAAAAGGTTATTAAGGCATGTTTTGTGCACGTGTTTAAGAAAAAAGAAAGAAATTTAAACTTGAAATTTGTACAAGAGTTTGAACATTTTTTCATTTCCTTTTACAATGAAAGTAAACTGACATTTAAAATGAAGATGTTATTCTTTCCATCGTTCAAACTAGGGAGTGTAGCTCAGTGGTAGAGCATTCGACTGCAGTTCGAGAGGTCAGTGGTTCAATTCCTCTAACTCCCTTTTTAAAACTGATATTTATAAATATATATATTCCTATTAGAAATAAAATGCGATTGAAATGGTTATTAAGGCATACTTTGTGGACATTTTTAGAAAAATAAAAATTGAAGCTTCAACTTTGCACAATGACTTAAATTTTTTTCATTTCTTGTTATAATAAAAGAAAACTGACATTTAAAAGAAAGATGTTTTTCTTTCATATTTAAAAGTCAGGGTGTTTTGCTGAGTGGTAGAGAGTTCGACTGCAGTCCGAGGAGTCAGTGGTTCAATTCCACTAACCCCCTTTTTAAAAGTGATATTTAGACATACATATATTTTAATTAGGAATAAAATTCGATTAAAAAGGTTATTAAGGCATGTTTTGTGGACGTGTTTAAGAAAAAAAAAGTCATTGAAATTTGAAATTTGTACAAGGGTTTAAACATTTTTTCATTTCCTGTTATAATGGAAGTAAACTGACAATTAAAATAAAGATGTTATTCTTTCACTGTTTAAAGCTGCGGAGAATAGCTCAGTGGTAGAGCATTCGATTGCAGTTCGAGAGGTCAGTGGTTCAATTCCTCTAACTCCCTTTTTAAAACTGACATTTAGACATACACATATTACAATTAGAAATAAAATTCGATGGAAAAGATTATTAAGGCATGTTTTGTGGACGTGTTTAAGAAATAGGAAAGAAATTTAAACTTGAAATTAGTACAAGAGTTTAAACGTTTTTTCATTTCCTTTTACAATGAAGGTAAACTGACATTTAAAATGAAGATGTTATTCTTTTCATCGTTCAAACTAGGGAGTGTAGCTCAGTGGTAGAGCATTCGACTGCAGTTCGAGAGGTCAGTGGTTCAATTCCTCTAACTCCCTTTTTAAAACTGATATTTATAAATACATATATTCCTATTAGAAATAAAATGCGATTGAAATGGTTATTAAGGCATGTTTTTTGGACATTTTTAGGAAAAAAAAAAGAAATTGAAGCTTCAACTTTGTACAATGATTTAATTTTTTTCATTACTTGTTATAATAAAAAAACTGACATTTAAAAGAAAGATGTTTTTCTTTCATTGTTGAAAGTTAGGGTGTGTAGCTCAGTGGTAGAGAGTTCGACTGCAGTTCGAGAAGTCAATGGTTCACTTCCACTAACCCCGTTTTATAACTGATATTCAAGGCTTGTTTTGTGAACGTGTTTAAGAAAAAAAAAGTAATTGAAATTTGAATTTTGTACATGGGTTTAAACATTTTTCAATTCCTGTTATAATAAAAGAAAACTGACATTTAAAAGAAAGATGTTTTTCTTTTATATTTGAAAATCAGGGTGTGTAACTCAGTGGTAGAGAGTTCGACACCAGTTCGTGGAGGCAGTGGTTCAATTCCACTAACCCCCTTTTTAAAACTGATATTTATATATACATATATCCAATTAGAAATGTAAATTCGATTAAAAATGTTATTAAGGCTTGTTTTGTGGACGTGTTTAAGAAAAAAAAGAAATTGAAATTTGAAATTCGTAGAAGGATTTAAACATTTTTTCATTTCCTGTTATAATGAAAGTAAACTGACAATTGAAACAAAGATGTTATTCCTTCACTGTTTAAAGCTGGGGAGAATATCTCAGTGGTAGAGCATTCGACTGCAGTTCGAGAGGTCAGTGGTTCAATTCCTCTAACTCCCTTTTTAAAACTGATATTTATAAATACATATATTCCTATTAGAAATAAAATGCGATTGAAATGGTTATTAAGGCATGTTTTGTGGACATTTTTAGAAAAAAAAATTGAAGCTTCAACTTTGCACAATGATTTAAGATTTTTTCATTTCTTGTTTTAATAAATAAAAACTGATTTTTAAAAGAAAGATGTTTTTCTTTCATATTTGAAATTCAGGGTGTGTAGCTCAGTGGTAGAGAGTTCGACTGCAGTTCGAGGAGTCAGTGGTCCAATTCCACTAACCCCCTTTTTAAAACTGATATTTAGACATACATATATTATAATTAGAAATAAAATTCGATAAAAAAGATTATTAAGGCATGTTTTGTGGACGTGTTTAAGAAAAAAGAATGAAATTGAAACTTGAAATTTCTACAATAGTTTAAACTTTTGTCATTTCCTTTTACAATAAAAGTAAACTAACATTTAAAATGAAGATGTTATTCTTTTCATCGTTCAAACTAGGGAGTGTAGCTCAGTGTTATAACATTCAACTGCAGTTCGAGAGGTCAGTGGTTCAATTCCTCTAACTCCCGTTTTAAAACTGATATTTATAAATACATATATTCCTATTAGAAATAAAATGCGATTGAAATGGTTATTAAGGTATATTTTGTGGACATTTTTAGAAAAAAAATAATTGAAGCTTCAACTTTGCACAATGATTTAAATTTTTTTCATTTCTTGTTATAATAAATAAAAACTGAAATTTAAAACAAAGATGTTTTTCTTTCATTGTTGAAAGTCAAGGTGTGTAGTTCAGTGGTAGAGAGTTCGACTGCAGTTTGAGGAGTCAGTGGTTCAATTCCACTAACCCTCTTTTTAAAAGTGATATTTAGACATACATATATTTTAATTAGGAACAATATTCGATTAAAAAGGTTATTAAGGCATGTTTTGTGAACGTGTTTAAGAAAAAAAAAGTAATTGAAATTTGAAATTTGTACAAGGGTTTATACATTTTTTCATTTCCTGTTATAATGAAAGTAAACTGACAATTAAGATAAAGATGTTATTGTTTCACTGCTTAAAGCTGGGGAGAATAGATCAGTGGTAGAGCATTCGATTGCAGTTCGAGAGATCAGTTGTTCAATTCCTCTAACTCCCTTTTTAAAACTGATATTTAGACATACACATATTACAATTAGAAATAAAATTCGATGAAAAAGATTATTAAGGCATGTTTTGTGGACGTGTTTAAGAAAAAAGAAAGAAATTTAAACTTGAAATTAGTACAAGAGTTTAAACATTTTTTCATTTCCTTTTACAATGAAAGTAAACCGACATTTAAAATGAAGATGTTATTCTTTTCATCGTTCAAACTAGGGAGTGTAGCTCAGTGGTAGAGCATTCAACTGCAGTTCGAGAGGTCAGTGGTTCAATTCCTCCTCCCTTTTAAAACTGATATTTATAAATACATATATTTCTATTAGAAATAAAATGTAATTGAAATGGTTATTAAGGCATGTTTTGTGGACATTTTTAGAAAAAAATTAAAGCTTCAACTTTGCACAATGATTTAAATTTTTTTTCATTTCTTGTTATAATAAATAAAACTGAAATTTAAAACAAAGATGTTTTTCTTTCATATTTGAAAGTCAGGGTGTGTAGTCAGTGGTAGAGAGTTCGACTGCAGTTTGAGGAGTCAGTGGTTCAATTCCATAACCCTCTGTTTAAAAGTGATATTTAGACATACATATATTTTAATTAGGAACAATATTCGATAAAAAAGTTTATTAAGGCATGTTTTGTGAACGTGTTTAAGAAAAAAAAAGTATTGAAATTTGAAATTTGTACAAGGGTTTATACATTTTTTCATTTCCTGTTATAATGAAAGTAAACTGACAATTAAAATAAAGATGTTATTGTTTCATGCTTAAAGCTGGGGAGAATAGATCAGTGGTAGAGCATTCGATTGCAGTTCGAGAGATCAGTTGTTCAATTCCTCTAACTCCATTTTTAAAATTTAGACATACACATATTACAATTAGAAATAAAATTGATGAAAAAAGATTATTAAGGCATGTTTTGTGGACGTGTTTAAGAAAAAAGAAAGAAATTTAAACTTGAAATTAGTACAAGAGTTTAAACATTTTTTCATTTCCTTTTACAATGAAAGTAAACCGACATTTAAAATGAAGATGTTTTTCTTTTCATCGTTCAAACTAGGGAGTGTAGCTCAGTGGTAGAGCATTCAACTGCAGTTCGAGAGGTCAGTGGTTCAATTCCTCTAACTCCCTTTTTAAAACTGATATTTATAAATACATATATTTCTATTAGAAATAAAATGTAATTGAAATGGTTATTAAGGCATGTTTTGTGGACATTTTTAGAAAAAAAAAATTGAAGCTTCAACTTTGCACAATGATTTAAATTTTTTTCATTTCATGTTATAATAAATAAAAACTGACATTTAAAACAAAGATGTTTTTCTTTCATATTTGAAAGTCAGGGTGTGTAGCTCAGTGGTAGAGAGTTCGACTGCAGTTCGAGGAGTCAGTGGTGCAATTCCACTAACCCCCTTTTTAAAACTGATATTTAGACATACATATATTACAATTAGAAATAAAATTCGATAAAAAAGTTTATTAAGGCATTTTTGTGGACGTGTTTAAGAAAAAAGCATGAAATTGACACTTGAATATTCTACAAGAGTTCAAACTTTTTTTCATATCCTTTTACAATGAAAGTAATCGAACGTTTAAAATGAAGATGTTATTCTTTTCATCGTTCAAGCTAGGGAGTGTAGCTCAGTGGTATAGCATTCGACTGCAGTTCGAGAGGTCAGTGGTTCAATTCCTCTAACTCCATTTTTACAACTGATATTTATAAATACATATATTCCTATTAGATATAAAATGATGAAATGGTTATTAAGGCATGTTTTGTGGACATTTTTAGAAAAAAAATTGAAGCTTGAACTTTGCATAATGATTTAAATTTTTTTCATTTCTTGTTATAATGAGAAAAAACTGACATTTAAAATAAAGATGTTTTTCTTTCATATTTGAAAGTCAGGGTGTGTAGCTCAGTGGTAGAGAGTTTTATTTCAGTTCGAGGAGTCAGTGCTTCAATTCCACTAACCCCCGTTTAAACAGATATTTATATATACACATATTCCAATTAGAAATGTAATTTCGAATAAAAGGTTATTAAGGCTTGTTTTTTGTACGTGTTTAAGAAAAAAAAGAAATTGAAATTTGAAATTCGTACAAAGGTTTAAACATTTTTTCATTTCCTGTTATAATGAAAGTAAACTGACAATTAAGATAAAGATGTTATTGTTTCACTGCTTAAAGCTGGGGAGAATAGATCAGTGGTAGAGCATTCGATTGCAGTTCGAGAGATCAGTTGTTCAATTCCTCTAACTCCCTTTTTAAAACTGATATTTAGACATACACATATTACAATTAGAAATAAAATTCGATGAAAAAGATTATTAAGGCATGTTTTGTGGACGTGTTTAAGAAAAAAGAAAGAAATTTAAACTTGAAATTAGTACAAGAGTTTAAACATTTTTTCATTTCCTTTTACAATGAAAGTAAACCGACATTTAAAATGAAGATGTTATTCTTTTCATCGTTCAAACTAGGGAGTGTAGCTCAGTGGTAGAGCATTCAACTGCAGTTCGAGAGGTCAGTGGTTCAATTCCTCTAACTCCCTTTTTAAAACTGATATTTATAAATACATATATTTCTATTAGAAATAAAATGTAATTGAAATGGTTATTAAGGCATGTTTTGTGGACATTTTTAGAAAAAAAAAATTGAAGCTTCAACTTTGCACAATGATTTAAATTTTTTTCATTTCTTGTTATAATAAATAAAAACTGAAATTTAAAACAAAGATGTTTTTCTTTCATTGTTGAAAGTCAGGGTGTGTAGTTCAGTGGTAGAGAGTTCGACTGCAGTTTGAGGAGTCAGTGGTTCAATTCCACTAACCCTCTGTTTAAAAGTGATATTTAGACATACATATATTTTAATTAGGAACAATATTCGATTAAAAAGGTTATTAAGGCATGTTTTGTGAACGTGTTTAAGAAAAAAAAAGTATTGAAATTTGAAATTTGTACAAGGGTTTATACATTTTTTCATTTCCTGTTATAATGAAAGTAAACTGACAATTAAGATAAAGATGTTATTGTTTCACTGCTTAAAGCTGGGAGAATAGATCAGTGGTAGAGCATTCGTTGCAGTTCGAGAGATCAGTTGTTCAATTCCTCTAACTCCCTTTTTAAAACTGATATTTAGACATACACATATTACGATTAGAAATAAAATTCGATGAAAAAGGTATTAAGGCATGTTTTGTGGACGTGTTTAAGAAAAAAGAAAGAAATTTAAACTTGAAATTCGTACAAGAGTTTAAACATTTTTCATTTCCTTTTACAATGAAAGTAAACAGAGCATTTAAAATGAAGATGTTTTCTTTTCATCGTTCAAACTAGGGAGTGTAGCTCAGTGGTAGAGCATTCAACTGCAGTTCGAGAGGTCAGTGGTTCAATTCCTCTAACTCCCTTTTAAAACTGATATTTATAAATACATATATTTCTATTAGAAATAAAATGTAATTGAAATGGTTATTAAGGCATGTTTGTGTGGACATTTTAGAAAAAAAATTGAAGCTTGAACTTTGCACAATGATTTAAATTTTTTCATTTCATGTTATAATAAGTAAAAACTGACATTTAAAACAAAGATGTTTTTCTTTCATATTGAAAGTTAGGGTGTGTAGCTCAGTGGTAGAGTTCGACTGCAGTTCGAGGAGTCAGTGGTGCAATTCTTAACCCTTTTAAAACTGATATTTAGACATACATATATTACAATTAGAAATAAAATTCGATAAAAAAGTTTATTAAGGCATTTTTTGTGGACGTGTTTAAGAAAAAAGCATGAAATTGACACTTGAATATTCTACAAGAGTTCAAACTTTTTTTCATATCCTTTTACAATGAAAGTAATCGAACGTTTAAAATGAAGATGTTATTCTTTTCATCGTTCAAGCTAGGGAGTGTAGCTCAGTGGTATAGCATTCGACTGCAGTTCGAGAGGTCAGTGGTTCAATTCCTCTAACTCCATTTTTACAACTGATATTTATAAATACATATATTCCTATTAGATATAAAATGTGATTGAAATGGTTATTAAGGCATGTTTTGTGGACATTTTTAGAAAAAAAAAATTGAAGCTTCAACTTTGCATAATGATTTAAATTTTTTTCATTTCTTGTTATAATGAGAAAAAACTGACATTTAAAATAAAGATGTTTTTCTTTCATATTTGAAAGTCAGGGTGTGTAGCTCAGTGGTAGAGAGTTTTATTTCAGTTCGAGGAGTCAGTGCTTCAATTCCACTAACCCCCGTTTTAAAACAGATATTTATATATACACATATTCCAATTAGAAATGTAATTTCGAATAAAAGGTTATTAAGGCTTGTTTTTTGTACGTGTTTAAGAAAAAAAAGAAATTGAAATTTGAAATTCGTACAAAGGTTTAAACATTTTCCATTTCCTGTTATAATGAAAGTAAACTGACAATTAAAATAAAGATGTTATTCTTTCACGGTTTAAAGCTGGGGAGAATAGCTCAGTGGTAGAGCAACTCGACTGCAGTTAGAGAGGTCAGTGGTTCAATTTCTCTAACTCCATTTTTAAAACTGATGTTTAGACATACACATATTACAATTAGAAATAAAACTCGATTGAAAAGGTTATTAAGGCATGTTTTGTGGACGTGTTTAAGAAAAAAGAATGAAAATGAAACTTGAAATTTCTACAAGAGTTTAAACTTTTTTTCATTTCCTTTTACAATGAAAGTAAACTAACATTTAAAATGAAGATGTTATTCTTTTCATCGTTCAAACTAGGGAGTGTAGCTCAGTGGTAGACATTCGACTGCAGTTCGAGAGGTCAGTGGTTCAATTCCTCTAACTCCTTTTAAAACTGATATTTATAAATACATATATTCCTATTAGAAATAAAATGCGATTGAAATGGTTATTAAAGGCATGTTTTGGACATTTTTAGGAAAAAAAAAGAAATTAGAAGCTTGAACTTTATACAATGATTTAATTTTTTCATTTCTTGTTATAATGAAAGTAAACTGACATTTAAAAAAGATGTTTTTCTTTCATTTTAAAGTTAGGAGTGTAGCTCCAGTGGTAGAGCATTTGACTGCAGTTCGAGGAGTCAGTGGTTCAATTCCACTAACCCCATTATTAAAACTGATATTTATATATACACATATCCAATTAGAAATGTAAATTCGATGAAAAGGGTTATTAAGGCTTGTTTTTGTTGATGTTTTAAGAAAAAAAAGAGAAATTTGAAATTCGTACAAAGATTTAAACATTTTTTCATTTCCTGTTACAATGAAAGTAAACTGACAATTAAAATAAAGATGTTATTCTTTCACTGTTTAAAGCTAGGGAGTGTAGCTCAGTGGTAGAGCATTCGACTGCAGTTGAGAGGTCCAGTGGTTCAATTTCTCTAACTCCATTTTTAAAACTGATATTTATATACATATATTCAATTAGAAATAAAATGCGATAAAAATGTTTATTAAGGCATGTTTTGTGGTCGTTTTAAGAAAAAGAAAGAAATTAAGCTTTGTACAAGAGTTTAAACTTTTTTTCATTTCCTTTTACAATGAAAGTAAACTAACATTTAAAATGAAGATGTTATTCTTTTCATCGTTCAAACTAGGGAGTGTAGCTCAATGGTAGAGCATTCGACTGCATTTTGAGAGGTCAGTGGTTCAATTTACTAACTTCCTTTTAAAACTGATATTTAGATATACATATATTTTACAATTAGAATTAAAATTCGATTGAAAAGGTTATTAAGGCATGTTTTGTGGACGTGTTTAAGAAAAAAGAATGAAAATGAAACTTGAAATTTCTACAAGAGTTTAAACTTTTTTTCATTTCCTTTTACAATTAAAGTAAACTAACATTTAAAGTGAATATGTTATTCTTTCATCGTTTTAAACTGGGATTAGCTCAGTGGTAGAGCATTCGACTGCAGTTCGAGAGGTCAGGGGTTCAATTCCTCTAACTCCCTTTTTAAAACTGATATTTATAAATACATATATTCCTGTTAGAAATAAAATGCGATTGAAATGTTTATTAAGGCATGTTTGTGACATTTTTAGGAAAAAAAAGAAATTTAAGCTTGAACTTTGTACAATGATTTGAACATTTTTCATTTTCTTGTTATAATAAAAAAACTGACATTTAAAAGAAAGATGTTTTCTTTTCATTGTTAAAACTCAGGGAGTTTTGCTCAGTGGTAGAGTTCTGACTGCAGTTCGAGGAGTCAGTGGTTCAATTCCACTAACCCCCTTTTTAAAAGTGATATTTAGACATACATATATTTTAATTAGGAATAAAATTCGATTAAAAAGGTTATTAAGGCATGCTTTGTGGACGTGTTTAAGAAAAAAAAAGTAATTGAAATTTGAAATTCGTACAAGGGTTTAAACATTTTTTCATTTCCTGTTATAATGAAAGTAAACTGACAATTAAAGTAAAGATGTTATTCTTTCACTGTTTAAAGCTGGGGAGAATAGCTCAGTGGTAGAGCATTCGATTGCAGTTCGAGAGGTCAGTGGTTCAATTCCTCTAACTCCCTTTTTAAAACTGATATTTAGCCATACACATATTACAATTACAAATAAAATTCGATGGAAAAGATTATTAAGGCATGTTTTGTGGACGTGTTTAAGAAAAAAGAAAGAAATTTAAACTTGAAATTTGTACCAGAGTTTAAATATTTTTTCATTTCCTTTTACAATGAAAGTAAACTGACATTTAAAATGAAGATGTTATTCTTTTCATCGTTCAAACTAGGGAGTGTAGCTCAGTGGTAGAGCATTCGACTGCAGTTCGAGAGGTCAGTGGTTCAATTCCTCTAACTCCCTTTTTAAAACTGATATTTATAAATACATATATTCCTATTAGAAATAAAATGCGATTGAAATTTTTATTAAGGCATGTTTTGAGGACATTTTTAGGAAAAAAAAAGAAATTGAAGCTTCAACTTTGTACAATGATTTAATTTTTCTCATTTCTTGTTATAATAAAAAAACCTGACATTTAAATGAAAGATTTTTTTCTTTCATTGCTAAAAGTCAGGGTGTTTTGCTCAGTGGTAGACAGTTCGACTGCAGTTCGAGGAGTCAGTGATTCAATTCCACTAACCCCCGTTTTAAAAGTGATATTTAGACATACATATATTTTAATTAGAAATGTAATATTCGATTAAAAAGGTTATTAAGGCTTGTTTTGTGAACGTGTTTAAGAAAAAAAAAGTAATTGAAATTTGAATTTTGTACAAGGGTTTAAACATTTTTCATTTCCTGTTATAATGAAAGTAAACTGACAATTAAAATAAAGATGTTATTCTTACACTGTTTAAAGCTGGGAGAATAGCTCAGTGGTAGAGCATTCGATTGCAGTTAGAGATGGTGGTTTCATTCCTCTAACTCCCTTTTAAAACTATTTAGACATACACATATTACAATTAGAAATAAAATTCGATGAAAAAGGTTATTAAGGCATGTTTTGTGGACGTGTTTAAGAAAAAATAAAGAAATTTAAACTTGAAATTAGTACAAGAGTTTAAACATTTTTTCATTTCCTTTTACAATGAAAGTAAACTGACATTTAAAATGAAGATGTTATTCTTTTCATCATTCAAACTATGGAGTGTAGCTCAGTGGTAGAGCATTCAACTGCAGTTCGAGGGTCCAGTGGTTCAATTCCTCTAACTCCCTTTTAAAACCCAGTATTTATAAATACATATATTCCCATTAGAAATAAAATGCGACTGAAATGGTTATTAAGGCATGTTTTGTGGACATTTTAGAAAAAAAGATTGAAGCTTGAACTTTATACAAGGATTTAAATTTTTCATTTCTTGTTATAATGAAAGTAAACTGACATTTAAAAGAAAAATTTTCTTTCATTGCTTAAAGTTAGGGAGTGTAGCTCAGTGGTAGAGTTCGACTGCAGTTCGAGGAGTCAGTGGTTCAATTCCACTAACCCCTTTTAAAACTGATATTTATACATACATATATTCCAATTAGAAATAAAATTCGATTAAAAGTTATTAAGGCATGTTTTGTGGATGTTTTTAAAAAAAAAGAAGAAATTGAAGCTTGAAATTTGTACAAGATTTAAACTTTTTCATTTCCTTTTACAATGAAAGTAAACTGACATTTAAAATGAAGATGTTTTTCTTTCAATGGTTGAAGCTAAGGAGTGTAGCTCAGTGGTAGAGCATGACTGCATTTTGAGAGTCAGTGGTTCAATTTTATTAACTCCTTTAAAACTGATATTTATATATACATATATTTTACAATTAGAATTAAAATTCGATTGAAAAGGTTATTAAGGCATGTTTTGTGGACGTGTTTAAGAAAAAAAAGAAATTGAAACTTGAAATTTGTACAAAGTTTAAACTTTTCATTTCCTTTTACAATAAAGTAAACTGACATTTAAAATGAAGATGTTATTCTTTTCATCGTTTAAACTAGGAGTGTAGCTCAGTGGTAGAGCATTCGACTGCAGTTCGAGAGGTCAGTGGTTCAATTCCTCTAACTCCTTTTTAAAACTGATATTTATAAATACATATATTCCTATTAGAAATAAATGCGATTGAAATGGTTATTAAGGCATGTTTGAGGACATTTTAGGAAAAAAGAAATTGAAGCTTCAACTTTGTACAATGATTTAATTTTTTCATTTCTTGTTATAATAAAGAAAAACTGAATTTAAAAAAAGATGTTTTTCTTTCATTTGAAAGTCAGGGTGTGTGGCTCAGTGGTAGAAGTTTGACTGCAGTTCGAGGAGTCAGTGGTTCAATTCCACTAACCCATTTTAAAACTGATATTTATATATACACATATCAATTAGAAATAAAATTCGATTAAAAGGTTATTAAGGCTTGTTTTGTACGTGTTTAAGAAAAAAAAATTGAAATTTGAAATTTGTACAAGGATTTAAACATTTTTCATTTCCTGTTATAATGGAAGTAAACTGACAATTAAAATGAGATGTTATCCTTTCACTGTTTAAAGCTGGGAGAATAGCTCAGTGGTAGAGCATTCGACTGCAGTTAGAGAGTCAGTGGTTCAATTCTCTAACTCCTTTTTAAAACTGATATTTAGAAATACATATATTACAATTAGAAATAAAATTCGATAAGGTTATTAAGGCATGTTTTGTGGACGTGTTTAAGAAAAAGAAGAAATTGAAACTTGAAATTTGTACAAGAGTTTAAACTTTTCATTTCCTTTTATAATGAAAGTAAACTGACATTTAAAATGAAAGATGTTATTCTTTCATCGTTCAAACTAGGGAGTGTAGCTCAGTGGTAGACATTCGACTGCAGTTGAGAGGTCAGTGGTTCAATTCCCTAACTCCTTTTAAAACTGATATTTATACATATATTTACAATTAGAAATAAATTCGATTAAAAAGTTATTAAGGCATGTTTGTGGACGTGTTTAGAAAAAGAATGAAATTGAAACTTGAAATTTCTACAAAGAGTTTAAACTTTTTCATTTCCTTTTACAATTAAAATAAACTAACAAAAAGTGAAGATGTTATTCTTCTAATCGTTTAAAACTAGGAGTGTAGCTCAGTGGTAGAGCATTCGACTGCAGTTCGAGAGGTCAGTGGTTCAATTCCTCTAACTCCTTTTTAAAACTGATATTTATAAATACATATATTCTATTAGAAATAAAATGCGATTAAAATGTTTATTAAAGGCATGTTTGAGGGACATTTTTTAGGAAAAAAAAGAAATTGAAGCTTCAACTTTGTACAATGATTTAATTTTTTCATTTCTTGTTATAATAAAAACTGACATTTAAAAAGAAAGATTTTTTTTTCTTTCATTGTTAAAAGTCAGGGTGTTTAGCTCAGTGGTAGAAGTTCGACTGCAGTTCGAGAGTCAGTGGTTCAATTCCACTAACCCTTTTAAAAGTGATATTTAGAACATACATATATTTTAATTAGGAATAAAATCGATTAAAAGTTATTAAGGCATGCTTTGTGGACGTGTTTAAGAAAAAAAAAATTGAAATTTGAAATTGTACAAGATTTAAACATTTTCATTTCCTGTTATAATGAAAGTAAACTGACATTTAAAGTAAAGATGTTATTCTTTCATTGTTTAAAGCTGGGGTGTGTACTCAGTGGTAGAGCATTCGACTGCAGTTCGAGAGGTCAGTGGTTCAATTCCTCTAACTCCCTTTTAAAACTGATATTTAGACATACATATATTACAATTACAAATAAAATTCGATGGAAAAAGATTATTAAGGCATGTTTGTGGACGTGTTTAAGAAAAAAAGAAATTGAAACTTGAAATTTGTACAAGGGTTTAAACATTTTTCATTTCCTTTTACAATGAAAGTAAACTGACATTTAAAATGAAGATGTTATTCTTTCATCGTTCAAACTAGGGAGTGTAGCTCAGTGGTAGAGCATTCGACTGCAGTTCGAGAGGTCAGTGGTTCAATTCCTCTAACTCCCTTTTTAAAACTGATATTTATAAATACATATATTCCTATTAGAAATAAAATGCGATTGAAATTTTTATTAAGGCATGTTTTGAGGACATTTTTAGGAAAAAAAAAGAAACTGAAGCTTCAACTTTGTACAATGATTTAATTTTTTTCATTTCTTGTTATAATAAAAAAACTGACATTTAAAAGAAAGATTTTTTTCTTTCATTGCTAAAAGTCAGGGTGTTTTGCTCAGTGGTAGACAGTTCGACTGCAGTTCGAGGAGTCAGTGGTTCAATTCCACTAACCCCCTTTTTAAAAGTGATATTTAGACATACATATATTTTAATTAGGAACAATATTCGATTAAAAAGGTTATTAAGGCATGTTTTGTGAACGTGTTTAAGAAAAAAAAAGTAATTGAAATTTGAAATTTGTACAAGGGTTTAAACATTTTTTCATTTCCTGTTATAATGAAAGTAAACTGACAATTAAGATAAAGATGTTATTGTTTCACTGTTTAAAGTTGGGGAGAATAGATCAGTGGTAGAGCATTCGATTGCAGTTAGAGAGATCAGTGGTTCAATTCCTCTAACTCCCTTTTTAAAACTGATATTTAGACATACACATATTACAATTAGAAATAAAATTCGATGAAAAAGATTATTAAGGCATGTTTTGTGGACGTGTTTAAGAAAAAAGAAAAGAAATTGAAACTTGAAATTAGTACAAGAGTTTAAACATTTTTCATTTCCTTTTTAAATGAAAGTAAACCGACATTTAAAATGAAGATGTTATTCTTTTCATCGTTCAAACTAGAGAGTGTAGCTCAGTGGTAGAGCATTCAACTGCAGTTCGAGAGGTCAGTGGTTCAATTCCTCTAACTCCCTTTTTAAAACTGATATTTATAAATACATATATTCCCATTAGAAATAAAATGCAACTGAAATGGTTATTAAGGCATGTTTGTGGACATTTTAGAAAAAAAAAAATTGAAGCTTCAACTTTGCACAATGATATAAATTTTTTCATTTCTTGTTATAATAAATAAAACTGACATTTAAAGAAAGATGTTTTTCTTTCATATTTGAAAGTCAGGGTGTGTAGCTCAGTGGTAGAGAGTTCGACTGCAGTTCGAGGAGTCAGTGGTTCAATTCCACTAACCCCCTTTTTAAAACTGATATTTAGACATACATATATTACAATTAGAAATAAAATTCGATAAAAAAGTTTATTAAGGCATATTTTGTGGTCGTGTTTAAGAAAAAAGAATGAAATTGAAACTTGAAATTTCTACAAGAGTTTAAACTTTTTTTCATTTCCTTTTACAATGAAAGTAAACTGACATTTAAAATGAAGATGTTATTCTTTCAATGGTTAAAGCTAAGGAGTGTAGCTCAGTGGTAGTGCATTCGACTGCAGTTCGTGAGGTCAGTGTTTCAACTCCTCGAACTCCCATTTTAAAACTGATATTTAAATATACATATATTCCAATTAAAAATGAAATTCGATTAAAAAGGTTATTAAGGCATGTTTTGTGGACGTGTTTAAGAAAAAAGAATGAAAATGAAACTTGAAATTTCTACAAGAGTTTAAACATTTTTTCATTTCCTTTTACAATGAAAGTAAACTGACATTTAAAATGAAGATGTTATTCTTTTCATCATTCAAACTATGGAGTGTAGCTCAGTGGTAGAGCATTCGACTGCAGTTCGAGAGGTCAGTGGTTCAATTCCTCTAACTCCCTTTTTAAAACTGATATTTATAAATACATATATTCCTATTAGAAATAAAATGCAACTGAAATGGTTATTAAGGCATGTTTTGTGGACATTTTTAGAAAAAAAAATTGAAGCTTCAACTTTGCACAATGATATAAATTTTTTTCATTTCTTGTTATAATAAATAAAAACTGACATTTAAAACAAAGATGTTTTTCTTTCATATTTGAAAGTCAGGGTGTGTAGCTCAGTGGTAGAGAGTTCGACTGCAGTTCGAGGAGTCAGTGGTGCAATTCCACTAATCCCGTTTTTAAAACTGATATTTAGACGTACAAATATTACAATTAGAAATAAAATTCGATAAAAAAGCTTATTAAGGCATGTTTTGTGGACGTGTTTAAGAAAAAAGAATGAAATTGAAACTTGAATATTCTACAAGATTTTAAACTTTTTTTCATTTCCTTTTACAATGAAAGTAATCGAACGTTTAAAATGAAGATGTTATTCTTTTCATCGTTCAAACTAGGGAGTGTAGCTCAGTGGTAGAGCATTTGACTGCAGTTCGAGAGGTCAGTGGTTCAATTCCTCTATTTCCCTTTTTAATATTGATATTTATAAATACATATATTCCTATTGGAAATAAAATGCGATTGAAATGGTTATTAAGGCATGTTTTGTGGACATTTTTAGAAAAAAAAAATTGAAGCTTCAACTTTGCACAATGATTTAAATTTTTTTCATTTCTTGTTATAATAAATAAAAACTGACATTTAAAAGAAAGATGTTTTTCTTTCATATTTGAAAGTCAGGGTGTGTAGCTCAGTGGTAGAGAGTTCGACTGCAGTTCGAGGAGTCAGTGGTTCAATTCCACTAACCCCCTTTTTAAAACTGATATTTAGACATACATATATTACAATTAGAAATAAATTCGATAAAAAAGTTTATTAAGGCATATTTTGTGGTCGTGTTTAAGAAAAAAGAATGAAATTGAAACTTGAAATTTCTACAAGAGTTAAATTTTTTTTCATTTCCTTTTATAATGAAAGTAAACTGACATTTAAAATGAAGATGTTTTTTTTCAATGGTTAAAGCTAGGGTGTAGCTCAGTGGTAGAGCATTTGACTGCATTTTGAGAGGTCAGTGGTTCAATTCCACTAACTTCCTTTTTAAAACTGATATTTAGATATACATATATTTTACAATTAGAATTAAAATTCGATTGAAAAGGTTATTAAGGCATGTTTTGTGGACGTGTTTAAGAAAAAAGAATGAAAATGAAACTTGAAATTTCTACAAGAGTTTAAACTTTTTTTCATTTCCTTTTATAATTCAAGTAAACTAACATTTAAAATGAAGATGTTATTCTTTTCATCGTTTAAACTAGGGAGTGTAGCTCAGTGGTAGAGCATTCGACTGCAGTTCGAGAGGTCAGTGGTTCAATTCCTCTAACTCCCTTTTTAAAACTGATATTTATAAATACATATATTCCTATTAGAAATAAAATGCGATTGAAATGGTTATTAAGGCATGTTTTGTGGACATTTTTAGGAAAAAAAAATTGAAGCTTTAAATTGCACAATGATTTAAATTTTTTTCATTTCTTGTTATAATGAAAGTAAACTGACATTTAAAAGAAGATGTTATTCTTCCATATTTGAAAGTCAGGGAGTGTAGCTCAGTGGTAGAAAGTTTGACTTCAGTTCGAGGAGTCAGTGGTTCAATTCCACTAACCCCATTTTTAAAACAGATATTTATATATACACATATCCAATTAGAAATGTTAATTCGATTAAAAAGTTTATTAATGCTTGTTTTGTGTACGTGTTTAAGAAAAAGAAAGAAATTGAAACTTGAAATTTGTACAAGAGTTTAAACTTTTTTTCATTTCCTGTTACAATGAAAATAAACTGACATGTAAAATGAAGATGTTTTTCTCACAATGATTGAAGCTAAGGAGTGTAGCTCAGTGGTAGAGCATTTGACTGCATTTTGAGAGGTCAGTGGTTCAATTTTACTAACTTCCTTTTTGAAACTGATATTTAGATATACATATATTTTACAATTAGAATTAAAATTCGATTGAAAAGGTTATTAAGGCATGTTTTGTGGACGTGATAAAAGAAAAAAGAATGAAATTGAAACTTGAAATTTCTACAAGAGTTTACCTTTTTTTCATTTCCTTTAACAATTAAAGTAAACTAACATTTAAAATGAAGATATTATTCTTTTCATCGTTTAAACTATGGGGTGTAGCTCAGTGGTAGAGCATTCGACTGCAGTTCGAGAGGTCAGTGGTTCAATTTACTAACTCCCTTTTTAAAACTGATATTTATAAATACATATATTCCTATTAGAAATAAAATGCGATTGAAATGGTTATTAAGGCATGTTTTGTGGACATTTTTAGAAAAAAAAAATTGAAGCTTCAACTTTGCACAATGATTTAAATTTTTTTTATTTCTTGTTATAATAAAAGAAAACTGACATTTAAAAGAAAGATGTTTTTCTTTCATATTTAAAAGTCAGGGTGTATTGCTCAGTGGTAAAGAGTTCGACTGCAGTTCGAGGAGTAAGTGGTTCAATTCCACTAACCCCTTTTTTAAAAGTGATATTTAGACATACATATATTTTAATAAGGAATAAAATTCGATTAAAAAGATTATTAAGGCTAGTTTTTTGTACGTGTTTAAGAAAAAAAATTTGAAATTTGAAATTCGAACAAGTGTTTAAACATTTTTTCATTTCCTGTTATAATGAAAGTAAACTGACAATTAAAATAAAGATGTTATTCTTTTACAAATTAAAGCTGGGGAGAATAGCTCAGTGGTATAGCATTCGACTGCAGTTCGAGAGGTCAGTGGTTCAATTCCTCTAACTCCCTTTTTAAAACTGATATTTAGACATACACATATTACGATTAGAAATAAAATTCGATTGAAAAGGTTATTAAGGCATGTTTTGTGGACGTGTTTAAGAAAAAAGAAAGAAATTGAAACTTGAAATTTCTACAAGAGTTTAAACATTTTTTCATTTCCTTTTACAATGAAAGTAAACTGACATTTAAATTGAAGATGTTATTCTTTTCATCGTTCAAACTAGGGAGTGTAGCTCAGTGGTAGAGCATTCGACTGCAGTTCGAGAGGTCAGGGGTTCAATTCCTCTAACTCCCTTTTTAAAACTGATATTTATAAATACATATATTCCTATTAGAAATAAAATGCGATTGAAATGGTTATTAAGGCATGTTTTGTGGATTTTTTTAAAAAAAATTGAAGCTTGAAATTTGTACAATGATTTAAATTTTTTCATTTCTTTTATAATAAATAAAAACTGACATTTAAAAAGATGTTTTCTTCCATATTTGAAAGTCAGGGTGTGTAGCTCAGTGGTAGAGAGTTTGACTGCAGTTCGAGGAGTCAGTGGTTCTATTCCACTAACCCATTTTAAAACAGATATTTATATATATACATATATTCATATTAGAAATAAAATTCGATTAAAAAAGGTTATTAAGGCATGTTTTGTGGACGTGTTTAAGAAAAAAAGAAATTGAAACTTGAAATTTGTACAAGGTTTTATTTTTTCATTTCCTGTTATAATGAAAGTAAACTGACATTTAAAATGAAGATGTTGTTCTTTCAATGGTTAAACTTAGAGGTAGCTCAGTGGTAGAGCATTCGACAGCAGTTCGAGGGTCAGTGGTTCAATTTTACTAACTCCTTTTTAAAACTGATATTTAGATATACATATATTACAATAGAATTAAATTCGATTGAAAAGGTTATTAAGGCATGTTTGTGGACGTGTTTTAATAAAAAAAAGAAATTGAAACTTGAAATTTGTACAAGATTTAAAATTTTTCATTTCCTTTTACAATGAAAGTAAACTAACATTTAAAATGAAGATGTTATTCTTTCCATCGTTCAAACTAGGGAGTGTAGCTCAGTGGTAGAGCATTCGACTGCAGTTCGAGAGGTCAGTGGTTCAATTCCTCTAACTCCCTTTTTAAAACTGATATTTATAAATACATATATTCCTATTAGAAATAAAATGCGGTTTAAATGGTTATTAAGGCATGTTTTGTGGACTTTTTTAGGAAAAAAAGATTGAAGCTTGAACTTTTACAAGATTTAAATTTTTTCATTTCTTGTTATAATGAAAGTAAACTGACATTTAAAAAGATGTTTTTCTTTCATTTTAAAGTCAGGGTGTGTAGCTCAGTGGTAGAGCATTGACTGCAGTTCGAGGAGTCAGTGGTTCAATTCCACTAACCCCTTTTTAAAACTGATATTTATATACATATATTCGAATTAGAAATGTAAATTCGATTAAAAGGGTTATTAAGGCTTGTTTTGTGGTGTTTAAGAAAAAAAAATTGAAATTTGAAATTTGTACAAGATTTTAAAACATTTTTCATTTCCTTTATAATGAAAGTAAACTAACATTTAAAATAAAGATGTTATTCTTTCACTGTTCAAAGCTAGGGAGTGTAGCTCAGTGGTAGAGCATTCGACTGCAGTTCGAGAGGTCAGTGGTTCAATTCCTCTAACTCCCTTTTAAAACTGATATTTATAAATACATATATTCCAATTAGAAATAAAATTCGATGAAAAAGGTTATTAAGGCATGTTTTGTGGACGTGTTTAAGAAAAAAAAAAATTGAAGCTTGAACTTTGTACAAGGTTTAAACTTTTTTCATTTCCTTTTATAATGAAAGTAAACTGACATTTAAAATAAAGATGTTTTCTTTCAATGGTTAAAGCTAAGAGTGTAGCTCAGTGGTAGAGCATTCGACTGCAGTTCGAGAGTCAGTGGTTCAATTTTCTAACTTCCTTTTAAAACTGATATTTAGATATACATATATTCAATTAGAATTAAAATTCGATTGAAAAGGTTATTAAGGCATGTTTTGTGGACGTGTTTAAGAAAAAAAAGAAATTGAAGCTTGAAATTTGTACAAGATTTAAAATTTTTCATTTCCTTTTACAATGAAAGTAAACTAACATTTAAAATGAAGATGTTATTCTTTTCATCGTTCAAACTAGGGAGTGTAGCTCAGTGGTAGAGCATTCGACTGCAGTTCGAGAGGTCAGTGGTTCAATTCCTCTAACTCCCTTTTAAAACTGATATTTATAAATACATATATTCCTATTAGAAATAAAATGCGATTGAAATGGTTATTAAGGCATGTTTTTTGGACATTTTTAGGAAAAAAAAAGAAATTGAAGCTTCAACTTTGTACAATGATTTAAATTTTTTCATTTCTTGTTATAATAAATAAAAACTGACATTTAAAAAAAAGATGTTTTTCTTTCATATTTGAAAGTCAGGGTGTGTAGCTCAGTGGTAGAAAGTTTGACTTCAGTTCGAGGAGTCAGTGGTTCAATTCCACTAACCCATTTTTAAAACAGATATTTATATATACACATATCCAATTAGAAATGTAAATTCGATTAAAAAGGTTATTAAGGCTTGTTTTTTGTACGTGTTTAAAAAAAAGAAATTGAAATTTGAAATTCGTACAAAGGTTTAAACATTTTTCCATTTCCTGTTATAATGAAAGTAAACTGACAATTAAAATAAAGATGTTATTCTTTCACGGTTTAAAGCTGGGGAGAATAGCTCAGTGGTAGAGCAACTCGACTGCAGTTAGAGAGGTCAGTGGTTCAATTTCTCTAACTCCATTTTTAAAACTGATATTTAGACATACATATATTACAATTAGAAATAAAATTCGATGAAAAAGGTTAGTAAGGCATCTTTTATGGACATGTTTAAGAAAAAAGAAAGAAATTGAAACTTGCAATTTGTACAAGAGTTTAAACTTTTTTTCATTTCCTTTTACAATGAAAGTAAACTGACATTTAAAATGAAGATGTTTTTCTCTCAATGGTTGAAGCTAAGGAGTGTAGCTCAGTGGTAGAGCATTTGACTGCATTTTGAGAGATCAGTGGTTCAATTCTACTAACTTCCTTTTTAAAACTGATATTTAGATATACATATATTACAATTAGAAATAAAATTCGATTGAAAAGGTTATTAAGGCATGTTTTGTGGACGTGTTTAAGAAAAAAGAAAAAAATTTAAATTTGAAATTCGTACAAGAGTTTAAACATTTTTTCATTTCCTTTTACAATGAAAGTAAACTGACATTTAAAATGAAGATGTTTTTCTTTTCATCGTTCAAACTAGGGAGTGTAGCTCAGTGGTAGAGCATTCGACTGCAGTTCGAGAGGTCAGCGGTTGAATTCCTCTAACTCCCTTTTTAAAACTGATATTTATAAATACATATATTCCTATTAGAAATAAAATTTGATTGAAAAGGTTATTAAGGCATGTTTTGTGGACGTGTTTAAGAAAAAAGAAAGAAATTTAAACTTGAAATTTTTACAAGAGTTTAAACTTTTTTTCATTTCCTTTTGCAATGAAACTAAACTGACATTTAAAATGAAGATGTAATTCTTTTCTTAGTTTAAACTCGGGAGTGTAGCTCAGTGGTAGAGCATTCGACTGCAGATTGAGAGGTCAGTGGTCAATTCCACTAACTCGCTTTTTAAAACTGATATTTAAATATACATATGCTCCAATTAGAAATAAAATTCGATTAAAACTTATTAAGGAATGCTTTGTGGATGTTTTTAAGAAAAAAAAAAGTGAAGCTTGAACTTTGTACAATGATATAAATATTTTTCATTTCTTGTTATAATAAAGGAAAACTGACATTTAAAAAGAAGACGTTTTCTTTATTTGTTGAAAGTTAGGGTGTGTAGCTCAGTGGTAGAGAGTTCGACTGCAGTTCGAGGAGTCAATGGTTCAATTCCACTAACCCCCTTTTTAAAACTGATATTTATATATACATATATCCAATTAGAAATTTAAATTCAATTAAAAAGGCTATTAAAGCTTGTTTTGTGGACGTGTTTAAGAAAAAGAAGAAGTTGAAATTTGAAATTCGTACAAGGGTTTAAACATTTTTTCATTTCCTGTTATAATGAAAGTAAACTGACAATTAAAATAAAGATGTTATTCTTTCACTGTTTAAAGCTGGGAAGAATAGCTCAGTGGTAGAGCATTTGACTGCATTTTGAGAGGTCAGTGGTTCAACTCCACTAACTCCCTTTTTAAAACTGATATATATATATACATATACCCAATTAGAAATGTAAATTCAATTAAAAACGTTATTAAGGCTTGTTTTGTGGACGTGTTTAAGAAAAAAAAAGAAATTGAAATTTGAAATTTGTACAAGGGTTTAAACATTTTTTCATTTCCTGTTATAATGAAAGTAAACTGACAATTAAAATAAAGATAATATTCTTACACTGTTTAAAGCTGGGAGAATAGCTCAGTGGTAGAGCATTCGATGCAGTTCGAGAGGTCAGTGGTTCAATTCCTCTAACTCCCTTTTTAAACTGTTATTTAGACATACACATATTACAATTACAAATAAAATTCCATTAAAAAGGTTATTAAAGCATGTTATGTGGACGTGTTTAAGAAAAAAGAAAGAAATTGAAACTTGAAATTTGTACAAGTTTAAACATTTTTTAATTTCCTTTTACAATGAAAGTAAACTGACATTTAAAATGAAGATGTTATTCTTTTCATCGTTCAAACAAGGAGTGTAGCTCAGTGGTGGAGCATTCGAATGCAGTTTGAGAGGTCAGTGGTTCAATTCCTCTAACTCCCTTTTTAAAACTGATATTTATAAATAAATATATTCCTATTAGAAATAAAATGCGATTGAAATGGTTATTAAGGCATGTTTTGTGAACATTTTTAGGAAAAAAAAGAAATTGAAGCTTCAACTTTGCACAATGATTTAAATTTTTTCATTTCTTGTTATAATAAAAGAAAACTGACATTTAAAAGAAAGATGCTTTTCTTTCATATTTGAAAGTCAGGGTGTGTAGCTCAGTGGTAGAGAGTTTGACTGCAGTTCGAGGAGTCAGTGGTTCAATTCCACTAACCCCATTTTTAAAAGAGATATTTATATATACACATATCTAATTAGAAATGTAAATTCGTTTAAAAAGATTATTAAGGCTTGTTTTTTGTACGTGTTTAAGAAAAAAAAAGAAATTGAAATTTGAAATTCGTACAAGTGTTTAAACATTTTTTCATTACCTGTTATAATGAAAATAACTGACAATTAAAATAAGCATGTTATTCTTTCACTGTTTAAAGCTGGGGATGAATAGCTCAGTGGATGAGCATTCGACTGCAGTTCGAGGAGTCAGTGGTTCAATTCCACCAACTCCCTTTTTAAGACTGATATTTAGACACACATATATTCAAATTAGAAATAAAATTCGATTAAAAATTATTAGGGCATGCTTTGTGGATATTTTTAAGAAAAAAAAGAAAGTGAAGCTTGAACTTTTATACAATGATTTAAATTTTTTTCATTTCCTGTTATAATGAAAGTAAACTGACAATTAAAATAAAGATGTTATTCTTTCACGGTTTAAAGCTAGGGAGAACAGCTCAGTGGTAGAGCATTCGACTGCAGTCCGAGAGGTCAGTGGTTCAATTCCTGTAACTTCCTTTTTAAAACTGATATTTAGACATACATATATTACAATTAGAAATAAAATTCGATTAAAAGGGTTATTAAGGCATGTTATGTGGACGTGTTTAAAAAAAAGAAAGAAATTGAAACTTGAAATTTGTACAAGAGTTTAAACTTTTTTTCATTTCCTTTTACAATGAAAGTAAACTGACATTTAAAATGAAGATGTTATTCTTTTCATCGTATAAACTAGGGTGAGTAGCTCAGTGGTAGATCATTCGACTGCAGTTCGAGGATTCAGTGGTTCAATTCCTCTAACTCCCTTTTTAAAACTGGTATTTATATATACATATATTCCAATTAGAAATGTAAATTCGATTAAAAAGATTATTAAGGCTTGTTTTGTGGACGTGTTTAAGAAAAAAAAAAGAAATTGAGGATTGAAATTTGTACAAGGGTTTAAACTTTTTTTCATTTCCTGTTGCAATGAAAGTAAACTGACATTTAAAATAAAGATGTTATTCTTTCACTGTTTAAAGCTGGGGAGAGTAGCTCAGTGGTAGAGCATTTGACTGCAGTTTGAGAGGTCAGTGGTTCAATTCCTCTAACTCCTTTTTTAAAACCGATATTTAGACATAGATATATTACAATTAGAAATAAAATTCGATTAAAGAGGTTATTAAGGCATGTTTTGTGGACGGGTTCTCGAAAAAAAAAAAAGAAATTGAAGATTGAAATTTGTACAAGGGTTGAAACTTTTCTTCATTTCCTGTTACAATGAAAGTAAACTGACATTCAAAATGAAGATGCTATTCTTTCATTGTTTAAAGCTAGGGAGTGTAGTTTAGTGGTAGAGCATTCGACTGCAGTTCGAGATGTCTGTGGTTCATTCCTCTAACTCCCTTTTTAAAACAGATATTTATATATACACATATTCCAATTAGAAATGTAAATTCGATTAAAAAGGTTATTAAGGCATGTTTTGTAGATGTGTTTAAGAAAAAAAAGAAATTGAAGCTTGAAATTTGTACAAGTTTAAACCTTTTTTCATTTCCTGTTATAATGAAAGTAAACTGACATTTAAAATAAAGATGTTATTCTTTCATTGTTTAAAAGTAAGGAGTGTAACTCAGTGGTAGAGCATTCGACTGCAGTTCGAGAGGTGAGTATTTCAATTCCACTAACTCCCTTTCTAATACTGAACGAAATTGAAGCTTGAAACTTGTACCATCAGTCAGTCAGTCAGTCAGTCAGTCAGTCAGTCAGTCAGTCAGTCAGTCAGTCAGTCAGTCAGTCAGTCAGTCAGTCAGTCAGTCAGTCAGTCAGTCAGTCAGTCAGTCAGGCAGTCAGTCAGTCAGTCAGTCAGTCAGTCAGTCAGTCAGTCAGTCAGTCAGTCAGTCATTCATTGTCAGTCAGTCTGGAAGGAAAATTTCAGGAATGAAAAGCCATTTGTAGCTAAGTTTCCAAACACTAACCCAGAAACAAAAAGGAGCATGCAATGCATAACGACGTTTTTAACTTCGTTAAGATATTAACAGCGAAAAGACCTCATGTTTTGTGTTGCTTTGCTTCACTAAAATCCCTCTTCCAAACTTTTGAGATTGATTGACATCCTTGCACAATTTTAAAAAACTGACTGATTTGTAGTACGCAACAAGATTAAATTGACAATGTTCGAATTAGGAACTAACTACGTTTAATTTGAAATATTTTTTACTTAAATGAAAAAGTATTCTATAAAACTCTCCTATTTTACTCTAGGAAAAGAAAAGTGATCAAAACTTTACGGAATAAATTATAAAACATTTATGAAAGCTATTCTAAAAGTTTCTTGCTGCTTTCAAAAGAAATTCTACCGGAAAGATCACAGTATTTTGTTTTAAAAAATCCTTCCATTTCTTTGCAAATCATGTAATGGGGTTGTGGGTCTTCTTCTATGATCACTTTCATGATATACTCTCCGCATTCATCTGGTAGCATGTACGGGGTTACTGTTTTCCTTAAATTCTTTACAAATTTATCTACTAGAACTTTTGTTGGGTTGTCGCTTGACATATTTCCTACTTCCGGCGAGATACTTTTTAGCAATGGTGTAAGGACTGGGCCTGGTTCGACTGCTATCACACTATAGCAAAGAGAAAAATATGTATCCTTAATGTTTTTTTATTATTGTTGTTACTGCGAGCATCCAATATGTAATTTTTAAACTCTGGAACAGGAACGCATTTTATTCTGAACGAAGATACTGTAATAAAGATATTATTGTTCATTAAAGTGATACATACTTTGAGAGTTTTCTTTTGCTTTCAATAATACTCAAACAAAATAAATACAAAAAGGGCATGAAGAAAGTATTCTTTCTAACTTCTTTTTTGCTGATAGATAAACGCATTGTTAGATAGATCGAATATCTTTTTTAAACACCTTGACCGGATAACCAAAGGCGATTTTCACGCACAAGGAAAGAAAAACAAACAATTACAAAATAAGCCATTTGCAAAATTATGTGAAAATATGCTATTACATTGAGTCATCGACTGACTTACAAGCTTATCAAGTAATCAAACGATAGATAAAATGAGTTTAGTATTTACAATTGATGTCAATGAATATAATTAGTATGTTGAAATATGATAGTATTATAGCTTTTAGTGACATTGTGAGGAAATATGCACGTACAAGTGTAAGTTTTTCATATATTGCAACAAAAATATTCCGATTTCAAAGACGAGTGCTGTTGACAGACTTCTCACGAGTGCATGTTTTGATGCAAATATATTAATTTCTTTAAGATACTTCGCAGAATAGCCAAATATCGCTGTTTTAAATTAAATCTCGTCAGAAAGGTTTTTTGTGTGGCTAAACTTATCTGTTATAAGAAACCAGCCACCCAAAACAGTGTAATAGTTGTATTAGTTACTCTGCATGCTTACATATACCAGTAAGTCTTCAAATACGCTACCCACAATGAGGCAACATAGGAAGGAATTGATTATTAAATATAAGCGTTCAGGTGTCTTTTTTAGTTGAAATTTATGCTATAGCCATAGGAAGTAGTATTGTGCACAAATGTAATATAATGAATGTATCAACGTTGGTATTCACACACAAGAAAAAAAAACGAACAGTTGTTTTGTTTGATTTTCGAACAAATGGTTCGTTGCTGAACAACGAATTGCTCAAGAACAAATTCCAGGATTATTTATCTCTGCACTATTTACAACTTAGATGCTATCTCCGATTACAAAAAATGCTCCCAACCTTAATTAAAAGTAGAAGTCTAGGGTTGGTGCACGTTAGTTGTTTCCATTTTTTTGCTTTGAAACAGTACATATTTCATCCTAATTGTGCCTTACTTGTCAAATACATGTCAACTTCAAAAACTTTTCCATGATTTCTTCATAATTTTTTTCATACAAGAATGCATACTATAACAGTATCAGCTATATTAAATCAAAATCAAAAGTCTATTTCTTCTACTTGCCCAAGTTGATAGTTACTTCATTAAATTTGCTTTTTAAGGGCTGATAGTTAAAAAATGACGAATATCCACTATTATTTTAATCAAAACAATGGCAATATTAAAACAACATATATTCATACATGCATGTCATAAAATACATAACAATATGTCTCAGAAAAATTTATCTATATGCATATCAGCCACAAAGCCACTCCGTGCGACCGCGTAGGAGTGATCCGATTGCGATAATCGCCCGTGTTTGGGTGGTTGCTATTGTCTTTTACCGCGTACCCCATCTTGACAATGAAGTACGATTCCGAAAGTGCCATAAAGTTGCTTGCGGAGCTGATGTCTATCCCAGTCGAGAGACTTGGATTGTCCAGATAGAGAGTGACCCTAGCTCACCCCTCAAGCAGGGAGACCTTATTTTTGGTCCTCTCCTCGATGGCATCCTGGACTACCTTCACAGGTGACAACAGACCACGGAAGGGCTCGGGGATTGGGAAAGTGTCAAGAGTCGTCGCCATGGATCACCTGCGGTAAATGAGTCAGTGGCTTGTACCTCCAATTGGATGTAAGGCGGTTGTTTGCTCATGTTTAAACATGGCAGCAACAACAAGCGTTGTCCTATCCGCGGTGAATAACTCGCCGGCGGTCAGCCGCTGTCTCCTCGAGCCCAACTTTACGATGCGAGTTAAGGACCTGAACATTGCGGGAAAGGCAATTTTCGTCGAAAGTGCCCAGTTTGAGCTCCATTATCTGAATATCGAGCCTGAAAGCAACAAGCTGTACGATGTTATTGGTGGCGGCGAGACCACGCTCAGCATCCTCACGGGGACATACACAGAGATCGGGCACCTCATCAAAGTTATAAACCAGACTCTGGCCAACGCCGGTCATGACGGTATAGTCTTCAGCTACGGGCGGGCTCAGAGCCGAGTTCAGGTCAGGGTGCCGGCTGGTAAGACCTTGAAGATGGAAGAGATAGCCCATCCTTCATCCTCGGTTTAGGCGAGATTGCGGCAGGTAAATCGTGGGATGCCGCAGGTGGCTTCTCCGAAATCGTGAAAACCCTTACTTAAGGCGATCCTTCTTTAAACGGATCTGATCTACCCCGCTGTGGAGTATGAGGACAACTCTGACAGCCGGGTCCACAAAACCTTTCTCGTGCAGACACACGACGGCATTAACAATTATGTCTTTGCTAAGCCCGACTTGCAGCGTCTACGCGCCTACTAACACTGGAGAGTACATTTCCGAAAGGGTATTCGATCTTTTTGGATCTAAGAACCGTTGATATTAATTAATTTTAATCAGAGATTTAATGTGCCATAAGATATGAACAACGTATCACGTATCGCGTATCAAGCCAATGATGGGTCTTCCGGAGGAGCTTTATGTTGCCTGCCATGGTGTCGCTGCAGCTGCTCACCACGATCTCAGGGTCAAGGTCTGCGAATGAGAGGTTTTCCACTTCTGGAGTTCGACGATATTGCCGATGTCTCACTGGAGGGATGGAGAGCAATGACTCGGGATGCGTTCGTTGACATGGGAAAAAGAACCTACTGTGCGCGGTGCGGACAAAGTGCGGCATTGCTCATCGGGGTCGCTGCCCACTTACTGTAGAGGCACTCCAACACCTCGAGAATGCTTTCAGGTGCATCATCGAGAACTGATTAACACTGGCAAATACCTTGTGTCTTTTTTAGACTCTTGCTGTGCTCAATATAAGGAATGGAAGATGGATTACACGCTCACAAGCGTTGACATCGAACGCCTCCTGAAGGCCCAGTGAGCCGAGGGCGGTTCGTTGGCTCTGTAGCTACGACAGCCTACCACATCTCCACGATGGGCAGTTTTGCATCAGCAACACGGACAACATCTACCCTCTCCATGATCCGGTCGAAGGGGGGCACCACTGGCTAACTGTTTGTTGTACAGGAACGCTTGTCTTCGATAGCTTTGGAGGTGCGCTCGCTGAAATAGAGGAAGCATATACAGAGCCCCAACTGCGCAAGTATTTTCTGGAGGCCTTTCCGGAGTGGTCATGGTTACGAATAAGTTTGCAGTGCAGAGTCGAGCAACGGCTGTCCGTGGGCGCCATGCTGTCCTGGCGGCTGTTTATAGAAGAGGGTTCTGTAGAGGGGCTTTTAAAGAGATTAAGGGGGGTATTCGGCGAAGACACTCTAGCTAATGATCAGAAGGTGCTCGACTTTGTGTGCAGGGTACTGGTGTGGCCGTGCTGCTATCCCAAAGCTGGCTAAAGAGGCTGGCGTCGGCGAGGATGTGGTTCATGAATGGGTAACAAAACAGGCCATCTGGCAGACCTACTTGCCCGCACCAGTGCGAAGTGCAATCCCCCGACCTAATTATGACATCAGCACCCAGAATGAGGTCTACCAGGCAGATCTATTGTTTCTTCCTCACAATCGAGTCGGAAGACGCACATTCAAATACGCATTGACGGTCGTCGACGTAGCAAGTCGGTATGAGGAGGCCCAGGCAATCACAGACAAGACAGAGACCCAGGTTGGGAAGGCGTTAGAGTCTATTTATACCCATGGGACTCTTCGATGGCCTAAAGTTTTACAAGTCGAACAAAGAATGGGTATCAAGATTACCTGAGGTGGTTGAAGCGCTCATTAATGAAACTACTCGTTTAACGGGCGAAAAGCGCTCCCTTGTGATTCGGAAGAATAGCGTTAGTCCAAACCCGCTGCGCCGGCGCTTCGTCCAGTTTGTTTCATAGAGCAACGCTTGCCATCGAGTGTTATGGTGCGGTATTTGTATGCGCCTGGCGAACTCGAGGGTGGCGAACGGCGTAGGGCGACCGATCCTATCTGGAGTGTCACCTCCCACAGGGTCGAGCGGGCTGTGGTTGATGGCGGGAAGCCCGTGTTGTATTATTTGAGCGATGGGCCCAAGCGTGCGTTTGTGCGCGAGGAGCTCCAAGTGGTGCCTGTTATGTTTATTAATTTATGTTAATTTAATAGGATTTACGTTATTAGTTATATTAATTGTTATAAAGCTAAAATATATAAAAAGGAGTTAACTTGTACTATCTAGGCAGTGGTAAAATACACATAAATGAAATATAAAACACTACAGTTGGCGACAAAGATTCGATTCTGATGGACGAAGAAGCCCAAAGTACACAGACAACTGTTGGTTTTAATGTGCCCTTTATGGGACATATGGAAGAATATTCAACGAGTACAGATTGGAAGCAGTACGTTGAGCGGCTTGAAATATTCTTCGAAGTAAATAATGTACCAAGAGAAAAGCAAGCCTCGAGCATACTTATTTGATGGGTAGTAAGATGTATGCGTTGTTAAGATCAATTACAGCACCAAGAAGACCAAAAGAACTTACATATAACCAAATTGTAGAAACTTTAACACAACATCTTGAGCCAAAACCAATAGTTATTGCTGAACGATATAAGTTCCACAAGGCTGAGCAAGGACAAGCGGAATCGATTAGGGAATATCTTGCCAAATTGCAGAGATTAGCAGAAACATGTGAATTTGGGAGTTATCGAGACGAAGCAATTCGAGATCGATTTGTTTGTGGATTGCGAGATCGATCGATTCAACGTAAGCTACTAGGCGAAGTTGATTTGACTTTAAAGTCTGCGGTAGAAAAAGCTTGTGCGGCTGAATTAACGAAGAGAGAAACATCAGCGTTACACGGAGAATTACTGAACCGAGTGCAAACAGCATCCCTCGAGTGTTTTCGCTGTGGTAAGAAAAATCATTCTCCCGATAAGTGTTATTTTCGGAAGTCCAAATGTCACGGTTGTCAAAATTATGGACATATATTAAAGAAGTGTCCCAGGAGAGATGGCAACAACATGAAGAATACAAAAAGTGAAAAGTCGAGAAGGGAAGATGCTAAGAAAAGAAAAAAAAAATCCAGCGAAATTCACAACGTTAAAACACATAGCAACGTTGACAGTGACAGCGAAAGCCAAGAAGAAGATATGAAAACATGGCCGGTGTTCACATTAACGGATTCGAGAAAGAGATGGAAGTATTAGTCCTAATGGATGGAAAGTCAGTAAAGATGGAAGTGGACACGGGAGCTGCGGTATCAATTATGCCAGAAAATGTGTGGAGAAAGGTGTTGTCTGCAAAATGCATACGCAAGTCCAACGTTAGACTGCAAAGTTATTCTGGGCATGAAGTTCCAGTGAGGGGAGAAGTAGACGTTTGCGTTGAACATGGAAAACAAAAAGCTAAGTTACCAATTGTAATAACTCAAAATAAAGGTCCTGTGTTGTTGGGACGAAATTGGCTGGCAGTTTTAAAGCTTAACTGGAGTCAAATAAAACAAGTAGTGGCAAAACCTGTTAAAAATGTGGAGCAATTAATAATTCAATATGCGTCCTTATTTGACAATTCGTTGGGGACAGTAAAAGGAGTTAAGGCACATTTATACATGAAACCAAACTCAAATCCAAAGTTTTTTAAACCTAGATCAGTCCCGTTTGCGCTGAAAGACAAGGTAAAGGAAGAAATCTACCGTTTAGAGAAACTTGGTGTCCTGGAAAAGGTAGAGTTTTCAGATTGGGCGACGCCAATCGTGCCAGTGTTGAAACCTGATGGTAGTGTACGGATTTGTGGCGATTATAAAGTGACCATTAACCAAAGTCTAGACGTTCAAGAATATCCAATGCCGACAGCTGAAGAACTATTTACAAAGCTACGAGGAGGCAAGAAATTTTCAAAGATAGATCTGTCGGCAGCATATCAGCAAGTTGTTTTGGACGAAGAATCACAACGTTATGTTACAATTAACACACATTTGGGTTTGTATCGGTATACAAGACTGCCATTTGGAGTTGCAGCTAGCCCAGCTATTTTTCAAAGAACGATGGATATGGTTTTGAATGGTTTGCAGGGAGTAGGAGGTATACTTGATGATTTGATAGTTACGGGTAAAAATGATGAAGAACATTTGCGGAATCTTGAGAGAGCACTGAAACATCTTCAAAATATGGGAATCAAATTGAAGAAATCAAAGTGCGTTTTTATGCAGCCTTCAGTGGAATATTTCGCATTTGTCGTGGATCGACAAGGAATCCATCAATCGCCTCGTAAAGTTCAAGCTATAAGGGAGGTACCAACTCCGGAAAATCCAACAGAATTGAAGTCATTTCTGGGGCTAGTGAACTATTATCGTAAGTTTATTCCAAATATGGCAAAGTTGGTTAATCCTCTGAATTGTTTACTGTCACAAGAAGTTACTTGGAAATGGTCGGAAGAATGTCAGAAATCCTTTGAGACTTTAAAGGTCCTATTGGAAACGGCACCAGTATTAACACATTACGACCCCAAGAAACCCGTGAAATTAGCGACAGATTCCTTTATCGTGTGGAATAGGTGCTGTTCTATCAAATGTATCGAACGAAGGAGAAGAACAACCAATAGCTTATGCCTCGAGAACACTTTCTTCTAGTGAGCAAAACTATTCTATGATCGAGAAAGAGGCCCTTGCAATTATTTTTGGATTGAAGAAGTTTCATCAGTATGTGTATGGAAGACGTTTTTGTTTAATCACAGATAATAAGCCGCTTACTATGATACTGGGACCTAAACGGGGTGTTCCTTTCTTGGCAGTCTCCCGCTTGCAGAGATGGGCGATTCAACTGGGTGCATATCAGTATGATATTGAATACCGAACTTCAAAGAACAATGCGAATGTTGATGCGTTGTCCCGGTTACCTAGGAAAAGTGTTGAAGAACCGGACGAATGGGAGGAAGAGGCAGCGGCAGTAAACAGCGTTCAACTGAAGCGGTCACCTGTTTCAGTAAGTATGATTAGAGAAGCTACGCAAAAAGATTCAGTATTGTCTCGTGTAGTATACTATCTGTTACATGGTTGGCCAGAAGGAAAGTTACCAGAGGAACTACAATATTTCGTTACAAAGCAAGACGAGTTTACTGTAGAAGAAGGATGCCTATTGAGAGGAACCCGAGTGGTAATTCTAACCAAATATCAAGGAGTGGTGTTGTCGGAGTTGCATATAAATCATCCAGGAATGGTGCGGATGAAATCTTTAGCACGTTTACATGTGTGGTGGTCAACATTAGACCAAGACATTGAACAGACTGTGAGAGATTGCACCAGTTGTCAATTTAATCGCTGTAAATCTCCACTTAAAGTAAATAATCCATGGATTTGGCCTGTACGTCCATGGCAAAGAATTCATGTCGACTTTGCAGGTCCAGTCGAGGGTGGCATGTATTTAATAGTGGTAGATGCTAAGTCTAAATGGATGGAGGTTATATCTATGTCATCAACCACCGCTGCGGCAACAATACAAGCATTAAGATCTTTATTGTCAGTTCATGGTCTACCGGAAGAGATGGTGTCGGACAATGGTCCACAATTTGTTGCGCAAGAAATGAAAGATTTTCTAAAAGGCAATGGAATTCAAATGCACTTATCTTCACCGTACCACCCTGCTTCAAATGGGGAAGCGGAAAGAGCAGTGAGAACATTTAAAGACTCCATGAAGATTCGTAAGAATGGAGAAGGATCTACTGGAGAGAAATTAGCAAGATTTTTGTTAGGATATCGTACCACACCCCATACAGCAACTGGATGTACACCTGCAGAAATTCTTATGGGTCGACGACTTAGAACAAGATTAAATACATTGCATCCCAGTCTGCCAAATAAAATGGATAAGAAATCACATCAATTACCGAAATTGACAAAGCGTAAGTTAGAAATTGGAGATCCAGTGATGGTAAAAGATTATAGAGCAAGAAGAGATCGTTGGATACAGGGAGTAATTCAAATGAAGTTAAGCCCAGTTACGTATCGAGTGTTGGTGGACGATGTGTTGTGGAAACGACATATTGATCAATTACGAAGTCTGGCAGGATCAACAGTTCCAGATGGTAAGACAAAACAAGATGCTGAGAAATATCCTCCAACTTGGAGACACAAAAAGGTCTGGTGCTCGATGAAAATACAGCGTCTAAACATCTCAACCAAGAGATATTCAAAGAACCAACTGTAAGTACCACAACGACCTTGAAAACCACGCCTCTACCGCAGGTACAGACCTTACCTGACAAGATAACCAAAGAGCCCGGTAGTTGTAATGACAGTGAACAAGTATCAAACACTCGCCGGTATCCTCTGCATAATCGCACGAAACCAAAACGTTTAATTGATGAAATATAGTTTATTTTGATAGATTGTGATCAATCCCGAACTTTTAGGAAAATAACACTACAAGTTAGCTAAAGAGCTATTAGAATTGTGCCGGAGGGAATGTTATGTTTATTAATTTATGTTAATTTAATAGGATTTACGTTATTAGTTATGTTAATTGTTATAAAGCTAAAATATATAAAAAGGAGTTAACTTGTACTATCTAGGCAGTGGTAAAATACACATAAATGAAATATAAAACACTACAGTGCCCTATCGGACTGAAACACCGCCGGCTTAGTCGATGGGGTCCTGTCACGCTTTTATGAAAGCGAAGCTTTCACTGTCAGGTACTACCTTGCGCTTGGCCGAGGAGCAGCTCTTCTACGAAGGCGTTTCTTATTTCTTCACCTGCGGCACCGGCTTCCCTGTGCCCGTATTTTAGGCGAAGAAATAAGAAATGCCTTCTGCATATCCGTTATGCCCGCAAAGCCTCGTTGCACTGGGCATAACGGATATGCTGTTCCACGACAGCCTTTTTAACACCCTTGGCTTTGCGCTCCTCCAGACCATCGGCTTTCAGTATAGAGTACATCTTGGGCCTGAGTCCCACAAACTCAGTGATAGGCACCCCAGCGCACTCGTCCTTCATTTTTCCTAGCACCTTCTTGTTGGCTGAGCTGAACAGCGGATGGTCTTTGGGATAGTTCCTGGTGTCGTATTGACCGGCGTTGCGCCTCATGTCGGCGTACACATCCTCGGTCTGGATCTTCAACACAAAACTCTCGGTATCGGTGTAGAGGAGCTCTGCTGACGACCCGTACTGCGCCTTGAGAGTACGACGACCAGTCGTACATCAAGTGCTTCGAGAGGTCGAGAATGCACATGCCCATGAAGACAGCCCGGTTGAGAAGCAAACTGCTTTTATGCATGTGGACGGCCGCGAGGTTCCCCGCATCATCAAAGATAATATGCTAATTGAATGTCGGCTTGGCAATAAGTTTGCGGAGTCTCTCAGTCTCGCTTGGCCGGAGTAGCTTCACATCAACACGCTTTCGGAGGTTCTCCATCGTCTTGCCGAAGACGCTGTTGTTTAGCAGCTTGTAGAGGTTGACCTCGAAGACCTCGAAGATTGGGGACCAGCTTTTGACCTTGTGAGACTTGGCGGGCTTGCGCTTGCGTGGTTTGGGGACCTACTTTTCGTCCTCATACAACTGCTTTTCGGCCTTCGGGCGCTATAACAACAGTTATAGGAGATTGTGCTGGTAATCCGACTTCCACGTGTTTTCGACCTTCGAGCGCTCCGGCGCTAACAGGTACGCGTTGTGCTCGTCATGCAGCTCTTCTGGGTACTCCAGATCGAGAATGTAGCCCTTCTCCGCGTCTGCACGCTGGTTCAAAGCCGCCTTCGCCGCCTCTTGTTCGGCCCACTCGAAGGCGCTTGTCGTCAGCGACTGCGATATCGCCCAGCTTTACAGGTTGTTGGCGTCGTAGTACTGGATCCAACTTGGGGGCTTCCTTGGATCGTAATCCGGCACATTGGGGTTCTTGGCCTTGGCAAAGTGCCTGCTGGCATACTGATGCCGCCGCGCAGGCCCTTATCAATGAAGAGATGCTTGTCTATATCGGTGAGCAACTAGATCTCCACCCCTGTGTGCTTGAGGACAGCATCCCAGCTTAGGCCCGGGCTCTTATAAAAGTGGGCCGGGTCTAGCTTGTATTGCTCGAGGCATACAAAGGCTCGATCATCAGAACTCCGTCATCCAATACAACAACTGATACCACTTGAGTTGAATGTGTCTCCAGCAAATACCGTGGTTCCCAAAACCACAAGTGGAATTGAGTCTAAAGACGCAAACTCTATGAAAACCCGACAACGAAAAATTGCAGTCGTGATTGGAGACCTATTGCGACAGTCAAATAGAAAAACTCGTGGAAATAAATTCATCAATATGCTCAACGTCGGGAGTGTGATGAACAGTTGTTTTTTTTATTTTGTTGTTTTGGATGGCGTGCATTTCACGTGATTGACACTTTTGGGATTGTTACAAAGTGGTGGGGTTGCTACTAACATTTGATTCAAAAATAAAACTTACGAATATATCGTAAAACGTGCATGACATGCAATAACGCACAGTATTGGTCAAATGTTTCTCGACATTAGTTGTGAAACTATACTACTGAAAATTTAATAGTTGAGCGCGAAAAAATATATTCACAGTTATATTGCTGTCAACAGTATTTTCAGTACACATCACAAAAAAAACTTGATAAATATGCTATAAAGTATTTAAGTTCATGTGTCGATCAATAAGCAAGTCTATTTCGTGCCAGCACTGATTAGCTAAAACACGAAAAGCGCTTTTAATACATTGTTGCATTATACACTCTGTGATTTAATTTTGACTTAGAATTCTAGTGATTGATAAGGAAGATAAAGTAAACTCTTAAGCAAATGAGCACTTAATGGATTACTGGTATCAACCAAAAACGACAGTATGGAGTTCAGCCTTTTAAAGAGCAATTCCAAATATTTGCAAAAAAATTAGGAATATTTTAACAAAAATTTGTCACATGATAGTTTATGTTAATTATAAAATAGAAACGGTTTTCCCCACATTTAACCATGTTTCATTCATTTAATGTAAAAAATAACAACAACTTCTTAACACGAACTAGTCTGAATTAATAAACGTCAGGACAAAAAAGCAAATCTTTACTTACTGAACGTTGAATGCTGAAAGCTCAGGTGCCAGGGAATCCGTTATTCCTTCTATAGCATATTTTGATGAAGAATACACAGTTAAGAATGGAGTAGCAATTAATCCTGCGAGTGAGCTGATATTTACGATTCGACCTTTCTTATGTTTCTTCATGGAAGGAATAACAGCTCGAGCCATGCGCAATAAGCCAAAGACATTTGTATTATATAGGTCTTCAATGCTTTGCCAAGATTGACATTCAAGAGGTCCCATCCATTGAATACCGGCATTGTTCACTAAACAGAATGAGCTATATTCACTATAGCAATAATTCATTAATATGCAATTTTTAAGACAGATATAAATGGAATATTTTAGGGGTGGTGAGTGTGTACGATTTTCATGAGCAAATGGAGGATTATAAACTAACGAGTGAGCGTACTGGCAAACAAGTTTGTTTTTCATGCCTCTCAACGATTGCATAACAAAAATCGTACAAACGAAACAATTATCTTTTATTACATGAGTAATAGTTTATTTTGAGATATTTCTCGACTGTGATTGGTTGGTTGTAATACAGTTTATCCGTAATTGCACTGTGAAAATGTGTGATTGCACCATGCTGAAAAGCTGTAACTGCACTGTAAATATTTTAACCTGATTGGCTGAAAAGCAGTAAAAGTTAAAAAAACACCAGCCAATTCAAAGAAAAACATGACGAAATTTTGTTTGCAGCAAAATTTTTATGAAGAAATTTTTGCCGGAAATTTGTTTAGCAAAAGTGCAGTTTTTATTTTTTTTAATCGAAAAACACGACCATATAATAAAGTCAGGAAAGGCAGTAAATTGCATAAAGCATGGAAGATGGCCAAAGCCTTTGAATATGGGTGTATCGTGCTGCTTATTGCAAAAAAAGTTTAGATTTTGCCCGAAGTGTTGCATAAAACTGTATGTTTCATGAAACTATTTCACCAAATGGTCAACTGTCTATGTTCGCCTGCTCTTTTCGTAATCGAGCACATCTCATGTTCGCCTACTCTTTTGGCAATCGAGCACATCTCATGTTGCCATCGCACTTGTATCGTTTTTCTCAAATGTACATTCAACAAATTAAGTTCAAAGTAGACTCTCGTGCAGGATTGTGACGTACAAAGCAGCAAAGGAAATAGGGAAAAGAGGATTTAATTAAGCAGTAACGGGAAAAAAACATCAAGTTGAACGGCAGAGTGTGGTAGTCCTAGAGGGAATTATCGGTGAAAAAAGGAAACCAAAACTATGCAAAACCATTCCTGTGAACGTTTTTGAGGTTTTCTAAATTCCCTGCTTTATATTAGATTCATTTTCATAATGTTTTGAACCAACTGCTTCTTATTAGGAAGGGCAAATTGCTTTCTTTTCTAGGCAACATATTTAGCCAATTATGTGTTCAAGTCACTTTAGATTTATAAACAAAGGAATAGCTTGGGGATTTTGGAATAGCTTGGGTGTCCAATTTTATATTGACGTAATCTTTTTTAGTGAAAAATTATGAACGTCTCACAATAAAAAAATTTCATTAACAATGTGGAATGAGTATAGTATATGAGTTGTATGATCGGTAGCATGGTTCAGTTAGGTTGTATAACTTTTCTATAACAGGTATCTCTATCACAACTACATTTCATTTCCGTCCGACAACACATTTTTAATTTCCATTTGCAGTATAAACTACATTTAGGTCGGGAATTTTGGCTGTTGACCGTATTACTGGTGTGCTGGTCGCATTAATTAACTGGGTATTTTTCTCAAATACATCATTATTATGCCGGGACAAAAAATTTACCATATTATCGAGACCATACAATCATGGTACCTCCGAAAAGGCGTGGTTCAACTGTATGTAATGCATGTATTTTTTACAATCATAACTCTAGCAATTTACAGCAGTATTTATTCATTCCCATCTCTTATTAAACGATATTCAAAGTCGTTACTAAAGGTAATCAAATGTATTCGAGTGCAAATTGGGAAAAAAATGCACGAGTGACTTTTTCAAACACTTTACAAGTTTTAGGAGATGGACGATTTACAACATAAATACTAAGGTTTTACTGCATAATATGCTGACCATGTTGATTACTTGTAATGGCACAAGAAAAACTACGAATCTAAAACAATGTATTAATATTGCCATTTAGATGCTATCAACAACCTATTTTATCATGACACAAACTTCAAATATTATGAGAAATATTAATATATAGTTCATGTTTGAGAAGCAACTACCTCGCGTTATTCGTTGCTCTCGTCTTCTTGTAATCTTGTTGAGACGTAAGTGACAATTAATCATGCAAAATATTCTAGTTTTGACGCAAACATAATTACACCTCAAATATATCATAATGCTACTGCTGGACTATTTAAGATACAAATTATATTTTATAACCGCTGCGACGCAGCTTGCTAGCGAGTTGTTACCTATGTTCAAAAATAAAATATAACATATGTGCCCGTCTAAAACATTACCAAAAATGAAATTTATGTAAAGAGATAGCCATATAATTGAGTAAGACATCTTACCTAGAACGTCAATTCGTCCTTCATTTTCTAAAATTTCTTTTACTGCAGCATTCACAGAATGTTCTGAACGAACATCCAGTTCTATTACAACAACATTGCTACAACCAGCAGTTTTCTCCAACAATTGATTCTTTTCGTCTGTATCCATCATTGATGCGTACACTTTAAATTTATTATTTGTTTGCTTTGCGAGCAATGCAGCCGTCGACAATCCGATACCGGATGATGTTCCAGTGATGAGAACAATTTCTTCAGACATTTTTTCAATTAAAATATGTGCTAGATATCTTTGCTTCTGCTGTACAAGAGTATATTGACGCATATATATCACAGATTTTGGCACATTGTTTATTCATTCAGGTCAAATGTCCAATTTGTCAACTAATTATGCATTGCACGTGCTGTTTACGGGCAAATACGTACAGTCACTACAGACAGTGGCTTTAAGTTGTGCACTATTGCACTTTCTGACATTACAATAATCTAGTTGAGATTTGAATAATGTTAGATAAAGAGCTCTTGCTAATTTATGAAAAAAACAGCATTGAAACACGCTTTTTGTAAAACAATCTGCATGAATTGGAAAAATTGTGATGTCATATTTTTGGTACCAGACAGTACCATCAAAAGATGTCCATTAGCAAAGTCAAAGAAAATTGTTTGCTTGGTATAAAATGAACAAAGCCATTAGCATGTGATTCTTCAACTATTTAGAAGTCCCTTTACACAGCAATCACTTTTGGCACGGTATTCAAAAATTCAGGCAGCTCAGTGTTATGGCATTTGATTTGCGTTCGCGTTAGCAAATGTTGTCTGTTTCACGGACCAAAAATTTTCTCGGATTACTCCTTTTGTTTCCTGATATTTTCAGCGCTTACATGATATGAACTTTACAACATTTAAAAAATTGTGTGTAACATAACTTCACACAGGACTAAAAGGCTCACTGAACACAAGTACTTAAAAATAAATAGACGCTGCAAGTATTCTGAATGTTCTTGGTGACTTGGTTTCCAACTAAAAAGTTGGAAAATCATTATCTTATTAGTGCCGGATTAAAATGTGTGCAGGCCCTAAGCAGCAAAAGGTACGTAAAGGCCACCTTTCACTAACTCAAAATGCCACACTTTGCACTGTTTATTAGCTTATCAGCAATTAAGTGTACATCCTTTTAAAACAAAGACTAATTTCCCAGTCAGAAATAAGAAACTTTTTCGTATTTTTGTTTTCGTTTTCTTTTTCACCAAAAAATAAATTCCTTCAGATATCCATAATTTTTCAACGGAATAGTGAACGGGGTTCATTTTTAGACAAAAGAAATTAGCTAAAAATTTAAAAATCGTGCAGGGTTTTTTGTCATTATCATGCAGTATAGTGTTACGGATAGTGTGAAAAAATTGAAGATTAGAAATTTAAGCTATATGGTTATTTGATTGTTTTATTGTTCATAAAATTCAAAACACGTATAATTAAACAATTCAACCTTTGAAGTCATCCGATTGATCAGTAAACACTTTGTTACTTTTATAAGACTTTGAGGCCCTTCACAATATACATATTAGTTTTTCTGTAGTTGGTTGAACAACTTGTAACTCTTTATTACTGTGTTATGGACTAAGAATTGCATTATTACCACATATTTGAGTAAGCCCGAGGGAAACAGTGTGTTTTGTTTATCGAAACCAACGATGATGCCCAAAGTAAAAACAAACTTTTTCTTAAAAATAAAAATGAATTTAAAATTCCATCACAGTAAAATGCTGCACCAACTATGGTACGCTTTTTGCAGAGAATGGCATGCTAATCAACGGCGGCATTTTTTTTCACAAAGTTTTCTTGCATATAATTATAGTGCGAGATGTCCATAAAAGAATTCAAAAACTTTCTTCCGTCCTCATTCATTAAACTGCTGCTAGAAAATAAAGGAGACAGACGTAATAATAACTATGAAGATAACTTTTTTTTTATTGGTTTGCTTTGTATTGTAGCTTACGTCACAGAATATGAAATGAAAAGAAGGCCAACTCAGAGGTGCAATGTATCCAGATTTTTTATGCTATTACGTCAGATCTTCCATTACTCTGGCAAGTATTGCGTTTGCTTATTACTATAAATTATACAGTTAATGGCATAGTTGTGTAAGAAAATCGCGATTTTAAAGACAAATTGGCAGTATTTAGAATGTATTTTGAAGTTAATTCGAACTCATATTTCAAAAGTAAACTTTCACAATGTGTAAATTAATGTTCTCGCACAATTCAGTTATATACAGATTCCTTAGCCATTACATGCCAAAGTAATGGCGGCCGTCGAGTTTCTAGCATGCGCAATGAGACATGCGCGAGGACACTGACTTCAAAGGCTCCGACACTAAGTTGGCCTTCTGTTCATTTCCTATTCTATGCTTAAGTGACCTCAAGTGAAGACGAAGAAATAAGTGAAAATGAAGCTTTAAACGATATTTCTTGTTGTTTCTTATATGTTCATTTAAACGACTGTTAAACTTGTTTATCCCATGCACTATGTGTCATGAAGTATTTCTTTTCACTAGCTCTTGTTCATAATTAAAGACTGGTAGTTGCTTTATGTGGTATACAGGGAAGAAACTTCTCCACTTGAAAACATTGTAAGCAAAGTACAAGGAAATGATAACGATCATGATTTGTCAAAGAATGAGTGAGTTAACTCTTTTACATCTACTGTTAAATTGATTTGGAACGTTTCTGTTTATGTTGCCTTAAATATATCACATTAAAAAGCTTTGTTTTATAAATTTTCAAAGTTAAGTTTGAGATTTCTTCAAAGTAAACAAAGTACAATATGATGAACGCGAAGGCTATCTTCGAATCTTGTGAAAGTCTAATAGAAGTTTTATTATTCTTTCTTATTTGAACTATGATGTACTAAGAATTAAAATGTATATAGCGCATACCTCTTTAGGTTCAGTAAAATCAAATGCACAACAAATAAGTTACAGAAAATGATTGCAAAACTTTCTCTAGAAGACTATATATTTCTTCAAAATTTCTTTATTAGTGTTGCCATGTTTGATTGACTTTGATAAAATTGTTATTAATATCACAAGTTATTTCTGTTCCTTCTATAATTTCATTTTTGTTTGATTTTAGTTTTTTAAAAGAAATAACACTTTGCTTTGTTTGCTTCCAATTGCTTGTAAAATTACTGTCTGGCATATTTGTATTTCATCAAGAGTACTTAGCAACCAAGCCATGTAACATATAAGATATTGATGAGTAAAATAATGTATTTTTCATTAAAGCTCGATTGTAGGCAGTTCCTATCTAAAGCAAATTTATAATAACTGCCTCATGACCGTGTAAAGGATCCGTTCATTATTTTTAGTATTTGGTACAAATATAAAAATATGGCATTCATCATGTTACATACGCTAAAGCAAGGAATACAGTTGTGGGTGTCCCTCATATAAAAGGCACCCACGCTCCAAAAGTAGTGGGTGTCCAGACACCTGGACACCGATAGCTTCCCAAGACCCTACGTGTTAGTAATATAACTAAGCCAGCGTGGACAAAAAATCGGTTAAATGAACGCTTGAGCCATTGGTTTAAGATTCAGCAAAAACATGTTTGTAAATGATGATCGTCCAGATTGGTATAGTCCTGAGAAGGACTGTTTTTGTTGTTGTTGACTGACGTTTCGACAACCTTAGCGGTAGTCATATAGTCATATAGTTTGAGCGGTAGTCATGTAGTCATAGAGTTTGACTCTGAAGATGATTACCGCTAAGGTTGTCGAAACGTCAGTCAACAACAACAAAAACAGTCCTTCTCAGGACTTTACCACCCTGGACGATCGACATTTACAAACATGCAACGATCCTTCCGGGTTCAAACCATTTACTTTAGCAAAAAAACGCAAATGCACTCCTCTATTAAATGCAAATTTTAGCAAATGTCATGTGTGTCGGTAATAAACTATTAATTCTCCACGTTGTTTTATGAGTAAATATTTTAAAAATATTTTTTTAAAAGATCGTTTGTATGTAAATAAAAAGTACTCAGTTAAATCTCCTTGTGATTTCAAATAGAATGCGTTTTGATAGAGGGCACCCGTTCTTGTATTTAAGATTGTTGTACTTAATGCACATAAAACACCAAAATATTTTTACTATAATGGTCGTGGGGGATTGATAAAGATTTAGATCAATATGTTATAATTCATATCAAACAATATCTATGAGCCCAACTCCCAATTATTGATTGCCAATGCCCATGTAGTACATTTAAAACACATGAATACAGCTGTTTTGTTTCTGGCCATATCATATAGTTAGATCCAACTACTCTGAAAATAAATGCATGCATGCTTAAGTTAATTTGATATATTGCTATATTCGAAAACCTGAAATTTCGTCTACCCTTAGAAAAGTAAATGAATTTCATTTTGGCTGTCTCGGTTTTGTACTAACTAGAACATAAAATCCTCAAATTTTGATCAACTTTGGTAAGTGATTATTTCTTACAATGTATATGAATGATGTAACAGAGCAGAAACTGTAATGTGTTTTATTTTATAAAACTTTAAGAATTAACATTTATATCGACGGAAAGCACATACTGCTGAGTATCTATTGGTGTTATTTGTTTTGCAAATGCTATAGATTTTTGTGAAATAATTTAGAAAACCATTTACTTTCGGTAAATAATGAAATGTCACATTAATTTTGTGCGGCCAAATGTGGTTCAGAAGCTACCCCTTTTACCTAAATGGCATCCTTTATTGACAAAAACTGTAAAAAAACTAAATACTTCTTTTTTGTTTTAAAAACTACAAAAAGACAAAGAGTTGGGACGTACAGTTTCGTCTTTAAAGGCTAGAGCGGGGTTATTAAGAGTAAAAATTGCTGTGTTCACATTAAAAATGCTGTATTTGGAATGAAAATAAAAATGCTGTATTTGGAATGCTGTATTTTGGAATTTAAAGAGAAGCAAAGTTATGTCTTGTCTCTATTTATTCATGCCGTTCATCTTAATTATGATTATACAGCAGGTCCTACCAAGTGTACAAAGCGTCCTCACGTTGGCCATATTTTTCCAGCCAGTTGATTAGGGTTTGTCAGTAGTTTTTAACCATTAAATTACATAACGTGATTTCTGAAAAATGACTTCGAGACTCTTTGATCATTTTCAACGTTGGGAACAAAAAAAACCCCTGGCAAGCTGACTGGAACAATGGCAGCTGATATGCGTGGCACAACATATGCGAGGACAAAAACATCAAAGGTTCCTTCTGTATTTATATTTTAAGTCATGCCTAATCTAGATTTACACTTAAGTTCTTTAATACATTTTGTGAAAAGTGACTTAAGAAGCCTTTTTTGAGAAAAACAAAAGGCCCGTTTCAAAAACATTGAAAATTACAACTATTTCTAATATTCTTCAAAATGTGCTTACTTTTCTTACGGCTACTAAAAGTTTATCTGTTCACTTTCTTACCACCCATGTTAATCGTAAAGGTTTTTTATTAAATCTGAACAACAAAGCTAAAATATGTCACATGACGTTTTTCTTGCATAAATTGCGTGATTGTCATGAAAAAGAAAATTATGTTGAAAATCCATTAAGGCTTAATTTTCATCTCAGTGAACTTCAAGGAATACGAAGCTCCTTTCCAAGCATACCAAACCACACCTTTCCACTGACCATTATATTTGCCATGGTAGTAGTGTCCATTTAGGTTAGAATAGCTACAAGATCTATACCACCAAGCACCAGTGCGTTGAATGGCGCAGCTATTATTATCTGAATCTTTTGTCGAAAATGCCATCCCTTTATTGTAAGATAATGAGTCCCCAGCAGTTCCTAAATAGTAATGGTAATGTTTGAGATATTTTACTACTATTTAGTGCCTTTTAAAGTCTTTGATTAGTTAGCAAGCTCATTAATATTTTTTGATTAGCATTTATTTAGCTTCATTTAATTCGTCGTTTACTCGTTAAAACTCTCTCAATACATATAGTTTGTGTTAAGATAGATAAATTTTCTCTTTATTACATACGTCACATGCATGCTTTGCATTTGACAAAAATATTGGCAACGAGGAACAAAAACTATATGTATCATACATTTAGATCAAGTGTCTAACTATACACTGTACAAATAAAATCCCGTAAAACTTTGAGCTTAAACTAGTGAAACTAAACTAGTAATGTTAAGTGTCGACATATCAAATACGTTCAAAATATTGCAAGGTTGAATAACTTGAATACTTAAATGATAAAATTGCTCTCTAAAATTGTTCTGTTCCTGTTAACAGCAAACCTTGGCTTGCCTTAAGGAAGACTCCCTGAAATCAATAAATCAAACTTCATTTGATCAAAGTTCAGCAACTTAGATAACTAAGTTTTTTTGTGCAGCTACTAAAAAATTAAGGAAATAGTTATATCAGTAAATTCCTTTCGAATGTTGTTGTTAAATTAGTTTGTAGCCATTACACTAATTTTCAACAAAATATACAAGCAACATTGTGACTACTGACAACGTTCAAGACCTAACTTGTCTGTCACTCAATCTTTATTCCTGGTGGTACATTAAAATTGAAATTCATCAAACAGAATTAAATGGAGCCTACGTGACCGTGTATAATCATACACAATGGAGATTTTTATGCTTTGAATAGATATTAAGGATCAACAAGTGGACAAGTGATTTCCTTTTTTATTTGTGAAATACTAAAAATTGTCTTTGTTTTTTTGTAAGAGTACACTCTTTCAATATAGTGGTCAAAAATATTTTAAACGCTTAGCCACTAGGCTGGTGCTGGTAATGATGTGAAATTTGATGCATTTAGCAGTTGTGCAAAATCAATGGTGTACCCGTAGCTTTATTGCCTTACCTGAGTATTTTCCGAGACTCAGTTTATATTTATCTTTTTCGCTCTTTACAGCAAAATAATCAAATTCAGCATATTTTTTGTTTTCCGATGTGTCTCCCATGTCAATACGAAGTTTATTTCGTCTTGCAGACGTTAGTCGGTGTATTTTATCCAAACCAAGCCAGAATTCAGTTTTAAGATTACCAAATCCTTGTTTGTAGTCCTTCCAACCGCGATAGAAGTTTACACTTCCATCTTGACGTCGTTGAAACACAGTCCAACCACCACTAGACGAAGTCATGTCACAGAAAACATTGAAATATCCCTGTCCATCAGGATCAATTTGATAGACTCCATTTCCTCTTCCACCTTTTTTGTACAGATCTGCACAGTCCTTTCCTGTTAATTTTGCATTATGGTTAAAGAACTCAAAATAGGGCAACGTCATGATCAAGTAAATGTTATTATACACTGAAAAGAATATATATGTCTTAAATGTCTCTCTGCCTCTTTGAAAATCATTCTTACCGCTTATGTGTCTTCCTGTAAGCTGTCTATTTTCTATATAAAGCGCTTTTAAGCTTTTGTGAAGACTTTTTAACTCCATTTGTATTGCTGCCATTTGTGCTTCCAGTTTTTTCATTTTTGACGAAATATCAACCATTTTAAATTCAGTCTTCTCAATTTGTTTCTGCAACCTAACTAATTTATACGTTTGTGATTGCGTCACATTTATTTTCGATTTAAGGGTTATCTTAAATACTTGGAGGTGATATTTTTGTATTTCTAATTTTTTCTTATATATTTGAAGGGTTGCTATTTGTTCTTTCATAGTTTCAATTTGTGCCTTCAATGTTACATTTTCATGAACATATTTCAAGGTGTGATTTATGTTGTAGTTGACTGTGGAGAGATCATCTTTTGAATGGTATTCTTTTGCATTTGCCAGCATTGCACTAAATAAGCAATAAATTCAGAGAAGGAAAGGTCATTGAGAAATCTTTCACATTTTGGCATAAGATTTATCTTGCTAGTATATGATGCTAGTAACGAGTATTTACCATTATGTCCAATCATTGAATTAAGACTGTTTTCAAAGTGATTCTTAAATAAAATGACACAACTGAAATTTTCAGAGAAGAAAAACTGATTTAAATCACAATTTTGATTTTAATTGATTTTAAAAATTGTACGTCAATTCATCGAAACTGTGGGATATTGCATTCTTTTTGAGCTTAGCAATAAAATTGTTGTAATAATGTTAGTTCCCTTTAAAATTTCTTTGTTTTAAGTGCGTTTTGTAAGTTCTTTGTTTGTTTAGTTAGTTCTTCTTTTTTGTTGCAACGCGTGAGAACTTGAAACGCAATGAAAGAGTGAGTACTGCTAATGACCTAAAAGAAAAGCTCGACATACGTTTTGTTGTAATTACCGATAGTATAAATACATGAAGATATGATTTTCGCACTTAGCTGGACAATTTAAGCAATTGTCTCATGAACCTGAAAAATCCAGGTGACTCAACGGGATTCGAGCCCATGACCTATGCGGTGCCAGTGCAGTGCTCTAACCAACTGAGCTATGAAGTCACACAGTGGAGAGCAGGTCAATTTTGTTGGGCTAATGAGCCAATTGTTGGGCTCATGAGCCTGAATTTTTCAGGTGACAATTGCTTAAATTGTCCAGCAAAGTGCGAAGATCATATCTTCATTTAATTTCAAACACCGCACTGCATATAACATTCTTAGTATAAATACATGTAAATAATTAACTGTAATAGATAGCGTAAAAATACTCCAGTGATGTACGTGTAGCTTGTTTAGCTTGTAAAATATAAGTTTTAAAACGAAGTGTGTTAGTGAACCAGCTGAGGAGCGGGCTCCTCGACAGTAACTTACTAATCTTGAATCACTTACATTAATTTGCAATCTTCAAACTAACAGAAAATTAGCCTTTTGAAGTTTAAAAGATAAGCAATAGAAGTATATAGAAATACCTGAGAGAGAGAGAGAGAGAAAGTTTAACAAACCTAAATATTGCAAGTTCTATTTTGGCAAAAATTACAGCTTACCCTTTAACAATATCACCAATACAGAAAACTGCTACCAATGCACAAACAAAGTTCGACATTTTGTGAAATGTATTACACAGAAAATTCGACTTGTGGAGAAGTTTAAGCTTGACTTATATACACGTATATACACACAGCGAAAGTAATTTATTCATACTTACCAGCTGAGCAAAACAAAACTTTCAGTTCTTTATTTATCGTTAATTATCGTTAATTATAGCTGTTTCAGCGAATACTTAAAATGTTTGAATTGTCTATTTTCAGTAAACAAAACTGTCATATACAATCAGATACTTATTTCACATAAAATTCCAGCAAACTGGATAAATTCCTGCAAACAAGTACAAACTCAGAGTTAAAAAGCCTGATCCCTTTCGCTTACGATGCCCACAACGGAGTGCATGACATTCGAAAGAAAAACAAAGGCCGTTTGTTTGAAGAAGTGACAAAGGTAGCAAAGCATTGAGTGGCATTGTTTGAAAATTCAAAATCAATAATTTAAACAGGAGTCTTCGCAAAATGCTTCAGAGCAAACAAAAAAACTGTCTCCTTAGTTACCATTTAAGTAATTGACGTACAGAAATAGTTTTGCTTCAAACAAATTTTGGTTGGAATAATTTTCCTTTAAATTATTTTTGACGTAGAATCAATCTTAAATCCTAAATGTTTACATGGCGCAACCAAACTTGCAAGGTAACTACTCCACAGTTGGGACTGATATACATAATACAACACATATGTTAAGCATTGTATTTGAAGCAAAAATGTATGTACGTCAACAACCTAATTTGTAATTAAGGAAATAGTTCCTTATTTTCTTTGAAACACATGTGCTGACGCCTATTCAAATGATAATTTTAAATGCCATTGAATGCTTTTCCTCCATTGTCACTTATGGGAAAAATGGTCTTCAAATTTATTTCCAATGTCACTTCCTCGAGGGCATGATGTCACGTCAATTTTTTCTATAGCAGACGATTCACTGCTCAAATGAATCAGGCTTTTTACTTTTATTTGGTACGTTTTCGGTTAAATTTCGGAATTACTTCCTAGGTAACCTAACACAGTTTTCGCCTTGAGAATACAATCAGTATCTATGTGTGGCAATTACAAAATAAACAATTCAAAACATTTTAATTGTTGCTGAAACCAACTAAAAGATAGTAATATAAGTAACAATTAAAGAACTGAGGCCCGTTTCAAACGTCTAACTTTACATGAACCGAATGCATTTAAAACAAAAGATAAGGAAATTCTTCTCATTTTCATTTGTATTTCATACGTTCGGCGCATGTAAATTTCGAGGTTTGAAATAGGCCTGAAAGTACTTAAATCTTGAACAACTAAGTATAAATAAATTACTTACTCTGAACACAACTAAAATACAAGATTATCAAACATAAAATTATCGCCATAAATTGCGATCGCGTTACCACGATCGTTGTCGTTTGCGATGTTAGAATGTTTCGAATGTAATACACGCACAGGGACGTTGCTACTAGAGGTGCGTGTGGAGTGTAACACCCCCCAATTGCAAATTGAAACAAAAAACAAGTAAAAATCATGTAGAAAATTAGGCAAAAATTAGGTGCTAACTATTGCAATACTGACATAAACATAATATTTATCGCTATGATCATCAACTTAGATAATTCTAAATTAGAAAAATGTGCGATACGATAACGAGTACGACTTTTCCTTGCTTTCCTTCAAATTAGTTTATCTTACGATTTATTAAGTTTATAGAGTGATCAGTGATCCCAAAGTTCAAAAAAAGTAATACGTACTACTATACGTACCTTTAAACTGCTGCGTATGCATTTGTTGCCATTCTTAAATTACTGGCATGTTACAGGTATGACAAAGCACATTTTTGACGTTAGCTAAAAATCATCCTTCAAAATTTACCTTTAATAATAAAATAAGCAAAAAAACAACAGTTACAGTACAACACTGACAGTGATATGTTATACTTTGTTCTATGCTTACTCAGCATAAAATACACAAACAATAGACCTTTTCAAGGTTATCGCAGCCATATTGCAGGGGGTGCAAAAACATTGGGCCGAGCGCGCGGTCACGCATGGCGTCCATATAAATTACTAATAAATGCGCAAAAATTACCCTTATGGTTAAGTGTACTTCCATTACAAGATCAAGGCTTTAATTTGAACAAAGGGGAATTTCGAGATGCATTAAGTTTACGTTATGGATGGCAATTGAAAAATACCCCATGCATTTGTGGAAAGGCTTTTGCAACCGATCACGCGATGATAAGTTCTCATGGTGGTTTACCAATAGTGAGACATAATGAAGTTCCAGATATAACAGCGCAGTGGATGGCAGAAGTTTGCTCGACAGTTGAGAAAGAGCCACAATTACAACCTCTATCTGGGGAAGTGATATTACCTCGTACAGCCAATAGACAAGAAGAAGCGAGACTAGATATTCGTGCTAAAGGTTTTTGGTCTAGACAGCAAGATGCATTTCTTGATATAAGGGTATTTCACCCAAACGCGTCGAGCTACCAAAACACCAATCTACCTGCACTCTATCGTTAGCATGAGATGGCTAAGAAAAGGGAATATGGTGATCGAGTAAGAGAGATTGAATATGCTGCTTTTACACCACTGGTCATTTCAACATCAGGTGGTATGGGGAAAGAGACGGCAATTGCTTATAAACGGCTAGCTGATCTGCGGGCACAAAAGAGAAAGCTGCAATATGGCATCACGCCAACGTGGATGCGTTGTAAACTGTCTTTCGGACTGATTAGGTCAGCAATTACTGCGATACGAGGAAGTCGATCTGCCTCAACTCGCGAACACACTTTAAATATTGGCCTAGGTTATTGGGAAAGTTGTCTTTACACCTGACTGTCACTTTTTTTTCTCAAGCTAGTAATTTGAAAATTATCATGGATATTATAAACATTGATTTTAGTTAACATTTTTATATTTGTATGCTGTAGTTATAAAAGTTGTACCATTTTTATCATTAAATAAAATTTCTTTCTCACTAGTTGGTTTGGGAAATAATAATTTACATCTATAAAATTTATCAACATGGTGTACATGAAGTAATAAACTATCTGTTAGCTCGTTACACGTACGAGATGGGGAGTAAGGGTGTGCAACTGTCTTTTAAAGTTTAAAAACTTTTTAAAACTTGGGCAAAATAGTTGAGTAGAGTAAATAGGGAAAATTGTGCATAAAGTCATGCATTTCTTCATAAAACTAAATATGGAGTATAGACATTACATCCACAAAATGTTTTTGTGATGTACGAAGTTCGTATGGCAATATGTTCTTTAATTTCACTTACAAATCGGTGGATAATAGTTTACGCGACCAATTGATAATACAAAATCTGCATGGTATTAAAAATTACTGCGATGGCTTTTAGATCGGTTTCACATTTGGGCAAGCAAACCACTACCCTCTTAAAACTTAAAGCTCCCGTACGCCTGTGGTTGTTAAGACTGTAATCATTATTACTATTTTAGGACAGAAATTTCACTTGTTAAATTGATGAGTGGCATATAGGGCTGCATATTCCTTGATTATGTAAACTGAAAATTATGATGGAATAAAATATTTTAAAACTGATCATTTATTTCTTAAAATTGAAAATTTTGAAGTCGTTGTTTCCCAAATTGGGCGAAATGCATATCAGGAAAACAACAAACTTTCAGGTAAATTTGAAAAAATGTTATTCAAAAGATCTTAAAACTATCTTCTATTTATATATGAATACAACGCCCCCATTTATCAATTTCTAACGCCCAAGATGACCATTCTTGTTATTTAGTAAATTAAGAAATCATTTTCTGGTTGAGATTTGATTTAAGTTGATAGCCTTTTGACTACATACGTATAACGGTGTTTTATCCTTAAAAGGTCATGTGGTCAGGTCCACCTAGACTAAAGATAAATACATGCTCAACGTAATTGGATCTATCGCTAAAGTCAAAAGCATTCTTATTTTATAATGTTTGATTCATAAGGGTTACTCAGAATTCATAATGTGGGGTCAATAGGGTGAGCATACTATTTGTTGAGGTGTCGTTAATGCGGGATTCTACTGTATCAACAAGTTCTTGAGGCATTACGTCCTTCTACGCTTGTATAAACATTTATTCAAAAATTCTGAAAGAAAGGCACTGCCATCACTATTACTACCCATGTTTGTTTATGATTCAACATGGCGGCGTCGCTGAAAGCAATTAGCAGCTGAAGATTTCCCATTGCAAAAGAAATGCCTGAACTTAACCATAGCTCAAACCTTATGCAGAGTTTGCATTGTTGTACAATACATTGCTTTTGTTAATAAAAAATAATTGACTTGAATAGAGAAAATATCATTAAAAAACTCTCAATTCTATTCACTCATCCGCAAGAGCTTGACAATTAAGAGGTTTTGTAATTCATTCTCGAACATTTTAATTATTCATTAATTCGGAATAGTCTATCAAATAAAACACATTTACAGAAATTCAATTCAAATGCTCATTCACTTTCATCGAACTTTGCCATGCATCTTGTTAATCCCTCATGTTCCCTTGCTCCAGAGTTTCACACTTCATTGGACTGTTTAACATTGGTATGTGAGTATTCTAACCATTTTTTATGTACAGTTGTTGAAGAATTGCTACCTACTTGCATGTCTACCATGTGTCAAACGTTCAACGCATGCGCTCTTCTAGTTGTTAAAAATAGTGGTTATGAATTAAAAAATATACGTTTTGAATATTTGTAAGCTTCGTCAAAAAAAATGATCGAAAAATGAAAATAATGTACATATATTTATCTACACCAAACCTGTCTACACAATTTTGTAAAGATTGCAGAGGCACGGTATGCGTTTAACAAGCAAAATTACGTCTCGATTAGAGAAAGTCAAAAGATGAAATCAATGTATATATACTTTTCTACAACAATCCCTTTATATAAAGATTGCAGGCTAACAGAAGGTGTATAGTATGCGAGAATGTAATACGCATAACATGAAAAACAATTTCTACACACATTTTCTGCTTCCCCAGTATATTGTTTACAGTTTTATCTCCCTAAACATCTTTCAAAGTATGTACCATTAACATAACCTCCCCTCATTGCTTTTGCTACGTTCTGTTCGAATAGTCGTCTGTTAGATCGCAAAACCTCGGCAGCATCTATAGATGATAAAAAAAGTTATAAAACGCCATGTTTTGAGTATTAAGTACACAAAGCTGGTGATTTTCTGAATTAAAAGTAAGGTATGTACATTATCAAGGTCCTGTATTTGTAAGAGTTGGAACACGTATTGTTCTCTGGACATCTCATTATGATCATGGTGATTGGGTAAAAAAGGTCAAATGGGTATCTAAAGGCCACCTTTATTCCAAAAACGCAAATTAAAACAATTTTTTGCTTAGGAAGTAAATTATAAAAAATGTTCACAACAATTTTATATTGCTTTATAACAGTGCCAATGAGAGGGATGGAGAATAGAAACCTACGCGCTCTCTTGTGGCAAAAACAGTACTAATGGCGTATAAATTAAATCCACTGCATTAAATAAATGCTTTTCGATTATTACGACATCTATAAACCACTGAATTCCAAGGATAGGAATCACTATCTATTCATAAATAAGAAAATACAACAGAAAATTTGTCATTCCACCATTTAATGCTCCATATTTCCTGGCTTTTGGAACAAAAATGGCAGAGGCCGGTCAATTTTACTTGCGGTGTCCCACCTCTTTCTGATAAAGCCTCTGGGAATTATAGGTTGACTCGGGAAGTAAAATATAACATAAACTGGAACGCTAACTCCAATAAATGAGCAAGAAGACATTTTGAAGCTTTCAAAAACGCATTTGTACCTGAGTTTTACGGTTAATAAACTGAGCTTGGGTAGTAAATCTATCATGACAATTTGTACTTAAGGATATCGTTAATAAGTTAAAATTAAAGGGCAGACTTTTCAAATTTTTATGCATGTATGATTGGCTTGAGAAAGGCAAAATTGTAAATAGATGAAACGTGTGCCTAGTTTCAAAAAATCTTGCGACAGAAATTTAAAATTTCCGTGTTTGAATCGCCTGACGGGCAACGACCAATAAAAGCATGTATTTTACTAGAGAATTTTAGAATTTTCAAGAATGCATGTAAAGTACGTCAATGGACTCGATTTGCTTAGGATTTTTGAAAGGAAAAACGTTTTTACGAGCAATAAAAGGCAACCTTAACCACCGCTAAAAACTGGATCGAAAAAGTTTTCAATCGAGCAAACATCAGACTTGAAAGGAAGGTAACCACTTGTACCATAATTTTCATATAGCAGTTTTCTTATTACGGGAAAATACTTGCTAACACTGTATCTCTAAATATTTCTTCGTTGAAAGAAATTGACTTGCAAAAATATTGTAAAAACTTAAAACTCAAACATACCTTTGTTAAGAGGATCGTCAGGGTTTGGTTCCTACAAAAATTTAAAGCCAAATTATATAAGAAACATGGCTCATTCGATAGAAGAGAGAGAGGTCAGCAATGTTGCAAATCATATTTGACAAACTTCGTGCTCCATCTGTGAATATCACAAAATGTTTGTGACCTCAAGGCGCCTATCGGGCGTTTACTCGGGTTACTCGACAGCAGTGTTATGTTACTGTGTTATGTTATTGTTGCGAAATAGCACACCAAAATTCACAGCAATGCAATCTCAATGTAGTACGTCAAAATTGTTTCATTTAACGTGCCATTAGTTAACATTCACGGGTAAAACGACCAAGAAAGATTTGATTGGTTCATGGACTTCTTGTCACGCGTGATTTGTGCAGTCTCCCGAGGTGATGGGAAAAACGCATATTAAATACGGGCATACGTTCGTGGTAGCTCAAATTCCAGGTTACTTATTGTGAAGAGTGTTTCAAATAGCATATTACATGAGCGACGTGACAAAAACTAAGTGTAATGAAACTTACTAGAAAAAGATATTGAAGACCATAAATGATTGAATTGATGGTTAACACAGGTTTCCAATCTTCTCTAACGAAAAACAAAACAGTAAAATATCAAAGCCTTGAAAATGAACTTGTTTAAACAATCCATTTTAAATGATTCATTAGTGTACTTAGCTTTTACATGTGCAGAAGAACAACTCGTCATAACATGTTTCATTGGATTTTTGAAAAATGTTTTGATATTATAAAACAGGACTAAACGTGCACGACGTAAGCATATTGGTACAAAGTATTTTAGTATACTAGTCAATCAAGTTACATAAACGATCTTGTTATATAGGTGCTGTGTATGATATATGTGATTGGTTCATTCGTATTCACGTGACTTGAAATAAACACAATGTTTCACGCCAGGGAAAAAAGTGAAATATTGTTGTCCCTTCATTTTAACATCATGAAAAATATATAATTATGGTACTAAAAACTAAAACTAAAAACTATTTCTCAAATTTATTTACCGACGGAATTCGACTATTGATAGAAAAACGATCCAGAAAACACTCAGAAGTGGACCAATAATTCCGCAGTCACTCTTATAACAGTTCGCAAAGAAATTTGATGTACGAATCTCCCCTGAAAGACGTTGATTTTATTGAAAAGCCGTCAAAAATCTATGATCTTCCTTCTATATAGGGTGTTTCAAATAAAAAGGTAATTCAACTGCAATACGCTAGTCAAAGCAAAAATTACTGAATAAACGCTCGTAGTTTTGAAAAATTAGCTATAAAAGAGCAGAGTTCTATTGAAAACCAACATTGCTTAGGCCTGTTTCAAACGTCGAACTTTACATGCACCGAACACATTAAAGACAAAAGAAAATGAGATAAAATTTCTCATTATCTTTTGTTTCAAATGCGCTCAGTTCATAAAAAGTTCACGTTTGAACTAGGCCTTACTCCCTTTGTTTGGGACTTCACATCGTAATTATGCAGCTATGTCTATTTTCTTAGGTTTAGCTAAAGTATCAATGTTTGTGGGAATTCGATCGTTAATGTAAAAGTGAAGATGGTTTTTGAGACGTCAGTTTACAAACAACGCTGAATAACAAACTATTCAGGCAACTGTAAAATTTTGAGTGATGCCATGTTTAAATAAAACTGAATAAATTAAAAAAGTTTGTATTGATAACTTTATTAATAATTAGTTTTTCTTCTGTCCAACCGGACGCAATAAGTTGAAAACATGCAATTTCAACCAAACATTAAACACCCTCGCATTTGCTTATTTTTCTTCCATATGCCACAAACATGACATTCAAAACCTAAAACACTGGTATATATGGGATTGATAAATTACGATCGTTTATTCAGGAATAAATGCACACAAGCGGCTTGAAGTTGGATAACTTTAACTTTTTTTTGGAGAAAACCTGTACAGAGTGTTCCCCCAAAACGGAGAACGTGCATAAATTAAGAATTCACTGAAGTGGTTATGCACAACAATATCGCTAGCATTCAAAACAGTACAATGTTTCGACAGTTCTGCACCTCTGGGATTTCATGATGTTTTTAAGGCCCTGTTCACACGATACCGGATTCGTATTGTACCGGATCCGCTGAGCAATCCGACACGAAAAATGCACTCTGTTCACACGATGCCGGATTCGTAGGACGCAACATAAGTTCTTATTTCGCCCCAGTACTTGTAAGTGCAAGTAATAATAGCGACGGTTGCTAATTCAAATATTTCGTAAGTAAATGAAAAATTTTTTGACAGATAACTAAGTAGAGTTTTTCTTGAGCGTATTAAGATTTTGTACGAATGGGCGCAAGGACTGGAAGAGTATAAAGTCCAAATACGACCGAATAAATGTTGCCATTTACAATAATACTAGAAAGAAGCCTTTCACACCAAGATAATACATAGTTAAAAGCTTAAACATGCCTTGCTGAAGATATATTATATTTGCTGGCGGATTATTCATTGAAAACATAGTTTTTATCTCTATGTTTGCTTTAATTTTTGAAGATAGGTATAAACACAGTATAATAGTATTGGAGAATTTTTACTTTTTCCATGTTCCGTTTGATCATTCGCTCAAACGATATAATCATGCAGCAATGTAGACTATACAATGCAAGTTTTTTAGGAAGAGTTAGCGAAACAACATTTTTGTTTACCATAAACCTGTAAAATGAAGCCATATCTAATGTAGGTGTTTTTGCAACGTCACATATTGCTAGACCCGAAAAGCTCACGAAGATAAAGTTTTCGTCAAATTAAATATACCTGAAATATTCTTAAATTTACTCTAACTATTAAAAAAGTTTTTCCATGACTCTGAACATATACAAATTTCAAAACATACCTCAGAATATTCAAGCAAATGTTTCCCTCAAGATCAATATTTGGGTGATAAACCTTTAAAAACGAGAATTATATCAAAAATCTAAAAATATTTTTTCGTTTCCTAAAAGCTCTAGAAACGCGTGCAAGTTTGAGAAGTACCTACCTTATACGATTAGTTTTTTAACATTTCTATTTTATATTGTTAATGTTTTACCACAAACACTTCCCATGCAGTTGATAAAGTAAATATTGGATAGGCTACGTGACATCATGTGTAACGTCATTTTTGAAATGGCATCCAAAACCTTAAATCCCATAGGCTAAGACATGTAACTTTAAAAAACTTGTGTCAGTTAAACATCTTTATCGATTACACCAGTTTCTTTGATTCACCAAAATTTACAATGAGCTTTTATTTCAACAATACATAAAACTTGTCAGAAAATTGACATATTTTTAATAAGCACATCCCAATTCGACAAACCATATTCTAATATTAGTGGCATTTATATAGTCAAACTTGTATTAAGCAAACATCTTGTTTTTAGTAGGCACATCTTTAAATCCCGAATTTAATCTTATACAATTTTTAATGAAACATCTATCAAGCGGACACCTTTCTAAAGGACACAAAGTTATCAAAGAATAACAACCAAATCTGTGTTCAACAGAGAAATTTTCGCAATACTTCATATTTTTACAGACAAAACGTTGGTCACGAAAGTATCGTCACAAAGATTATGGGGATATTTCCTTCAAAATCCTCTATTAATTTTTTTGTCAGTTATTACAACTACGTTAATTTAAAGCTTTTGGTCATCGAACGCAATTTTTTCAGATCACTTTTCAATGTTTAACGTTTTAAATTAAACTGAAATTGTTTATTTCATAATTATGTCATTTCCTTGGAGAGGCCTGGTGACGAAAACTGTGTCTGTTTAACGGAATTGAAATGAATATAACTGGAGCACTACCTTCAGAATGTTTTGATGAAGCCAAACTTTGCGGGACTTTACCTTCAGACACGCGTGTATGTTGTGAAGAAGATTGAAGAAAACAAAGACATTTGATGTGTTTTGGCTGTAGCTAGTGTACGAAACGAATTCAAAAAGAATGTTTTTGTCAACTGTTTGGCTTTGAGTTAAAAGTGTGTGGTTATGACTGAAATTGAAAGAGCTTCAACATCAACACAATTTGATTTTGAGCAAAAAAATTCTTCGATTTACAGAGAAACAAACGTTATTAACCGAATTATAATAAGACAGAAAATTTCTAAAAACACGGTTATGCACATTTAGCAGCCAAAATTGTATAGCAAAACTCACGTCAAACAACAACAAAGTAATTCTAACATTATTGTGTAATAGATTGTATTTTTTTATTCATATCTGCAAATAAAAACAACGAATTTTTCATCATGACCGTGCAAAAAAAAATCGCAAAGGCTGTACGTTTTTTGTCAGAGAAATGGACCTTTCTTTCAACATTTCCAAATGACATACCATTATGAAATCAGAAAGTTTAGCCTTGGTTAATGATCTTAAGAGATAAATTATTTCCCTAAAATGAAGTTTGAACGATGTGTTATAATGAATGAATTAGTTCGGCCATGTGTTTTTTGCGTTGAAAGACTGGAGACAAGCGGCTTCAATATTACAGAGACAGTGATATTCATTTCAATGGTTTAACGGACAGCGCCATTAGGCGGGCATTAGTCCATTCCCCGAGGAAATCCGATATATACAGGTTTGACTGTAGCAATGATGAACATATAAGCTTTTCAACTGGTAATGCAAAATTTGTAATAGTGACTAATTGGTAAGCTAATGCCATTTGCAAATTGTGCTTTAGCTATATTTCTTACGGCGAAACTATAACTCTGTTGCATAAAGAACGCTTACAAACTCATGCTTTATATAATACCATAAAAACTCAAAAGACCTTTGTCTCACATTTCACTTTTGGAGCGTCATGAGGATAACCTTGACCAACCTAAACAATAATAGTTAAACCATCGTTAGTTTTGTGGTTATTATAAACCTGCCAAACATTATAAGATCTTAATTTTGGTTTCATTTGCTCTTACTTATGATATTCAGCGAAACCGCGATAATATGGTCACCAACGGGACAAAAAACATAGCCGCATCAAAATGGGAGGGGGGAGTATAAATGGGGTGAGTCAAAATTCAAGCGTGACGTTATATTAGAGAATATATCGTTAGATTTATTATCGAAACTTGAAGACATTCTAATATGAAACAAAAAAATATGCACAACTGGAAGGAAAAATTAAAAATTAAAAAGCTAAGAAAAGTTCAAAAAACTTGCATTCATTTATTTGCTCAGCGCGGTCATTTATGCAATAACCATACAATAAGTAGCATCATGTAATTAGGATGTTGTTTTCTACATTTTATTTTTAGAGTAGGTAGTCAACGTATGAAAGCCCGGTTTTAACAATATGTTTAGGCTAAAATGTTCAGTAAGCCTGATCATATTCATCATTCGGAAGACTGGACAATGCCAGAAAGCATTGTTTAATAACAAACTATTTACAAAGGTTTATACTATTTGATACATTACTTTCAACGATACTGAGACGAAAACATACGGTTCAGGTTTAGAAACATTCAGGAACAGCTAAACTACTTATTTATAAAGGTTAAAAAGATAGACAACCCGTTTTTTTATAAATCAATATAAGAAAAGTAGTTACATGCCTTGAAATTGAAATCAAAACGTCCATTCTTGTAAAAGCCCTGAATGTAGAAGAAAAGATAATTGAGAGTCTGCACTGTTAGCATAATTTTACTAAAATTATGCGCAGTACACGATTCATCCGATTATTTTAAAGAAAATGTATACGTACGATATACATTTATAGCAAAGACATTTCTTAGAGAAGTTTCTAGTCAACTCACCCTTTACATAATTTCTACGCATGTACATTTTTAGATAATTCCTGTGCATGTAGCTACAATCTCCAGATACCAATCTACGTATGTACAATCTCTAAGTAATTTCTACGCATGTACAATTTCTGGATAATTTCTACGCATGTACAATTTCTGGATAATTTCTACGCATGTACAATTTCTAAGTAATTTCTAAGCATGTACAATTTCTAGATACTCTCTATACATGTTCAATCTCTAGGTAATCTCTACGCATGTATAATCTCTAGATAATCTCTAGGCATGCATACAATCTCTAAGCAATCTCCAGGCATGTACAATCTACACCTACGTAAGTTCTACGCATGCCACTCTTTGAATAATAAAATATACGCGCAAATTCTATGCTTCTAGACATGTACAATCTCTTAATGAATATTTATATCATTTCCAAGCAACAGGCCCGTAGCTAGAGAGTTAATTGGGGGTGAGGGGATGTTGATTCATACAGTCAGCTGTGTCTGGCTGATTTCCAAAGAAATCATTTTGGCGCAACTGAATTCATGAATTCATGAAGGCCGGTGTAGACAACCATGTTCATACTAAAGTTTCGCCACACAAATACTCTTTATGGCGAACTTTGTTTGCTGACTGGCACTTATTTCATGCCCAGTATATTATAGCTTCTGCTTCACAGGACATAAATGTAAATTCATATCATCATAGTAAGATCCCCTTTATATTACACGAGACAACCAACAAGTCTTGAAGTTTTGGTCTGGTGTCACTGAAAATCACCCCCAAATAAAATGTTGTGCTCTTGGTGAAATTGTTTGCAGTATTGACAGATTTGTGTTTGCTAAATGTTTTACAAAGGGGGAATGCGTTCGCGGAATGTGTTTATTAAACGCATCAAGATTAACATGTTGCCAACGCATAATTCCATCGCTACACTGCGGTAATTATTCTGACTGGTTTAATATTATGTGAGTAATCACATATAGATCCACATAACTTTTAGATCTGCTGCGATCTTGGTTTTGGAAAAAGTTGCACCATTTTCGGGACAAAATTGATTTTGTTAGAGTGTGCATTTTTTAGGGTGAACAAATTTCCTAGGAAATTTGGCCTGGTGGGGGCTTACATTTGGTGGGACAGATTTCTGGGGTCACAGGCATGTAAATTTTATATTGTTGAGTAAATGTATTGTTATATAAGTTTAGTTTATAGCTCATATTTGTCTAGATATTGAAAAATTGGTCAATTTATTGTTAAGTTGACAATTATTTACTCCACAAAATTTCTATGTAGTATATAATCCATAATAGACATATAAATAGGTTTTACTTCTAAAATACCTGTTTGTTTTATTATAAATATAATCATTAAAATACTTCAAAAAACGATGCAGTCGGCACTTGATCATTATCAGCTACAAACCTCATCAGGAGCTATCAGCAACTTGAAATTTAATAAATCATCCGGATCTGGAAACTGAATCTTACAGGTCTTTGGCAAACTCAAATCATTGATATCTGTAAAGTAGAAAGAAGAGAGTTGTACATAAACATTATAGTGTTTCATCTTTACAAGTACTTCTCATAACATATACTTGATACACAGCAATGTAAATTGATTTACATTTGTACGTATGCTTCAAAATCTGTTGCTGAAAATCAGTTGCACAACAACATATAATGAAAATTTGAGTTTGGGAATGTTCCAACACGATACAAAAAAAATACTCACACAATGATTGGGTTAGTCACTTGCCACATTAACATTCAATGTAAAAAAAATTATAAACTGACCATTCATACAGGGAACATGTTGGTTAATTTAGGTGTAAATACATAGGGTATTCAAGAACAATTTTAAAAATTTTAAACAGCCGCAAAATCATTTAAGGGAATGGGGGAAGGGAGGCATAGCCCTTGCACTCCACTGTCAATGTTGTTTACATATAATAAGAAGTGATAATTTACTTAGAGTACAGTACTTATACAAATATTATATATACAAATTGCATTATGTTTACCATTTATCTAAACAAACGCTTTCACATTTAATATTCTCTTTCAATATTTTCAAATCATAACCATACTTTTGTAGTTTTAGTTTATATACACTATTTTACCAACCTTCATGATGCTATTGTCGTATGCATTATTATTTTGCTTATTTAAATTTCAGAGAAATAAAACAACAAGCAAACACAATAATCCTGATAATAACTTAATAAAAATATACAATACACAAAAAACACACATGGTGCTACATACATGTACAACTACAAATAAATCTTTAGTTGTTAAGCAAATTATATTAAAACCAACCACAATTAAAATCTAACCATTTGTCAACATGCTCTAGTTTCTGATGTTTGATTGTGACATTTTGACATAGCTAGTAGCATTGCTTGCATGAAAGTTTTGATCCTATAGTGTGAATTTCAGAGCATGGTCAAGATTCGTTTCTTTAACAATCTAATGTTTTTGCAGTGAGTGATAACTGACAAATTTGCTTAGCAAGACAAAAATTGGGAGCTAGCTATATAAGTTGATGGCAATACTTTTCTTTCTTCATAGCGATCCTATGGGACACTTTTTTCAATTAAAAATATAAATAATTTAGGAGGAAGGAGGGAAGGGAAGTGTGAAGTTTGAAATATTCTGCATGACTAAGGCAAGCTGCATAAAGTCTGCACACTTCACAACTTAAACAACAATCAGCACACCCTAAAACCTTGTCAGAAAAAAGTTTTAATTTCTAAACTAGCAATTGAAAATCTCTGTGTGTTTGTACATGTTAAAACCATGCAGTTTGTTATCCATGTGAAAATAATGGTAACAATGTCACATTAATGGTAACTACAGTGTTGGGAGTGCACCAAACTATTCTTTGAGAAGTATATCTCATTACGCATGTGATTGTCATAATAGAGCTGATCAAGTGCATTTACTGACAACTGGGATTACTGAGCTATCTACTGCAAGAAATGTAATTAAATATAGAGCACCAAGTTGCAATGTTCCACGTTAAAGTGAGACAACTGTTTGCTCACTACCATGACCAATCTATTGAAACTTCAACATAAAATATGTGAGAAATCATCGTCCAGTCACGTGATTATTATAGCCGTAACTTGTTGACGTCATGAGCATTAAACGCTAAACAAATACCGATTTTATTCATTTTATCAAATTTTAGTTAAAACAGTTTGTTAGAATGTAGAAAGCTTACGAAATCTGACCTATGTGAAGTAAGACTAACAGCCCGGTAGTTTAACAAACAGGGCAAGCCTTATGCAGTATTGCAGTTAATAAATTCTACGAATGAAGTGGAATTATTAATCTGACCTTTCGTGATTCTCAGCTGAGCAGCGGAAGCCCGTTTTGTTCCACTGCTTTTTGACGATTCGCCATCCTTTTTCTGCTGCTTAAGTGAGTATAATTTTATCATTTCAGCACCGAAGATCACAAAATATAAAGAAAAGAGATAAATTAAACAAAAATTTGTGCATTCAGTATAAGTTCTCTCGGATCTTTTTATGTTATGAACGCCGCATACAATTATATCGCAGACTCATTAAATATTTCTGCCCTTTGATACCGAAACTGGAGTGCGATTGACATGATCATGGCTCTAAATATAAATCAAGGATAAAAGGAACAGAAAATTTTATGTGCTCACTCTTTAGTGCCAGACCTGACAATTCTCCCGGTTTCGCCGGGAGACTCCCGCTTTTGCTGCATTTTTCATGACCTCCCGACAAAGATACTAAATCTCCCGGTTTTTTTAAAGCTTAGGCTTTTACAAGTTTGTTGGCATTTTTATTCATCGCATGGAAACAAATACTCGATGAATAACATTGAAAACATAACGTATTGTAGCCGCAGTGCGCCGGGAACTGGGCATGACATTGATTTTCGTTTTTTCGTATAATTATGTAACACAAAATGGCTGCCGCAAAACGAGTCCATGATGATAGAAATTCTCTAACAAGTTCCATCGAAAATTATGCAGATTCAGATTCAGAGTCAAGACAAGAATGCAGTACAAGCAAAGCTAGTACGAAGTACGATGTCTCTGCAAAGTACAAAGTGAAATTCGATCCATTGTGGTCTCAAAATTATTCTGTAAAACCAGTTTCAAGCGATCGATTCAGCTTTCACTGCATCCCTTGTGCAAGGGATATTAGTTGAGGTCACCAAGGTCTGAAAGACGTTAAGGTGCATTGTGAACGCGTAACACATGAAAAGAAATGCAACGAAATGCTTATTTACATGGATGGCAAATAAATATTTTAAGACAAAACAGATTAAATCCTTGTAGTTCATTAGTTGTTTATAAAACTGCAGTGAACAGAGCTAACCTAACTAACCGGGCTGTCTCGTTTTATGCCCAACTCTGGTGCTTAACTTGGATATGAAAAAACCTCTCCTCCTGATCCCAAGTCGTTGTTGGTGCTGTTTTTACTGCTTAGAATAAGAATCACAAAATGTCATCGCTGAACGCTACAATTATAATCGAAACGGGAGATTATGAATGGTTATTTCCAGCTCAAGTACCCAAACTTTGACTATATAATATAATTGCAACAAGTCTCCAGCCAAATTATGTCTCAACGTAACTACCAAACTGTTTTGAACGCACATCTGCAACTTTTGCTGAGATTACTAACGTTACAGCACAGTGTGAAAACACGTGAATATGAAGCAATGAAGAAGGCGATGATAGACATGATGAGTATTTTTAAACGGCCATGTGCAAATGAATCGAGAGAAAAAGTTAGAAAAGAGTTTAACAATATAAAACATGTAAATAGAACATCCAAACTGGTAGGTTGCGCACTTCTGTCATATAACTTTGCCATGTAAAGTGTATGTCAAGTATTACGTCCTTATAATATTAGAGCAAATAAAGAAACAATAGCAAATACCTTTTAATTTTTGCTGTCGTAGTGGGGTGTAGATAAAAAGCGGACGCGGACGGCGGACGCAAAACGCGCAAATAAAATGCTTTTAGTCCGTTCGTAAAATACTCTTATTCTACGTCGAAAAATAAACATTGAAAAAGCTAAAATAAAAACGAAACTAAATAATGGTTTTAAGAGACATAGGTATAGGCAAACAGTGGAAACAGTTTCGTGCAGCTCTGTTTTTAATGATTGTACGATGATATTTACAGCTAAATTTTGAAAGACTTAATTATGCAGAAATGAATAGGCAATGAACCCAAAACTTTTCTATGAACTTTTCGTTCGCACTGCATTTAAGTCAAACTTAAAAAAAAGAGATCAGCAGAATAATAAATAATTTTTGTTAATAACTAAACTATATGACAACACCAAAATAGATTCTCTTGTCTAGAAAATTATGCCTAATTCCCGAAGGTATATCTCATGCTCATTCTTCAATCTAAGTTTAATACGATAAGGCACATGCACAAGTGTTGCCTCAAAATGGGATTGTTTACTTCTTGTGCAGCCTGCCAGCATGAGGTCAAAAAATATATCCTGAAAGATAAAGCTCGTACAAACAGACGTTCGTACAATCATTAAAAACAGAGCTGCACGAAACTGTTTCCACTGTTTGCCTATACCTATGTCTCTTAAAACCATTATTTAGTTTCGTTTTTATTTTAGCTTTTTCAATGTTTATTTTTCGACGTAGAATAAGAGTATTTTACGAACGGACTAAAAGCATTTTATTTGCGCGTTTTGCGTCCGCCGTCCGCGTCCGCTTATTATCTACACCCGTCGTAGTGTCAAACTGCTTCGGTGTAATATTTCACATAAAAATTTAATTGCTGAGGTTGACAAATTCACCCGATTTGAACTATTTCAGTCTCTCGCACTTCGAATAATTTCTCGGGTTTTGTTAAATATAGTTCGTAAAAATTCCTGGCAAACGTACGCGAATAGACCAATATAACCTTTGGATGGTTTATGGCAAAAACGTCGACTAGTATTAGCAAACTCATGCTCTATCTTTGCGTGGTGCGTACAATTTATATTTCAAAAGGGCGACATAGTTTACTTCATGAATCTTAGCGCATGAGAATTTTACTACTTGTAAACTGTTTAAAATATCCTTGTTACATTTTACTGTTAACATTTGTTATTTGAAGAAGTTGATCAAAACAAAGTTTTGCAAACGTTTCGTTATGACTTTTGTCATCAATGCTATTACTTGACAGAATCTGCCACGTCATTTTACCATTGATTGTGTAATTGTAGTGGTTGTGAAAGCAATGCAGCCCGTGGATCAGATTATTGATGAAACAATTTTTTAGTTTGAACCTCTTGATTTCTTGATTGCCAAAGTCAAAAGAACCAAAACTCGACACAAAATTTGTAGTGGACTTGTTCATCTCTTTCTCATCAGTAAGAAGATTCATTAAGTTCATTGAATCAAAAATCTTGCTTACGACAGTGTGATTCAAGATAAAACTTTCGCTGTCAATGCATTCTCGTATTCGCTGACTGGTATCGCAGGCTAAATTCCAAATTGAATTTGAATAATTTGTTGGGTTTTGTTCAATATAACTCATATAAAATTCCTGGCAAACGTACGCGAATAGACCAATGTAATCTTCGGGTGGTTTAGGGCAAAAGCGTCGACTATTAATAGCAAACTTATACTCTATCGTTTTCGCCCGATGAGGCTTTAGTAGACCACAAATCGTGTATTGTGCAATGGCCAACAACAGTCCAGTTACAGTACAGTGATTCTTTCTGCAAGCTTCAACTATTCTCTCAGTCTCGTTTACTGTAAAAACTTTCACACTAAATTGACAATCTTTATCTTCATGATATTGGAAACTGCTAGAATATAATGGATTGTCAGGTTTTTTACTGATGGACCATTTGGTAAGCCTAATCATAAGATACTTTAATATTGGTCGAAGGCCACAACCCATAATACGTTCACATATAAAGTGACTTTTCGAGTTTTATTGATCATATCGTGAAAATATGGCGATAACTGAAGACTATCGATATCTTTTTCAACATAAGAAGAATCGTTCACAAGCTTATTTAAGTTATTAAGAAATTGATTACACAGTTTTACGCTAGAGACGCCATCAATACACGCATGATTAAAGTTGAACATAAATGTATTTACATATTCTCCAGAATGTAAGCTGTGTTCTTCCTGCAGGATAACAAGCCGCCATAAAAGACCATTCCTTGCCTGTTTCTTCGTGTATTCAAACCAAACATCTTTCCATTTTGAAGCTTTCACCTCCGAAGTCGAGATGTCCATCATTTCCATCACTTCCCCAATTTCTTTTATATCAAAATAATTTCTACAGTTCTCATCTTTCGCAATAATTGCACGAAGCATTGGTTGTCGCTTCATCAACAACAGCACACTGTCGTGGACATGTTGATGAGCAAGGCTTTCATAAGATGTGAGTAAAAGAGTGAGAGATATTTTTCCCGAACCTTCTTTTTCAGTGCCCAAAGTGTAAAGAAAATCTTCACTAATGCCAAGAGGTCGTGTATTGCTATTAGGCAATTTATTTTGCATCGTCGATTGCCTTGACTTGAAATTAATACCAAGCAGCCATTTTAAGATCTTCTGTAGGATGAGTACGCATAACAGCGCTACACATACTTGTATCACAATGCATTCAATCATTTTTGTACAAAATGGTACAATATGAATTCATTCAAAGTATGATTTTCCAATATAAAAGTTCGGCGTCTAGGAGTTTTGACCTTTGTTCGATATCGAATTTCATATATTGCAATACATTGTGCAACTATTTCCACGTGACTGGCAAAAGAAAACCGATTGAAACACTTTTAAAAAGTCGTTTGGGCGACCAGTTGTTTAAATGCATCCAGGGGCGGATCCAGGATTTTCAATTCCTTAGTCGGAAGGGCGTGGTCGAACAAAATTTTAATAAATGGGCGTGGTCGCATTAGCTAAAAATTCTGCTAACGCAACATTGTTAATATGATGAATTATAAGGACTGTTTCACCCTATATCAGAGCTCATCAGCATGCCTAGGAAATGGCACCCTCACCAGGTGCCTCAACGTAATGAGAAGCCTTAAACAAAAAGAGAGCAGTCTGGTTTTAAGGCGCCAGATACTCGCCTTTCACACCTTTGCAACAAAGCAACAGGAGTTTGATTAGAAAAAGCGACAACGTGGGACATTTCAAAGATGTAAAATTGCTCAGTTTTCTACATCATCCCTGTCATTCTAATCCTTTAACCTCGGCCCAAGAATATGCACACACATAATCTGAATCTAATGGTTATTTTGCCGAGCTAAACAGAAAAGTAACACAAACCACCGCTAAAGAAAACGTCGAAACGCTGACCTAAAGGCTGAAACACACTAGGCAGTCGCTTTAGTCGCGCGTCTAAAACTACCGCTTTGCGTGGTTACTAAGCTAGTAGCTTAGTCGCGTAGACATGTTGAACTTTTGACTTTGGTCGCTTCAGTCGCTTTACACTGATTGGCCAATAGATACATTTTAACTTCCTAAATGCATATCATGTTTCCTGTCATAAGCATCATACGAAATTTATAGATTATACCTTGGAAAACGAAGGCAATATATAGTGAATTCACACTGGAATCAATCAGTTTTTATATGACTTATCAAATAGGGACAATAGGAGCTACAAACTGGAACCCTAATGCACAACCTAAATGCACAGAATAAGATTATCCACGATATACGCGTAATGTGCTATGATCATATTGGCGTGTTTTAACTGGCTTGTTCTCTTTTCTCCACATAGTAGTTTGTACTGAGTAAATATTCATATATTAGTAGCTATAATAAAGGCCAAAATAAAAAGTGTAAGTGATATCTGTGTCTGTAACAAACTAACATCACCGCCATGTTCAATAGACGCCACGGTAAATGTCGCGATGGTCGCTGCATGTGTGTTTCTAGCGTTCAAGCGACTGACGCGTGCGCATCAATTCGCTTAGGACGCGCGACTGAAGCGACTGCCCAGTGTGTTTCAGCCTTAAACATTCAATTTCCATAAATTTTGACGATACTCCAAGCTCAAACTGATTTCTTTTATAAAAAGGTATTGTTTAGGAAAAGATATGCTATTGACTGGTGACACAGTTAACTTATTAATTCCTTTGAGAGCATGACTCCAAATGTCAGTAACCCTGTTAATGATGAAGTTAAATATTTGGTCTTTCATAAGGTCAATTGTTCCTTCACAAGTAAAACAATTAGACAAAGTTGTTGTTATTCTCAGATCAAAACGCATGTGCATTAATTAAGACCTTACAAAAGGTGAATATTTCTTGTATGTTAGGTAACTTCATCAAAACGCGCATCATATATATTTTAAGATGGAGATCGCCCGGGTTAGTATAGTCTTTACAAGGACTGTTGGTGTTGATGTTGACTGACGTTTCGACAACCTTAGTGGTGGTCATTTTAAAAGTCTAGTGACAGAAGATGTTGTATATTTGTACCATTTTCACAGAGATACAAAAGCAATTGTGCTGTGTATGACACACATAAATTGACGTTTTCAATGTTCTTTTAAAAAGTGCTACGAGAAAGAGATGAAATACTACATCCAATATTCCTAATTCAAACTTGAATAGACATTAAAATGATGCAACACATCATACAAATAATTTCAAAATGGTTTCACGCAGGCTCAGAGGATTACCCTTAGTGAAATTATTTAATATACAAAATTAAGGCTAAGTGACACGTTTGTCACTAAGATTTATGAGATATCATGACTATACAAAAAACTAGAAGCTCTTTCTTTCCTTCCCGTCAAAACTATAATGACCAAGCCTAAAGAGTCAAATTTTTACAATTTCAGTTCTAATCGCCGGTTTCCATATGTTCCATATGTGCAATCGCCGGTTTCCATAATCGCCGGTTTCCGATGTATTCGCATTAGTGCAAGTACATTTAAGCGTTCTTCAACCATCGTACTTCTGTTGTAAGTTTTAAGCATGCGAAGTGCTGAAATAGAGCGTTCGCACTCACAAGAAGTAACTGGAAGAGTGGCTAGTAACCGTAGACATGCCTTAATATTCTCAAAACCTTCAAACCCTAAAGCTTTAAGTGTGGAAGCTGCACTGTCCGGTAATGATCCCTCATATGTTGTCCAAAACTTTTCCCATAATTCCAATTCAGCATCTAATCCTTAGGGATTAGGAAGATCATCTTTGTAAAAATCTGAAAACAAACGAAAATTCTCTTTCCAATTCTTTTTGTTTGGTGGAACTGTTAATTAGCGAAATCATTTTTGATGGAACAACGCTAAAGCCGTTATAAACGTTGATTTGACTAAAATCAAATCTTGCCTGAAGATCAGAGTTTAAGTGATCTAGAAAAGGAATAGTGAGAGCCTTTTTGTAATAATCTGAAGCGCTAGAAGATGGGTGATTCTCATTGTGAACTTGTCTGCCAGCTGTTCTGGGCATTTTTCATCGACATCTACGTTTTTAGCTAAAGAAACTGCTTCACTATACCATTTACCATGATATAAATCAACATCATTCCTCAATAAAATTCCCAAGTTTTTTAATGAGTCAAATGAGGAGTAAGCGTCTGGTTAGCCGTATTTGTTATCTGGTTCTTACGTCATTGTATTGTGTGTACAGGAAATGTGTTTTGTCTTTGTGAATTAGTGTGAAGTGAAATACTTTTAGTTGTGATGTGTGATTTAGGTGCGATGTTTTTAGTTGTAATGTGTGGGTGTCAATTGTGTAATGTCATTGTGAATTAGTGTGAACTGTAATGTTTTTATGTTTGTAAATGATGATCGTCCAGGTTAATAAAGTCCTGAGAAGGACTGTTTTTGTTGTTGTTGACTGACGTTTCGACAACCTTAGCGAAGATGACTCTGAAGATGACTACCGAAGGTTGTCTACCGAAGATGATTACCTAAGGTTGTCGAAACGTCAGTCAACAACAACAAAAACAGTCCTTCTCAGGACTTTATTAACCTGGACGATCATCATTTACAAACATATAATGATACTCCCGGGTTCAAACCATTTACTTTGTAATGTTTTTAGTTGATCGTTTGTTTGTATTGTGAATAAGTCGTTTGTAAAGTGCCGCTAATTGCTGTGATCTGTTCATGGGGCTTTGTTCCAAGTTGGTATACTAACTTTCTAATGTAAGCCGTTGTCTATAGTCAGTACTGTAAGTAATGCATTTTGCTGAGTTCCAGTCAATGTTGTGCTTTGTGATTCGGTGATGTTCAGCAATGTGATTAGTTTTGTCTTGTTTCTCAATAACTCGTGTGTGTTTAGTAAGTCTTATTTTTAAGTTCCTGCCAGTTTTCCCGATATAGGAGGCGTGGCAGTCGGAGCAGCTTATTTTGTAAACTGCATCTTGTCGTTCTTTGGGTTGTTCTTTGTCCTTTATGTACGACAAATACTAACGAAGGTGCAGTTAAGTACTCCTCATTTGACTCTGAAGATGACTACCGCTAAGGTTGTCGAAACGTCAGTCAACAACAACAAAAACAGTCCTTCTCAGGTATAAACCAACCTGGACGATCTACATTTGGTTTAAAATTATTATTCAAAAAGGCAGAAATTGTTTGAATCTTTGCAGTATCTTTGGATGTTCTAGTTTCTTTTGGTAAAGAAAAAAAAAAGACAAATTTTAAAAACAAAAAATCCAGTTTTCAGCACATGCCTCCCAATACCCCGAGATTGTTGAGGTCTATGCTTCCCGATATCCTCTAAAGGTCCTTGCTTCCCAATACCCTGTAAAGCGTAAGGGACTAAACGCCGCATGTTAAAATTTTGGTAGGAAATTTTGGCCCCTTCGCTTTATCCTAGTTGGGGATGTCAATAGCAAGCTTTCGCCCATCAGACCCCGAGATGGCCAGCGAAAGGCTTTGCTCGGGGAACGCAGGAAGAGTGCAGTTGCGACCGAAGTCTTGTCTCCTAAGAAACTGCAAACCTAGTCGCACCCAGCTTCCACTGCTAGTGGAGCTACTATATGAAGTATTAACTTTGTATATATATATACATAAATACAAGGCTTACGAAAGTTGTGGTATGAGTAAAATCATTACCACGTATGGCCAGATGATTTCTTTGATAATTTTCGACTAAGTGAGCTAATTGCTACAAATGTAGTGCAAGTACATATAGTTAGTCGGTGCCATCCCTATGTACAAGTAATTGAGTGGACTACATATGCTCGAGCTCATGCGCAAATAGTTTCTCAACTAAATTGTTACGAAGCACGCTATTTTTTCAAAATCGGTGATAGTATAGATGCAGTTGGTCGTAGCCATGACTATGAACTTGGGCAGCTGGTCTCCGCATGTTCAAGAAAACTATGCATGCGCAGATGATTTATCTCAAAATTTGTGACTGATTAAGCTAATTAATCCATAATTGGTACCAGTACATCTAGTTGGTCTTTGCCATGACCATGAACTCAGAGAGTTGTTGAAGTTGACTACGCATGCACAGAATAATTCTAAATTGATATGAAATTAGTGCTTGTGGATGCGCTGAGCAAATTTTCAATCATTTATTTTCAGCATGCTCTTTGTCTTTTTAAGCTTGTTTTTGACAAATGCATATGAAACTCATAAATCTATAACTTTTCTCTATAACTTTGTTTCTGCATATTGCATGTCATATCCATGCAAGCTTTCTTTTGATTTGACGGAAAATGCTTTTTATTTACTCTAACACCTTCTGCCTTTATAATTAGTCGTTCTGTATTTCTAAAATAAGATTTACAAATTCTCCAAGAGCATCTTCTTTCTATTTTATTACAACTATTCTACATGTACAATACTATATATAAGCTAATAATACCGTCGAAAATATGGATTAGTTCATTTGTATATGTATGACTTAAAATAAATGCAATGTATCCCAACAAAGAAACGAGTGAAAAAAAGTTTCCCTCATGGAAAAAAATTAAAAAATTTTTCGACTTATTTTAATAGAATGAAAAATAAAACAGTTATGGAGCCAAAAATAAAAACATTTTCTACCTTTTTTGTAGCGTTTATTTAAAATCGTGGCCAGAGATTTGCGAATTTTTTATGTTTGGCTGTTATGTTCATATTGAAAATTTTCCTCTTTTTTATGCGATGAATTTCAATTATTAATAGGAACTAATTTTAAGAAAACACTCGGAAGCAGACGAAATATGCTGTAGTTACTACTATAGCATTTTGAAACAAAATTTTGCTGGACGAATTTCATTGAAGAGTTGTTGAAATCTACGAATTTTTTCCTCTACAACAAAACACTTAGGGGCCGACTACATGGAGCAATTTCAGCACGTTGAATCGAAATGCATACGTAATTTGGAGCTACCGTTATATGTTATATGTTTCAACAATCTTCAACCCACTGATATGTATATTACATTGAATAACGCATCCATGTAAAAAAAATGGTAAGATATTTGAAGCCGGAAGTTGGCTCATCAGATTATTACCTACGGAGGGGATGTGTCCCACTTTATTATACTTTTGTATTACAATATCACAGTTTTTGCGTTTTTATTCGTTCTACAAACTTTTGATTCGAGCAAAATTTTTGTGAAAGGGACAAACAACCGGCAAAAATATTTAATCCTAAAAAGTTTGTCTTCTTGGCTTTATAATGGCAGAAAATTGAGATGGTACAAGGTCGACCTACATTGTTTTGAAACAAACTAGAGATTATATGATGCTGCTGCTTCTTAAAAAATGGAGAAATATTACAGAATCCTACTACTGCTACTAAAATTTCATCTGCAATGACGTTTATGGAAGATTGCTACAAATTTACTTAATTAACAACACTTTGTTATTCAAATCGCTAATATCATAGTATTTTCAAATTATGTCTTTATTATATCAGTGAAGAAACAAAACAAATCGACAAAGAAAAATAATCAGAAAGACATTTTGATGAACAATAGTAAGTTGAAAACGGTATCATCAAACTCTACGAGATGCACATTATCAAAATATGCGAATTGAAGTACCTCTGTTGTCATTAAGCGAAAAAAAGGTTTTCAACAAATTCCTATGTGAACAACTTCAATATCGATGAATATGTTGAAGATATGAATACCTTTGTTCTTATTTTGTTGTAAATTTGTAATTTAAGTATTCATCTTCTAAAAATGCCTCTCATGGCTAAAATTGTCCTCTTCACCTTCAACTTTCAAATTTCAATACAACTTGCCATCTTATTTTTCAGTCGTTACGAAGCCAAAAAAAACAGAGCTTCCTGGTTAAAACTCTCTTCCGGTTTTCCTCTACATGTCAAAATTTTTGCCTTAATCAGAAGTTTGTGAAAGAAATAAAAACGCGAAAACTGTGATTTTGTAATACAAAAGTATAGTAAAGTGAGACCGATACCCCCCATGAAGCCAGTAGCAAATGATCGATCTTCCGGCTTCAAATTTCGCAAGACATGCGTTATCCAGTCTAATATACATATCAGTGCTTCAACCCCACTGCCTTAGCGCTCCAGTCTTATTTAGCTCAATGGAAAACAACATGACACACTTGGGAATTTTAACAAAATCCGAGGAACTTTAAAGCTTCTTGTAAGGAATTGAAACTTTATCCTGCCTTTTCTCTTGAACATATAAAGTAGACGGGATATCGTGAACAATATGGTATGTAAAATTGCTTCCAATACATTGCAAGATCCCTTCACAAGGAAGAAAATCGTTATTTTTAGCTGTATGAAGTAGCTTTGTAAGGGATTGCTGTAAGATTGCGTGTGGATGGATTGATTTACGTTAATTTTTATCATGTATATTGTAGCCTTCACACAAGTCATTCCAAATCAAGCGAAAGCTTGCGAAAAAGATGAAGCAAAATCGTCCTATTCCTCAGTGGGTTCGAATGCGAACGGGAAATAAAATTCGGCAAGTTTGAGATTTATTATCTTTGAATGTTTATTTCTTTAGATTTGATACCCATTTCACATAGTTTATTTCAATTAGTACACGGTAGGCAAATGACCAAACAGTGGGTGATTATATCTTACTTAAAAGTTAAATTTATGTTTTACTCACTCATAAAGACTCTCAAAAGTGGACTATAGTATGTCAACGTATCAATATCTTGCTGTTAAAGTTGTTTCCAATTTGTAACAGCATATCAAATTTGATAGTTTACCAATTATAGTAAATGATATAAATCACATATAATGGGCTAATAAGTTGGAAAGCATGAGGTCTCCTTATCTACATCAGATTCACATTCCCGCTATGAGAAAATGTATTAGAAAACCAGGATTGTTTGTATACGCAGCAAAATTGTCTGCCTCAAACTTCTGGAGTTTTTGATAACCTTCTTTATGCCGATGAAATTGACAGGTAGCTTCACTTAATGAGAATAAATTGGTATACTTCTTCATTCAAAGTGACAATCATTGTCTTAAATTTATATGTTTTATTGTGAATTATCACTTGTGTCGGAAGATCGATAATTGAGGAGGTCCATTTTAATATTTGCTAGCTCTCTTTTGGAATGAATTGTAATTACTGATTATAGCACCGGAATACATGAATAATTATCAAGTTTCTGCTGCCTCTGTATCAGCAATTGAACAACAAGTTTTGTCATACTGATGACAGTAAATGCTGTCTTGTGTTTGGAACAGCAAACTAAAGAAAAATCAACTATTGCACTAGTCCAGGTTTCTTTAATATGCATTATTTGAAACAGTCCAACATAATCTACATTCATGAGAGCTTACTAACAATAACCTGCTTTTTATGGATTTTTCCAGTAATATCAATGTTTTCTAATGGCCTAATAAAAAATTGAAATAAAATCTTAAATTGTCAATGACTCAATGTCAAAGTTGAAAAATGCCTTTGTCATTTTATTGTCAAATGGTATTTTGCTCTTGGGCCGTCTTCTGTAACATTTATTTCCATCTACATGTGTTTGAAGCAGTTACTGTCAAGCAGTGCTGCCTATGTTGTAATGCTGTGCTCTTTTTTTCTGTGAATTATCTACATAGCAATTGTTTAGCAGCAGTGTGCGAATTAACGGTGGCTAAAATGAAAACAATTGCACATCACTTTTACAATTGATATGCAAAAAACTTCTTTATTGATTATTACCACATAAATAAAAAAGTTTTCAAGCCTTATCTTTACTGATCTTTACATTATAAACGAGTGCACTGCATGACATTAAAATCTTAGTCCATGTCGACACAATGTCATCAAATTCAAAGACGTTGCCACTTTGAGACTGGTAAGTCTGTCAACAGTCTACATACATGGTGCTTATATGCTTATGACAATAGGGGTGTAATACATTATTAATGTCAATTTTTGCATTTACGTTGCTTTGTGCACTGTTACGTACTGTTTTTGGCATCATAGCTATTTTGAGTATTTTCGATAAAATCAGGAAACAGTTTCATTTTGATTCTTAAAAGAAGACAAAAAACTTAAATAAGCCAAAATAAGCCAAATTTTTGAAAAATAAACCAAAGGGAATTTCGATTTTAAATAAGCCTAACGTGAGAAAAAGAAGCCAAATTTGGCTAAAAATATTGAGCCAAACTGGCAACCTTGAGCAGCCATATTTTTTATTTTTACATATTGCTTGTAATATGACATAAACATGATGTTTTTTTATTGTAAGTAAACATCAAGGATGTTACTGTTAATAATCAGAAGGCAAAAGTATATTCGGTGTTTCTCTTTTCACTTTGTCTTTCTTGCCATCTTGTCGAAAGGTTGTAGCCACCAGCAAAGTTAATACAGTAAAAAATTGGATGGAAACATTAAATGCTGACTCGCTTGAGTACTAGGATGATGGCCAAGAGGTGAATTTATTGCGCTGTAAAGTTTGCACAAAAAAGAGGATAGAATTACATGTGCAAAAAATTTCTCTCATACATTTGTAACTGGATCAGCGGTTGTAAAGAAAAACACTGTCGTAAAATAAAAAATTTAGCAAGTAGCGCTGTATAATAATTAGCCTAATATTGATTTGATTATGCCTCCAAAGAAACATTTTTGTCAAAAAAAATTGCACATCGTTTTTTTAACTAATTTGCACACTGTTTAGTAGTAATAACTGCTGTTTGCAAATTCAAAACATCTTTAGTATGATTTGTTTTCTGTGTGACTGGAAAAATTCAAAACTTGTCATTTGCGGCTATGCCACTTTATGGTACACAATCACCCTTACACATGAACTACACAATGAATTGTATTGATTAGTACGTAGTTAGACCTTCTATTTTTAGGATGAACTGAGAACAATACTGAATGTACCTTACATTATTCTTGTAGTACTTAAAACCAGTGGCGTATCAATGCTCATTTGACAGGAGCAGTGCAAATATTTCAGATAATGCATCACTTTTTTACCTTAAGATGTCAGGGACTTGTCCTATTTTAGATTTATAGTCTTACAGATGAGTGAACGTGGCATAATTTCCAAATATTGCAAATGACAAGTGAAAAACAAACACAACAGTTGTGTTTAAATGAAAATGTGCATGGTAGTAACTCAATTGACTATGGTGGTAGTATGAAATATGTAATTGCCTTTGCTGTGATAACAGTGGCAAAGCAAGAGGGGGGCTGGGGCCAACCCTCCCCCCGGGCAAAATTCTTGACTCCCCTAAATTGCTATGTTTTACATATGTACCCAGCCCCTTCCCTTTTGACTGGCCCCCTTGACAGAAAATCGTGGATATGCCGCTGTGTGATATGTTTCAATATTTGCTCAGTCTTACTAAACAATTTCTTAGCATCTAATACTATTTTATCATAATTTACTGTACACACCAGTTTAGGATATTTCTTTAGTGGGGGTGGGGTCAACCCCGGCTTCCTCCAGAAACTTCTTCCCTACTTATTAATTTATTTTGCTTGGGGAATCTGTATAATAGAATGAACCCCTTCATCAAGTGCATTTTGATTATTAACTATGAAAACTCTGCACACTCTAATTGAAGATTTACATGAACTAATTAAAACTAAACGAGGGATTTGTATGATCATCTTCCAGTCGATGTTGCAAAGTATTTCAATTTCAATCAAACCTGATGCCCTATGACATACTTTATTTTTTCCAAATTACCAAAATTTCATCATTGAATACCATTATGTTTTTTGGATTGTTTTACGAGTATAGGCCGTATTCTATGGTGGATTATTGTTCAGGTTGAGATGCAGAAATTCATGACTAAGTAAAAACAACATAGATGTACTAATATGTACTCACTTAACATAAATCTGCCTGTTTACATCCCGAAAACTTGCAATCAAGAGAGCTAGAGCCATCAAAAATTCGACATTTATTTTCTATATCCGCCATATTGTTTTGTGTGAAATTCGCTAAATTTGCTGGCTCATATTCAAAAGAACGGTGCTAAATAATGATTAAGGTCAATCTTTCTAAGTTAATTTGAAATGATATGTTTAGCTATTAATCTTCCATAGCTGCTTGATGGACAAAAAGACTAAAAAATGAAAAAACAATTCTTGAAATTGAATTGCGAAGGAGTCCTTCATCTTTTTTGTGTAAATAATATAACGATAATAAATTGGCACATGAGATTGCGTACTCAGAATCCTTTGGTCGCCATCTAGCTCCTGCTGTACACACTGCTGAGCAGTGCATTCTTAATAGAACATTTCATTGAAATCGTTTATGAAGTTTTCATTTGTATCGTCGGCATCATCGTAATCGCTATCATCGCACTCATCCGGCTCTTTCATTGGGCCGTCATCTTCAGAGGCGTAGTTACTGCAGTCAGAACAACCGCAAATGTCAGTACATTGCAAACCAGACTTCACGCACGAGCATCGAAGATTCTTGCAACCAGCTTTACACTTGCATGTCACGCACTCAATAAGTGTATCTGGAGCAGATGGTCCAGTCATCCAAAGAATCTCTAACTGACCATTTTTCATATGCCATCCATGGCTCACAGGAGGTTGAACATTAATGTACGATTGCAAACTATTCTTCCAGATGGCTGCTTGGTAGTTGGCTCTCTTAATGTGCAAAAGCATGCTATCTGCATTCGAGGGAAGGCATTCGTCCGAACACTTGCCAGATGCAAAGAGAGTGTACTTAGGACCGAAAGAAATACAAAGCAAATGCAAAAAAGACAATAGTAGCAAAAATATTTTTTACATTTACCTTGAAGCATTAACTATCGCTGAACTCTTGTCAATAAATAAAGATCTTTACCAAATTGTAGAAAAATTGGACATTGCTCACCATCAGTAAGACAACAAAAGTAAAATCATATTGTAGGTAGATTAAGTACAGAACATTAGGATGTTACAAAACTGGTATTGGAATACCTGTAACATATTGGTTTATTTGTTACATTATTTACCGATTGAGTGACGAAGGACTTTTCTTGCTTGCATATTATGCATATTGATGGCAAAACTGCTTTAGTTCTTATCGGAGGTTTAGAACTGTCATGACAAAACGAGGATGATCGTAGCAGTTTCGTGTGAGGCTCATTTACATCTGTCGACTTATTTTCTTGTATATAGTTTTCATTGACAGTGGCTGCTGAAGCTTCAAACTTTTTGCTCATTCTTTTTTCAGCCCGTCTAATCAGGCCGACATTGGTGAACTTTGCCTAGCAATTTCTATGGTACTTTAACTCTCCACGGTACTCAGCCAAAGGACTTTTCATGGACTGAATTTTTTTCATCAAATTTTTGTTCTTTTCAGCGATGTCTTTTTGCTCACCATTGTATAGTAACCAAAGCTCGTGACAATGTAAAACTTTTTTCAAAGATGTCTCGGTAAAATCAGTCAATGGCCCATTTTCACCTTTGAAATGGATTACACATCCCCGCAAGCTCGCCTTTTTGCTGTTTTGATCATTGTGCATGTTACTTGCGTGGTCCCGAAAGAATAACTATTAATTTTGGTTCTATTTCCACACGCAACAAAGATAGTGTGAACCAGTTATATTTCTCAAACAATTTATTAACCAACGCGTAAATATTAAAGTGGATAAGTGTCTTAATTATAATATCAATAAGTATGAATAAAACTTATCTCCTCTGTCTGAGTACAACCGTGAGTCTTTATTCTTGAGCGTTCGTGAGTCCAACAATGACTCACAACAGTTTTCCAAATAGATTAAAGGCACAAAAGCCAAAAGATAGTTATGGCATAAATGCCAAGATAGTTGTCTGGTAGATTGTAGCTTGTCAAACTACTTCGGTAGTCTATGCCTCCTAAGTTTATCTCCCCGTAGCTTGTGCTCGTAGGTTGTTCTTGTAGGTTGTACTCAGTGGTGTAAACTACTCATATATATATAATATCTAATGGGAAGTATTGTCGTTTTGTGACCTACATCCCATACGCAATACAGTATGTTACAGCACTAAATAGTTAACCACAATAACAACAAATTCGGTTGCGGTTTCAAAATATGTTTACGCATGTAAGCAAGCTTCTAGCGCATGCAAGCAAGCTTCTAGATTATGTCCTAATTAGTAATGACATTGCAAAATGGATTTTAAAGTTAAAATACAAAAATATGGAATGCTTAGTAATATAATATAATATAATAGTAGTTTATAAATGATATTACATGATAGTTGCTATCATGTAACAGTGCACGCGCAATTTTTGCTATATTGTCATCAGTTTCACAAATAAAAGAAGATGGCGACAGGTAAAACTTTAAACGAATATTATGAAACTTTGGAGTACTGAAACTCCAAAGATTGCAATTTCAAGAGATGCAAACAACTTAAATCATATTCAGTCATTAAAAATAAGTAGTTTTCTGTGATTTTTATGTAGTCATGAATTTCGGCATTTAGAAATCATTTTTTAGCACATTATCTTGATACAGAATACGGCCTAGTAATGATTCACATGTAATATGAATGTGAATGTTTATGAGCGCGAATGTTTATGATTTGGCCTGGTATATTTTCAAGAATGTTGATTGATGGCGTTATTTGCCTTTAAACAGGTATAATGCAAAACGAAGACATTGGAGAAGAACCAAACTTGGTCTCTGAGCATTTTGAAGAGAACAAACTATTTGTGGAATCAAGTCAATTGTTAATGTTGTATGTTTGATTGCCAAGTAAAATGATTTGATGTCGAAGCGAAGTGATTGATTTTATTTTTTTGACGAGCATGTATTAAGGCTCATTTCCACTTACGAAAGTTTTTATTGGAAATGAAAATTTGCGGGATATCTGTTTTTCCAGCAATGATTTCCATTTTCCATTCATGGCAATGTGGAAATAAATATGGAAGCCCTTTAAAGGCGTATATTACTTCTTTTACTGATAAGAAACCGCTATTACACAAGTTCAGTCAAACAAAATAAATGCAAGAACATAATGTGACGATTATTTGCTGAAACAACGACTAACGGTGAATTTGCCACTTTGATTCTGGAAATAAGACTTGTAGACCATGAATATTTTTAAAACGATTTTGTACTACTTAATGGTAATTGTTTCTAACATCTGTGATCTGATTGTTTGACTGCTAATTTTCCAACGGACTAAAAAGACAAAGTTGAAAAATTTCTACTTGCATAAACATTCAATTTTTTTCCACTGGAAAATTTGATCGCATCTCTTGCATTACTTAACGCATGTGCCACCTGGAAAGTCTTACTCTTTGTGGAAATTGTTCTTAAATGGAAACGGGCCTTTAGGGAAATTTTTGAATACTTATCCTGTGCTGTGTGTTTGTGCTTGAAAGAAGTATGGGGCATAATCTGAGTATGGATGCCTTGCCTCCCGAGTAGGCTTTTGTTGATTGTGCTAATAAAAGTAGCATAATATGCTACTAGTAGTGCTTGTTTTTTGAATAAATTATGCTTCAATTATGCCGGTTTTCCAAATTTATGCTAGTTTTTTTAATTATGCCAGTGAAAAATGCGCAAAAAAGTAAAAAATCGACTTTTTTGGTAACAAAAACGTTACATGACTCGAATAAACATTTCTTTTCAATATGCAAACTATGCTAGCAGTGCCTTTCAACCGAAATTGCAAAAAATATGCTCGTTTTCCCAAATTAGCAAAAGTCCTAGCACAATAGAAAAAGAGAGTCCTCTCTCGGTAGTTCCGAGGGAGGAGGCTGGGCTGACACTTTGCCCCAGCCTCCAACGTATAAACGGATCCTTTCTGATTTGTAAAAAGACATATTGCTCACATTTCATGCTGTTTCAAACGCACAGGGACATAGCTTTGCCCAAACCATGAATTTTCTTTCGGCAACCATGTGGTTGAGGGGAGTCTAACAATGTTTGTGTTCTAAAAACATTTTCATATTTTCTGAATTTTGGTTGTTATTCATTGTGTTGATTAAGGGTCATCCCTCTTGTTTCCGCAGAGGTGTGTGTAATATTTAACACTCACAGCTTGAGTAAACCATTGGCAAGGTTGTTCATGGTAAAGGCGTATTTCCATTCAGTACAAATTGTCGCGCTATCGACTTTTTGTGATCACTTTGTTTTGAATTGTGTGCAGCAGTGTTAAATTGTTCCGGTCGAGAGCTTACAATTGAAAAGAAAGTGAGTAGAAAAAGTCGATCGCGCGACAATTTGCACTAAATGGAAATTAGCCTTTACCATGGCTACAGTAAGGGGCTACAGTAGTTGTATGTCTTCATCCATACCTGTTCTTTCGACTCTGGATGAATTGTTTTTGACTGGAATTTCAATTTCAGTAATTTCAACAGTATCCTGCGAAAGTTTAAGTACTATTTCTTCACACAAACCTATTCCACCCGTGCAATTTATATGTACATAGTCGTTGCTGGCTCATAAGTCTTTTATTCTTTTGCAAGTGGATATCAAGTGTGAACAGCAGTATGAAACGGTTAAGCGTATTTGAATATTCATCGATAGTACTTCATTTTATCTAAACCCTTCCTAAGTATGTACTTAATTGAGTATGTTGCACCATTTTCTTAACTAAATAAGAACTAGTAAATTATTTCTTTCCTTTATAAAATAGCTTTAAAGAACTCTTTAAAAAGATGAATTTAATGATATAATGACCTATTTTTATTTTTGCTGATATTTTTGACAAATAACTCACCCCTCAAAACACTTATTTACCTAAAGTACTATTTTTTGAAAAAAATTAATCAATCTTCAAAGGCAGTGTTTTTGCTGATACCACGTCAGAGAAAAATTACAGTAAGTGACGATTGATCACATACATGTAGCTATAGTTTAACATTTCGATATAGAACAATAACTTAAAGGAATTGGATTTGATTGTATTAATGAAGTTGATGAATAATACTCGTTTTCCTTAGTAACGCTAATCTAAGACCAAACCTTTTTCTTTGCTTCTATAATAAACTGCATGATCAACGCCTCTTGCGTTGCGGACACAGCAACCAAATCACGGCAGCTGCTAAAAAGGAAACCAGTTTGTTTTCGAATACGAGTCATTTCAATTCAATGGGGCATTTCTCTAACTTACCATCTAAAGAATTTCCGATCGATAAGAACCTGTATACCCCACTACTTTCATCTATCATTTTGTAAGCTATAGTGTTTGGCAAATATCGACGATATTTTTGGATTGAATAAGTTCTTTATACAACTGAACTGTTTCAATAAACACGAAAATAGGTACGCGACGCGTACATGTGAGTACTCTTTCAAGTATATATGTTAACATAATGAGCTAGATTGATCATGGTAGAGTTAAAATTGTAATTTTAATATTTTTACCATCAAACTTTTAAAATTGTACTTTATGTTCCTCCTGTTCAGTCTAACAACCAAGTGACTTTCAAATCCTTTTTGCATTTGCCGAACGCATTTGCGTAGAATTCAAGTCACGCTTCTCTTCTCTCGTGTTCACACTATTTAAAGTAAGACTTTTTCTTACGAATTTAGATTACAAATTCATTGTCATTTTGATTGAAAACAATTTTTGGTAAGAAATACTCGATTATCACAAATTGAATGTCTTTCAAAAGCGTTTTTGACATAGTATATGAAAATAATAAGATGTCGTTTAATTTGATCGACAGATATTCAATATAGCTGTGTTGTTTTACGTGCCGATTGAAAGTAATGTTTAATTTTTTAAAGCCAAGGCCTTGCACTTTGCGAATGATCGCACGCGTTAAACAGCACTTATTGGTCAAGCCTCGAATGACACACGTGTGTTTTATGGCGGGCTCAAGCGGGCAAAATGACTATAATTTCTATTACAAAAATGAGGTTTTTCGCATTTTTCGTCGTTGTATCCCTTTCATCCTAGTTCTAGCTACTTTTTTTGGAAATGGGACGACATTGCAGAGTTTTTGGGTGTAAACTTGGATGCATCAAAGGAATAACACGACAAATATCGCTTCGTCAAATTGTTAACAAATTGTCACCTGAGTCCAATGATTGCAGCTCTCTTAAGTTTTGACTTATTCCAGACATTTTTATGAGAAGGAAATAACAAAAAGTTAAAAATATTGATGTGTGCTTCTTGGACTTCTGATGTAATTGGTAACATACACCAAAAAGGGCAGCAACAGCCGAAGACCTTAATAGTCAAAACACTGTAAAATGCTTCAATTTCTGTAAAATATTCATATTTTATATGAAACATAAAACTTTTGTCAATTTTGCTTCAGTCATTCATTGTAATATTGTAAGACATACAAGGAGTGAAACTGGGGGTGATAAAGGTGTGAGTGGAAAGGGCAGATTGACTGATGCTAAAATTGACCTTCTGCAAAATTACTATGGATTGGCAGTGAGAGAGCGCCTGTATGACATAGATGAAATGGCAAAAGCAATCAAGGCATCCCTTTATCATGTGGCATCAAGTGATGATAACCCTCAACATGAACTTTGCCCCGACACTGAAGACAGTTGGTGTCGATACAAGAAAGACCCTACAACATACCATCATAAGAATGGTATACCAAAAAGTATTGTTGAGCTCATTGAACCCATTTATAAAAGTCTAAGTGATGAAAGCTTGTTGGAAAAGTTTACACATGGTTTGACACAGAATGTGAATGAGTGTCTGAACGGGCTAAAATGGGAAAGATGCCCAAAGTCCACATATGTGGAACAGGAAACTGTAGCACTTTCAAGCTACTTGGCTGTGCTTAAATTCAATGAAGGAGATATATTATTCCTCAAATTATTTAACGACTTAGACATACTTCCTGGCATGTTTACTACAAATGGTGCATTGCAATGTGATACAAATCGTATCAAATTATCCTCAAAGAAGAGCACAGAGAAGGTAAAAAAAAAGAAAAACACTTAGGCATATGAGAAAGAACTTTGTACATAGTTGTGAACAGAATAAAGGAAAAACTTATGAAGCTGGTGCCTTCTAGTCTCAGTAAGATGATTATAAAACTTTAAATGATAATTTCTCCTTTTCCTTATTTCCTCTTAGAAGAAAATCTTTGTGAGACGATTACTTTTTCAATATTTGTAGAAAGCTCAAATTTTTTGTGGTAATAGTAACTGAATCTAATGCATGACGTATTTAAAAATTTGATAATGTTTAATAATAATGAAAAATTAAGGTCATGCATCTAACGAAGAATGAAATTTTCGTGAATACCTAGTTTTTCTCACTTATTTCTTTTAAAATAGCTTTTTAACAAAATCAAAAAGTGTCATGCACTAGCTCTTGATATAAGCTTTGTAAATATGTATTATTTATAAGTTGCCTGAGGCGGTTTGACCTTATAACAACTCGACGGTAAAAATTATGAAAGGGCACTGTTTATGGACAGTAGCTATATTGGGGAAAAATGAATTGTGTGTATATTTCTGTGTTTCCGAAGAAAAAGAAACTTGAGTGTCCAGTTTCATAAAAAGTATTGAATATAACTCAAATTTTTACTTTTTACAGAGCGAAAAATTTTTTGTCGTTTTCATGGATTTTGATAGTGCTTGAAATACTAAATGGTTGTCGTCTCGATATCAATAATTGAATATCCTTAAAGACTTTAAAATGTTTTAAAGGAAAACTGCAGCTTAAGAGTAGATCGACTGTGTATGACAAAAAATATATAGTAGCTATAAGATATTTTCATTCTATAAGTATTTTTGAATAAAAATTCATACCAACAAATCCTTTTAATTTAGTTGAAAAACGTAGTAATATACTTTTGCAATGAGAATAACGTAGAATTGAAATAAATATAAATAAAAGATTTTCTTCGTGAAGATAAAATTGACTACTGAGGTCAAATTAAAGTCTAGTATCCGAAAAAATACAAATTATTTATGAACACGCGAGAAACACGAGTGATGACGAATAATGACGACAAATATTTTTTGGCTTCAGTTATCATTCCAGTTATTTTAATATTGAGTTCACTGCTATATACTGGTCACAAATGAGAAGTGGCACAATTTCTTCAATAGTACATTGATATTTACATTCACTTTTGCTTGTATTTGTCTGGAATCTTGGGCGACCATTTGATGGATTTAAATGCTGAAAAGGTATTTTGTTTGCATACTACATTCATTTGCATGTTTCAGCTGAATTTGGTGTCTGTTGTGCGCAACGTCGGTTTAAATGTATCAACAACGGTGGTATTGCGCTGAAGTTGCCATATAATAAACTCCTGTACAAAAAATATCATTCCAAACGCAAAATCTTTTTAAAACTTCATCAATAAAATCTGCTGGAAACGTGTGTTTGCCAAACTTGTGTGTTTGAAACGGCTGCCAAAGAAGTGCAAGAAAAGGAAACATTTCAATGGTTTCTTGAGACCGGTGAGCATGATCACGTTGAAAACGTTCAATAACTTAAGTTTTCAATATTTATTATTTTGTTTTATTATAATTGCAGTGTGATGGCATTTTTTGGTGAAAGTTTTTACCCCTACGTTATGCTTTAGTTGATCCCATTGAGTTCTATAAGCCCTGGAAGGAAGCCGTCAACAAAATTACTATGAATTATTAGCGCGTGGCCGTGGTCAAAACATGGCGGATTTTGGTTGTCAAAGTCAGTGGAAAGATATATCATTCTGCTACCATACACCAGCCAGTAACCTGGCAATTGGCTAGCAGCAAAGTCAACTCAAAATTTAATGACAACAGTCTTAGTCAAGATATATCTAGAAGTTTACATGTTGTAGCTGTAGGGTTAAACCAAAATTTTTTTGTGCCTTCTCGACTTAATCGATCAAGTTAGTTGCATTAAACTGTTTGCGAACAGTTAAGTCGTCCGTGTCACTCCGTGAGAGTTTACAGATGACTTGTCTAGTTTAGGTTTGGCAGGCATGAAGCAGATTAGGTCAAGGGCAACACTAGAACAACTTTAAAATACCGTCTAGTGTTATTTTTGAGTTAATTTGTCATTTAACCATAACAAAAATTCTTTACCGTAGATTATCTTCGTATTAGTGAGTGCAATACATAAAACGCTAGAGCATATCTTCATTATTTAGGTTTCGGTAGTTGTTTTTCCAGGTTGTATTTTGTATTGAACAGCTTTCAAAAATCAGGAGGGAGCGAATAAAAAAATACCTTTTCAAGTGGAGGTTTTTCATCTAAAATTTCCTCGTATGTCAGTCGTATGTACTTGTATGTACTCGTATGTACTCGTACGTATTGTGTGGTGTTTTAGTCACGATCATTGACCTTATGATTACGTAAATCATGTTTCAAGTACTTTATCCGTTTTGTAGTAATTGCACCTAGTAAAGCCTGCTTGGGTACTTAGATGGCGTTAAGTTAAGGTTGTTGGAGATCAAAGTTTTTGAGCATTTTGCGAAGTGGATTTGATTCGTGAATGAAGAAACGATTGTACTAAGATAATAAAGCCCGATCCCTCAAAATCGGAGGAATTGTCAACATGCCAATTCCAGCTGATCTCCAACGTTTTTTGGGCATGGTTAGCACCATTAGCAGAAAGAGTGTGTTCCAGAAATGTAAGAGATTTGCAGCCAAAGATACGCTTGTTTTTGTTGAGCCATAAACTACTAGCTCAAATGCATTTCAGTATACGTCTGTGAGGCGAAGATCGTGCTCTTGTTTAGTTGTTCTCCACACCACAATGTCATTTTGTGAGTATCCTCATCCTGGCAAATCAGCTGAGGCAACTTCCGCCTGGAAAATTTCACCCGCAGAGTGAATATCAAATGTGAGGCGTTTGAAGGTAAAACATTCGAATGAAGTTCCACAGGTTACAAAATACGCACTTTCTTCAACTACTTTGATTTGCACCATGCTTGGAGAAGTAATGAGCCGTGACATTTTAGAAATTATATCTTTGGTTGTTTATATTAATTGCATATTGATGATGCTTTTCAAGGTCTTTTTCGCGACATTTGGTTTCTCCTGCAGCAATGCCAGCTTCAAGGCCTTTTCAAGTGTTAAGTCAGCGTCACGCTAAAGTCTTTCTTGCAGAAGTTGATTTGAAACACCTCAAACAATTATATCCTGACCAGTGAACTTGTCAGAGTTCCAAATTCGCGTTTGCAGTCTCGTTTCTTTACCTCTGTGACAAATTCGTTGAATGACAGTCGCCTAACTTGGCTATAGGCAAGGAACTGATGGCAGAGTACGGTAACATTCTTTCTCGGATTGTAATATTCACCGTACTTTTCTATCATGATCTTGAGTTTCATCATGTCACTTACTTGTGAAAAACAAATCTCTTGCAAAATTTTGCAACCTTTGGGTTTAATGCATGTTAAGAGGATGAAAGTTTTCATTTTTTCAATTTTTTGTGTCTGATTCCGTTGCACTAACAAAAAAACTAAAGTGATTTATTGCTTTTCCCATACTTTCCAGTCATGAGACATGTTTTCTTTTACTACAAAATTCTAATTGATTTATAGTAACAGGTCTGCAAGCCAAGGCCACTTGCATTCACAATTGTGTGTATTGAAAATACAATAGCCTTAATTTAGATAAAAAGCCAAGATGAGTCCTGCAAAGTAATTCATGCACACGAAACACCATTGATTTTTCAAATGAAGTTGCAACCGAGATTTTTCCTTCAAAAGATGATGTTTTCAATCTAGAGAGTCGTAAAGCACTATCAACAAATTACAACTGTCCGTCAGTTTCATGCTGTTAAATGGTTAGCAACAGAAGTTATGAAACCGATCATAATGAATTTAAATGATTCTTAACTTATTTTAGTTAGGTCATTGGTATGAAAATCTTTAAAAAAGAAAATATTAGTTTTTTAAAATGGAAAGTAGAGCACATACAGATCGGTGTACGGGGGAGGTAATGATTTAACTGACAAGTTGATCCAATTAAGGGGAGTTCAGAAGATGAAGTGTAACCACCATATTTCTGAAAAATATTAGAAAAAATTTCTTGCTAAATTTTTCAAAATTAATAGGATTAATGTTTCGGGAAGTTGGGACGACAAAGTATACCTGTTTGGAGCACAGGATGCATGTTACGTATTTTTTGAAATTGCTTAATAAGATACATCAGAGGTTGTGTTGCTTAAAAATTGGTACAGTATCCAATTCATCGTCTATGATAATGTCAAATTACATTTCTTTTTTGCCGAAAAGCTAAATTGCATCAAACGATGAGTCAGCAGTGCGATTTGCTAATTCAGAGTACATTAAATGAACTTGTCTTACTTAACTCATAATGATATTGTTTATAATAACACTGCAAAACGCAAAAAATTATTATTATCGTGTATGTTAGTGCTTGTCTTTTTTTGCATACTTTGAGTTTCCTGGTAAATTTTTTTTGTTCTCCCTTATTGGTAAATTATATTTTCTTCTAATTGACTCTCTCAATTGCCTATGTCGTCTTCGTTCTTTTTCAACAACTTTTTCGGATTGCAAGACGTACAAGACAAAACTGAATGTTAAAAAGATGAATGCTATGCAAAATATATTTGAATATTTATAACATTTCATTCAACTTTCTCGAGTATGATTCATGTCCTTTTACGTTTTAAAATGTTCTAACAATATATATTGTTTGTTTTTTGTTTGTTTGTTTTTGTTTTTCTTTGTTTAATTTTTCAAGTCGCCATCATACATATCGCCATGCACTTTCGTATACATAAAAACTTTACCTTGTCGTTAACCGTGGTCCATTTCGCCTCTGTATTGCTTGAAAGTCACTTCATCATCACAGGAGCTGCTGTCGACTTTACTTTTGTTGCATCCCATCTCGAAGCTCTTAATTTGTGTACTATCAAAACCGAAACGATTGAAATCTTACTTTTTTTATTTTATTCAGCATACGTTTATACTTGAGAGCGCTTTCACTTTCTTTCTTGTAAGAACTTTCTCGAAAGAACGTATGGAATGAAATTGTAATTACTCCCATGCTGAGAAATACTCTGCACGAGCACGTATGTTTTACTCATAATAACTAGTTATTAACGCTAACAAAATCAATCATACAAACGCTCAAAAAAGGAATCTGCAGAAATTTAAACATTTTCAAGCAAAAACGCACTAAGTTATTATGTAATTTGTGCTTGCCAATGCTTACTGGCAGTAAGTACTTTGTAAATCTGGATAAAAAACATTGTTTGAAAAGAATTGATGAGATTTAGTGGGATAGATAAAGTTAGGTTGAATAGACTTAAATGAGGTCGAATGCAACTGTCTTGGACATTAAGAGATGATTTAAGCTTGGAGATGAGGGTCTCCTCATCTCCAAGCTCCTTTTGTGGATGAATAGTTCGTATGAAGGAGAGAATTTCGAAATCGTCAAAGTCAGCACATTAGTTCGAATGGGGCATGTTCGTCGAAACAGAGCGTTAGACAAGTGCAAAAATGGCATGTAGAATATTTGATTAGGTAACAGTGAGCACAAATCATCACATAACATTTTTTATTCCCAAATTTATAAATCTTATTTATTTTATCGTATACATGGGCCGATCAAGCTCCAGAGCTGACCGATGCATTGCGAGGGCAGAAGGCCCAAGCCGGGGGTCCTGGGGGCATTCTCTAACCGAAAATATTCGAATTTTACTGATTTGGGAGTTTTCTGCGATTTACGAAGGGTCTCAGAAAAAATCTTAAGCATAAATTTTATCGAAAAACATATAATCTACACAAATTCACCTTTCGTTTCAGAACTGCCGCACATGAAAAAAACACTGTCACGTACCACCTAACCTAACGGGACTTTTCAAGCACGAGTTGTGCTAATTCCATAAACGTTCTTTGAATGTGTGTCAAAGTTTGAAACATGGGTATCATATCTAAAATCATAGCCTTCTTCTCAGTGACGAGTTTATTGCTTTCGACTTCATTTTCCTTTTCCTCTTTTACCGCGTGAAAAAGCTTTGCTTTGGACGTTTTGCTTTGCTTTGGACTAGTAGACAAAGAACAGGGAAAAGGTCACAGAGAATACTTCAAAAGATCTTCTATTTCTAGACTTGGGCTTTTTGCAATCAATAGCATCTTTGCAAAAATGTCATCGTATTCTTCAGATCCACCAGCTCTCCTTTCTTGTTTTTACTTATAACATTTTCTCGCTCAGACTAGAAAAGTTCTCCAACTTTCTTTTCTTTATGCGTGTGTAAATGTTTGGCTCTTCGCCATAAATGTTATACGTTATAAATTTTCTGCAGTTGTATGTTCCTTTCCTCTAGCAATTGTTCTCATATCTTCAGCAACTATCGGCGCGAAAACCACGCTAAGTGCAAGGTGCACAAGCTCTTCCTTTTCATTTGTTTTGAAAGGATTTATTATTGTTTTAATTGTTTTTATGATAATCACCACATCCCTTTCAACTTTTATTTTTGAGTTATCTAAATCTTTTGTTTTTCTAAAATGTACACAATATACATAAAGACATATAGTTTGAGATTTGTTTGAATAGTGAGTGTTCAAGTTGCGATGTACGGCACCCCTATTTGACGTTATTCCGAGCAAACCACGTTTCATTTTAGAATCTCTAAATGCACAAACTAAGTAATATGAAGCTGTTCATATCAACCAATTTTCCTTGTACGGCTTGTTTAATGTTGCTAGTATGAATGTACGAAAAAGCACAGCTTTCCTGGTTTTAATTAGGAACGTTCACAACTCGCTTATTCACATTACTTCACCCTTTGTATATCCCATGATCTGATCTTGTTCCCTTTTTTTATCCCTCAAATGTAAACATATCAATGTGAAAACAGCAACCTTGTATCCCTATTGGATATTCCAATTTAATAATTTTCTTTAATTTTCAACATCGAAAGCAAAACAAATTTATATGCTTTGCGTCTACCATTTAACTAGCCAATAGACTACGGTAATATGTGAACTGAGCAATACATAAACAATTCTAACAAGTACTAAACAGGAGTAATAACATACTTGCGTCGGGTTTTTGTTATCACAGGGACATTTACTGACGTATTTCTGAACAGTATACGCTTTAAACAGCAGAAATTCAACCCGTGCTAGAATTTCTATCATATAATCGCATACGCAATAAGGCCGGCCACCCGGGCTGAAAGTCAGCCCGAGCTGCAATTACTTCATATAATCGCCCCCTAAAGTGTTTGATCGGCTCTTGACTAAGATAATTGGGAAATGCCTCATCTTCATTCATAATTTAATATCTGACCGAAAAATAGTTCCGTCGTCGATAGTTGTATGATGCATACCTCATAGAAGCCGGTAAGAGCAAACACATTTGACTTGCCGCAATGAATTTTAGGTTTTTGCCTTGATTTTCATTAAAAAATTGCTTGCCGAATCTCAAATACACAAATACATTTTCCTTACTCTTTCATCAGGGGGGAGTGGGAAGTTGTAGAATTTTCAGAAAAGCAGTGTTTTAACTGATTTTTCGCTAGATCTCAGCGACAGAGGACCAAATCCTTCATTTTGTTAGCGTCATCAGATATCTAAAGCCGTGACTGAAATAGCCGCTCCAGTTATTATAGAACTGCAAGAAACTTGATCACCAACGCCATATGTAAATTTTGTGAAGAGATGACTAGCTATAGAAAAACGAAGGAACGGCTCGTTGTTGCATATCATGCCAACGTAATAAAAGCTGACGAGTTCTTATTACTGTGGGATGTAAAAACAAGTCTAAAAATACGATTTTCCTGTAACCGTTTACCCAAACGGTTTCTGGAAAATCGTTTACCCAAATTTGAATGAAAAGGATGTGACCGAAGTAAAAGCTGAGTTTCACTTAGAAAAGACATACCTATATGACGTTTTGAGGATACACTTTTTTAAAAGTTTTTAAATGCCAGCAAGGGTTAATTAGCGATGGAATGACGGCTTTATGTGTCGCCTTAAATAGGCTAACATATGTCCATGTCGATACAGTGATATGATCCATTTGGTGATTCTGTCCCTGATTTTGCATAATTTGCAACACAGTTCTTGACTATATTTTCGATGAGCATGGCCATTTAATAAGTGAATGGAATCATACATACTGCTAAGTCACAAAAATCTTCAAAAATACGCTTATTCTATCGCTGTTAAAGGCGCTGCTTCACCAATTATTTTTTATTTGTTGATTGGACTCTTCTTCCAATTTTTTTCCCAAAACACAAACAAAGAGTGGTTTACTATGGGCACAAAAGAGTTCACAGTTTGAAGTTCCAATCTGTTGTCCCCACGATTGGCATGATTGCTGATTTATATGTTCCAGTGGGTGAGTGAATCTTTAATTTAATACATACAACAGTGTTGTTTGTTTGGCTCAGAATTTGGTATTTTACAAATACAAATATTATATTTTTGGAAGAAGGAGGAAAAAGCATCATTCACAAATGCTCGTAGAATCAAATTTATTGCAAAATCTTGAAAATCATGCTTCCTCTCAATCTGGTGAGCTTACGTGCCTTTATGGAGATCTGGCATACTCTCTCTAACTGCAACTGCAAGCTCCATTTAAAGAAGTTCAACTCAGTCCAGAAATGACTGCTTATAACAAGAATATGAGCATTGTACGTATCTCGGTTGAATTGATTTTCGGAGTTATTATCAATTAGTTTAAATTCATCGATTTTAAGAAAAATTTGAAGATTGGTTTTGCCAAGTTTGCAAGATGTATTTAGTGGCTGCCATTTTAAGGAATGCATTAACATGCCTTTATGATAGCGAAACATCAAAATTTTTTCAAGTAGAACCTCCAACTTTGCAATAATATTTCTCTTGAATAATTGTATAGCATGTAAGAGCATGGACCTAGTCAAAAACCATGTTGCGACCAGTGAGCATATACAATTTAAATATTTTTTGCTCACTCACTGTAACTACCACCGATTTCTTAAGAAATCAATAATGTTAATGACGAAAAAGTTACAGAGTGTAAAGACAACTTTGGGCGATGGCTAAGCCAAAGGTTGCAACATGTAAAATAAGATACTGTCAGGATACTTGCAAGATTTATTATAAGAGAGGCTAGCTGCACAATAAAGTGCATGAATATGATTGCAACATATGATAGACCTTGATAATTCCGTGAATACTATTGATTTTCGAGTAGGTTATAAGATCTGGGTTAATATAAATCTAAGCACAATTTGATGGAAGGCATACAGATTAGGGTGAAAACAGCCTTTGTTCTGAGTTTGACTGCACCCAATGGTAAGTAAAATTTTTTGGCAGAGATTGAATGGATGTTCTCAAATTTTTAGAAACTTTTCGATTGCACTACATAAATATAACATATTTTATAAATTATTGTTATGTACACATTTTTTAAAAATATATTCACTTCAAAATATTTCACATAATTTATCTGCATGAGAGTTTATAACATATTACAAAAGAAATTCATATGGAGCTTGTCTATTGTGTGTTGCCTATACTATTTTTTAACTAAAAGATCTAGAAGCACAAGCTAACTTCTAGAGTTTATACAATAATGCTAAAAGTGCTTCATATTGTTGTTGTTGTTGTTGCATCATCATTACTTCAATTGCATGCATTTGCTGTTGTTGCTGTTTATACTTCCAAATTCCGATCTCCTGTTGTTTTCTTCAATGTTTGCTCTCTCTGCTCTTTGTGCAAATTCTTTTTTCCACTATTACTTATTTATCTATTTCTTTTGCTCAGTACTTATTCCACTAGCATTTAGCTCGTCTCTTGCCTTCTATTGCGTCCTAAAGATTGGTTCTTTTAGCTGAGCACAATCTATCTGCAATACCATTCCAGAATTTCTCTCTTTCAGACGATGATTTTTTCTAATTAAAAAACTTTGAAACTACAATCTCTCTGCAAAATAAAACGTCTTTTTCCTCTATCCAAAACATGTTAATTTTGTTCGTACCTTTTAATGACCTGAAAAAATTCAATACAACTTATATGAACATGTAAACATGCCAAAAACAACTGCAGAAGATAGCGATTTTATGTTTTGTGTATTACTTACTTGATGCTTGTAGGTGGAATTTCTCAAAACAAATAAAAAAGTTTGACAACGACGTGAATTCAAAAAAAGACGTGACACAATGGGCCAATTTTCAAACAGTTGCATGCGCAGTTTCAGAAATAATAAAGAAAATTTACTTCCAGCCGGTGTTGTATTGAGATCTTAAGCTCGATTGTGATCTTAAGCTTGTTAATAAAGTTATGAAGATGACACAAATTTTTGTCGTTTACAAAGAACTTGTCGATTGCAAATAGTTAGGATGAACGTTTCACGAAAAGCAAGTATTTGGATGTACCATTACACAATGACATGTATCATGTGCTCATATTCATTGTCATCCTAGATGTAAGTTAATGCCGTAAACTTTTGATCACAAAGCAAAAATACAGTCATTAAGATTCCAAACATGAACAAAATAATTCAGGTTCAATTACTTGAATGACGACATTGCAAATTAGTTTGATTTAAAAGAAAGTTTGATCTTGCTTCATCGAAAAATTTCGCTCAGAATAATAATGAGAAACAATGAGCTGTAGTTCAGTTATCAAAACAACATGTAATAATTTCCGGAGAAAACAACGAACACACAAACCGGCACTCTTCGTTGTCATTCGTATGGCCGACTATCTCCGAGGATATAGACTGACAAACGGACACTTATTCAGCGTAGCATTGCGCATGTGCTGCAGCTAACAACAGAAATGCTGTAAAATGTTATTTTTACGCACAAGAGATGCTTACAAAATATGATTAGCACTTGCTCCAAAATTCTTGTAATTGTATTTCCGAGACCCTAGAAATCAAAATTTTTGGGGGGAGCATTATCCCCCTCTCTCTCTAGATGGCATTTTTGACTTGTGTTTCAAAAATCCTAGATCTGCCCATGGTGTAAAATAAACTATTTTTTAATTTTTGACCATTTATAGACCTTTTCTATAATATATGCATTCAGCTTTGCGGGTGAGAAGAATTTGAATACAAACACTGTAAATAAAGCGACAAAAAATACCACATTTTATCTTTACATTTGTGTTTTTCACAAAATTTTGCTAAAAGTTACGAGAACATGAGAAAACAAGAAAAATCGAGGTCTCACGATTGAATCTTACGATTCGGTACGTCTGAATTTAGTTCCATAACAAAAAAGTCTACGTACGTAAACATTTATTGTTTTACAATTAAACTTTTTGTGAGTAACATAGTATTATTTTAAACTGAGAACTGCTTTCAGAGAGTGAAAACTGAAATATGGTAAAGTAATGCAAGCATTGAGCAATTTTTTATAATTACGTGATCAATCCTCCGAACAAAGTGAAAAACCTTTAACTTTCATTTGGTTGATGTAAATACTTTCATACTTTGAATAATTATATAATTGCATTTACACCACCCAAACACTTTCTTTCCATTCTTTAAAAAATTCTCCAAACTCAGCCTCGTTATAACGTTGAAAAAAGGAAAAGCCAGAATCAAGCCTCCTTTATACGTTTAGAGGTTTTATCTGAAGCTGGAAACAGTGATATTCTAAAAAAGATCACAAATTAATTATATATGGTTACTTAATAATATGGTAACGTTTGATGTAAGCGTGTCGCGCTGTTTGCTTTGCGCATACCGAAATTTAACGGCCAACATTACTCTCGCCAGTAAAGCGTAAAATGTTTGCTACGAAAAAATACGAAGTGGGAGATGTGAAGTGGGTTAAAAAGTACAATTTGAAACTTATTGGCTTTGCTTTGCATTTGATTATAAGCTTTTGCAGAATTGCCATTGCAAAACAATGGCGTAATCAATTTTCATTCTTACAAACAGTTTTTTAACATTTTTCGTTTTTTAACATTTTTTTTTGCCTACTGGTTTTAGTGCTATGTGGACTTCATGGTGTATAAAATATTTTCTCCTGCACCTGCGCTCTTTGTGTGGATTGGCAATTTCTCATTAAATACGTCTTTAAGTTTTATCATGTACTGCAGACAAGTAGAAGATACGGAATGTCTGATTTGCTTTGTTCAAATGCTTTGAAGTGTCAGAATAACAGCCTGTTATCGTCCAGTTCAGTCTATGAAAGAGCATTAGTGCATTTAAGACTAATGTGGGGTTTGAAACACTTCATGAGAAGAAAATCTGACGCATATTGTCTATCATGATATTAGCTCCAACTGTTTAGCTCCTGGTAGTCAGTAAGGACAAATTGCTAAGGCATGTGGTTGTAGAGAGGGAGTGACTTTGACCAGTTTCTTTTGGTTCACTTTATTTTTTCCAGCAATTTTAGAATATTCAGCCAGCACGAAGTCTAGGTCAAGGGCAAAGTTTCCAGATGAAAAGATGAAACTTCCAAAACTTGCCTTATTTCCAATTTTTTGGGGGCATTAGTGATTAGAAAAAGTTTTCATAATTGAATGACATTTATAAACTTATTCTATCATAGCATGTCTTAGTTGTTAAACTATATAAGAAAAATAAAAATTTTACTTTACTATATTCATTTTACACTTATTACAGGTCCAAAAACAGGTCTTTGCCCTTTATGATCAATACTGTGTATAAAAAGCTTTAACAATCACAAAACTGTTTAAATTTAAAATGTGTGTATGTTATGCAGTAGAATGTACAAAATATAGAATACATAATACCATTGTATACATTTCATTTAAAAATTAAATAAATTCATTGTTAAAAATACAAGAACTGTTTGTCTTTGGATGAAATAATACACAGTACAAGTCACTTGCAACACAATGCTCACTTTAGAAGCAAGCAAGCACTTGGCTAGCAACTAGAAAAAAGAATCAAAAATCAATTATAACTTTGGTGATAACTTTTACAGAGCACGAATTGCTTTGAAGCAAAGTTATAATAATTACTATTATTCACTATGTGAGCATTCTCGGTCGTGATTGGTCAATTACCTGCAGATAATTCTCGATACCTGTAGGTTATGACGTTATAACCAACAGGTAGCTCAATGTTGGATATGAATCAAATCTCTTATAAAGTGCTTATAGACGAGACATTCTCGCCACGATAGCGGTTTTCCTGGATGGCACAGTGTTTCAACTTTAATCCTAAAGCCATCATCAGAATATATACATGATATTAATCAGTGCCATCAACGAAAACTGCTATTGTGGCGAGGTTCTCTCATCCATACGCAGTTTAAAAGAGATTTGACTCTTCTAAAGAGCCTGTGGGCTTGGTAGCTGAACTGGTAGAACAGCTGACTAGTATCCCGAAGGTGCGAGCACAAATCTCGTCCAAGTCACATGTTTTTCATAAAAACCTTGTTAGGATTAATATTATGCATCTTCTCTGATGATGGCTTAGCTGTCTTGAGTTGCCATCAATATAGGCGTAAGTAACAAAACTGCATTGCTTGAGTTTATCGTGACCGTCTAAAGCAAATGAAATTCGGTATAATACCTGAAAACAATCTTCTGCAAAGCTTCTATTTTCTACAAATTTCTTCACTGACTTGATCTTGCTCCACCCATTAATTTTCTTACTGTTGCTCTTCTTATATTTAGCCGTAGTCTTTGCCACATTTTTTAATAGCCATTTAAACAATCACACCAAGCTAGTTCTTATTCGATCGCTCTCTTGATTACATCTTTTTTTTTCCTTAAAGTGGTCACCTACAAAGGTGCAAGCACACCCAATCTTTCATTAAGCGTTGATAAATTTATAATTATAATATCATAAAGTCGTAAGTATTCTGTTATTTTGAGAATTTTGTTACCTTGGTTGGAATATTTTTTGATGAGATCTTTTTCTTCATAATGATTCTCCACGTTTGTACAATCTTTATAGTTTTTAGCAGCATGTTTATTTTTAATTTTGAAATTTACATTCGAATTCGTCAGTCTTTCAATGCCTATTTTGTTTTAAAAAATGGAGCCCAAAAAGATTAAATTTTTTTACTAAACTCTGTGTTTTACTAAACTTTTTGTAATAAACTTTAAAAGTCAGTATTGAAATTTTATAGAACTGTGTCTCAAAACTTTATTTGAAAGTTAAAAAGCGTTACAAAACTGAAAAACGCGTTATTGGAGTGTAAAGAAAATATAATAGCAATGTGAGCCTTCTAAGCCATTGTAAATTGTGTTTACAACTCCTATATAATTTTTGACATCACACAAACACATATTATACGTACAAACATCACATTTCACAACAAGAACTGCCTTCAGAAAATCGACGCTATTGCACGCTAATTTTTGCAAATCGAAATCCTAATATGAATGCTTAGGATATTCAAATTTTTTATTAAACAAACGTTTCGTTCTATTGACTTTTTATTTGTCTCAAATCAACACATTTTTCCATTTTATTAAATGATCTTTGACACAGTCACACAAATGATAACTTTATTTTTTGTAATGACTTCATATAGATGTAATTAGGAAAGTTTAAAAAAAGATCATAGAGAAACTGTTCTAGAACACAATTACTTAATATTTGCTCTTTGAAATTCCGGTTATTCAGTACAATTAAAGATCAAAAATTTCACGACTTCTTAGTTAAACGCGAGTTAACCCCCTAGCATCACCATCCTCTACACCTGTTGGGAACCAGTGGCGTAACTAGAACGTTAATTGGGTGCATATTCATATATTCCGTTGTGCCTTACTGATTTCTTTTGAGAGTAATTTGAATTTCAAAAGAAATCAGCAGGACACAATTGAATATATGAATATACACCCCCCAATTAACGTTCTATTTACGCCTCTGTTGGGAACGCAATAGATGCTAGTTTGATGGCCAACACACTCACAAGTTTGATGTATTTTTTACTCACCGTTTCATATACAGATATCCGTACTCGACTAAAAACTTGAAATTTACTGTCCACCCCTATCGAACATAGTTTCTAAATACCCCTTACTCACATGACTGTACACTACTAATGATTAACTATTATGATTTCGTAATTCAAATGTTCCCAGTTCCCTAAAATTTCTATTATTTTTATTTTCTTTTTTTTTTATAATTTATCATAAAGTCGCATTTAATGGATTGCCGATGCATTACACGAAAATAATGGAATGTCAGAAATGTTTCTGCAATCTTCAGGCCAATCAAGAGTGCTATTTGATGAAGTGACTCTTGCTATATAATAGACCATACTATATAACTAAACACGACCTTTTTTTACGTCTTTGATAATTTGTTGTCAAATATTTCACGTTAAATCAGCGTGCCAATGTCTAAAATGTAACGTTCTTTGTTTCTAAGTTATATGAGTTTAAGTTATGAAATATATGACCTTCCTCTTGATCTTGTTTATGAACTGATGAAAATATTATGAAGTATTTTTGTAACATAATACACAATGCTATTGACTGAAAGGAAACACATTTCGGTAACTTTCTACCATTTGAGTTTTCGCACCCGTTTCGCTCATTGTAAATGGATATTAAAGTGGTTCTATGACGAAAACCTAACGTTAAAAAATCATCGATTTTAGCATTCAATAGTTTAAACACATATCAATTATTGCTTTCGTAAAATGTAAGCAAAAATAATAATATAACGAGGAGGTTATGAACATTTGAAATGTCTAATTTTCATGTCCGCCATTAAAATCGGCCATTTTGAATATTTGCAATCAGCAAAGGTCTGTGACGTCATAGTCTTAACACGGCAAGAAGCGCACATTGGAAAGTATACAAAGTAATACATAAATAGAGCAAAAAAATGTCAAATTCATCGAGATCTAGCTCGCTCTCTGAGTCTTCGATCGAGACCAACGCATCAGTTTCTTCATCGGAATTTATGACGGCAAATTCGGACGAATCTAATTAGGAAATTTTGCCATTTGCCGGTAATATTGAAGCGCTTGCTTCGCCGGATGAAATTGCTGAGTACGAAGCTGCAGTCGCAGAAGAACGGCGGTTGAAGACATGCAGCAAGATCGTTTTGATGCCCGTGTTGATGTTACTTCATGGTAAGATGTCATTCTTAGTGTGTTACTTTGATCTGAATCGTCTGCCGTTAGCTATGATAACTTTATGGAAACATACAATTTGGCCAATATTAAAGGTGTGAATGTGGCCATTGTTCGTTGGATCTTGTTGTCAACCCTCAAGAGTGCCGATGCTGCATGGAAATAGAGCAATGCCGTGGTAAAATGTATCAGTTCGAAATCGATGAAAGGAAATGCATTTTGGATCACCCTGGCTTTAACGAAGTTTGCCTGAACGAATTTGCTCTTCAAGCAGCTTCGTTAGGTTTAAAGACCAAAGGTCATCGCATGATACAGACACTTCATTTTGTATTTCCTTTAAAACCTTAGTATAAATGTATATTATATATTGAAAGTTTGCCTGGATGTATTATTGGTTCTCTCAAATTTTGAAAATTTATCATCTGCAATATGTGTAAGTATATAATAATTGCAACTTGTGCTAACCTGACGCCGCTCTCTTGACGTTGTTGGTGTTTGTGATTTCTTCCAAATAGTAGGTACGGAACCAGGTTTGTGCTGTCTAGCCATACCACCCAAATGGAATAAACGCTCAAAACAATCATCCGAGAAGTGATTCGAACAAATCATAAATCGAATTTCGCGCGAACTCGGATTAAAGTTTGCGCCCTTCGTCTGAACAAATTTAACCCAAATTCTTCTCAGACTCGTCGTTTGGGCTTTTATGTAATGAAATGCCTGTACTTCTATCAGACTTATTACTGCAATCTTGCACGACACAGCGTGTTGAAGGCATGTTAAAAAAATTGAGTTATACAACGTTTTAAATCTCTATTTGTATATAGTGTTATATTGTAAACAGCCGCGAGTTAAGACTATGACGTCACAAGCACCTTCCTTCTTGAAAATTCAAATATGGCGCATTTTAATGGCGGCTCTTAAAGTTCAAGTTTTATCGCTACGTAACTCGAGCAGCATGAAATACATTGCGCTAAAATTTCGCCAGAAGAGATTTTTTTACATACACTATTAATCTATGAAAAAAAAACGAGAGGCAAAATTTTCGTCATAGTTCCACTTTAATCAGAGTTCTAAACGTTAGAATGCGGAAGATAGCCAAATTAGATTGCTTTCTGTGCTATCTAAAGCTATGTTTGTCTCTCCTGACCTCAATATCTCCGGACATTGTGAGTGTGGTTGGGACAGACAGAAAAGATGGCGCTTAGTAGGAGTGGCAATCGCAGGGTAAAACCATACTTTTTGACTGTGAAGACATACTCTGAAAGAAGGAGAGTAAATGAAAGCGAATCCTGGAAGTGTTTGCAAGATAATTTAGTAAAGTCGTACATCGAAAATTGTGCCATGTTACCAGGACAACTGCGTAAAATGTGTAGAAGATGGGATACCAGCAAAAAAAGCAGAAATTAGATGTCGTGATTGCGGTCACGGACAGTTCTACTGTTTTGAGTGTGCGGAATCCCTTCATCGAACGAGGAATGTTTTCCATTTGGTTGAAGTATGGAAGGTATTAGTCGTCTATTAGAAGGCAATTCTAGGTGATTATTTCCAAAAGTCAATTCTTCAGATGAAATATTTTTGCTTTTTACGTTTGGAATTTGGCTTGTTAAGCTCTAGTATTCATCAAATGCTGGCAATTTTTTACAACCAGGTCTTAACTCTAAAGTAACTTAATCTGTAGTGTTTTGTTAAAACTATCAATCATTTTCAAGAACGATATGCTGCTATATGCTGTGCGTGGTGCCTTATGTAATGTATACATGTTCTGATGCTTAAATAACTACTCTTTAGACTGATTGTGAAATGTTTGTTCCATTACTTTTTGGTGGTATATTACATGAAAGTCAGCATGCTAACTGCTCTTCAACAGAAATACATACTATAATATGTTTGAATGAAAAGGTACAGTGTGGCAACAATGACAATATTTTGACTTTGACTACATGTAAATGTGTATATGTTAGTCATACTGTTAAGTATTAGCTTCATTTAGGCCAATAATTTCTATGTTAATTATTTGCATATCAAATAATCCAATTTTTAATCTCATACTAAATTTAGGTCGGCAGCATTTAAAATTTTTGAATTCTGTCAGTGTATTAAGGATGCTGAAAAAGTAATTAAACTCCAGCTGTGGCCAGGCTCATCTTCTAAACCCAAAATTGCATTTCACTTTGACTTCATGTATTTTGCTGAAAAATTCTTGCTTGAAAGCCATGTATCCTTGCACAAATTTTGCAGCACTGTTAAAGTTGAACATCCTGAAATCCTACCTAGACTGGTATGTATTTCTCATAGACCTGAATTGTGTACGATGTGATAGTCTTGCCATCAAATAGTGGAAATAGTTGGGTTGTACTTTGCAAAAAAAATTATTTAATCACTGTTATTTACAAACAACATAAATAATGCGTATTTGCCTCAAATAAGGTAAGAGTACATTCAAATTGTACATGAAGATTCCTTTGCTGCTATGACATTATGTATTCAACCTTATTTTATTTTTGAAACAAATGCATGGGTTTACTAGGTGTTCACTTTATTCTTGTTAAGGTCAAAAACATATATAATGTGTTAAACAATGGATCATTTGATGAATACAGGTATGTTATATGTAATGAAACAAGTCTATTTACAGTTATTGTAGACCTATAAGTCTATTTACAGTTATTGTAGACCCAGTTATAGTTAGATTATATGTGTAGAGTAGTACAGTCTAACCTGTTTTAAGTACACACCATGGGACAACAGACTAGTGTCAGCTTAATGAAAGTGTCAGCTTGATTGAGGTTTCATCGTTATACTTTCATTATTATTAGCTATATGAGATTAAATTTTGAATTTTACACAGTATCTGCTTAATACAGGGTCATTTGATACAAGAGGTTTGACTGTATATATTATATCATTTAAGAATTTGATTTTTTTGTCAGATATTTCTAACACCAAGTCAGATCATTAAAGTTTATACAGAAAGACCTCATTGATTATAGAAATTGCCCTCTTTGCCCACAAGTCAGTAATTGATTTCTTTTTTTCTACTATTTGTTTTGTGAACTATTTAAATTATATGTTTTTTGTCACGTATATTATCAGAACATTTAAATTTGTTGTAAAATATGAAGTGTTACACGTTTACCATAAAATTCATTTTATTTTATTAAAGAGCTTTGTTTGCTTTAGACTGGTGAGTTAGGTGTGGCTATTCATTCCATGGATGCTTGCTTTGGTCTAACTCGTAAAAAGTTGGCAGGGAATAGTTTTGCCATCCCAAACCATTGCTGCTTTAAGTTTGTTGATCAAGATGAAGTAGATGATTTTGTTGATCATTATAGCAAGTCTAATAACAAAGTAGCAGAGGTAATTATTGCATCATGAAGGACTTTGAAGCCTATTCAAAAGTATTCTGGGAAGGGGGAGAGTGAATAGTTTGAAAACAAACTTTATATGTAGTCCAATGGCAAAGCCAGCACTTTTTTACTTTTACATTGCAAATATTTGTGTAGTCAATTACTGGAAAAACAATGAATGGATTTGATTTTCTAAAGAAATTATTAACAATTTTGCTGGCAAATTTGCATTGTAAGAGTAAAAGATTTGGCAGACTTCGTCCCAGAGAAAAGTAGGTCTATGCTTCATGCAGGTCCATGGGCCCTAATACATACGTAAGTAGCTACGTGGATTTAAAATCAAAATTACAAACAGCCAATTTTTTTCATTTCTTCTAATTTATCAAGTTTATGCATGGCCTATGTCTTGATTGTGTAATCTGTCATGTTTATTTTTACAGTAATAAAACAATTGTTATGTAAGGGCTAATCTATAATGTGCTCCAACTTCTTTTAGAGTTGTCAGATATTTAAGGCAGGAGAAGTTACAGAAGCACTTCACTTCAAAGGAAAAAATGAACTGTTTGATGAAAATGGAGTGTTTGGTAGTTGTTGCAGTCGGCATTCACACCCTGGACAATTTTTCAGGACTAAATATTGTGAAAGATTAGTGTCTTAGCCTTGGTTTGCACGTAATGATCAATGTTCTTTATCTTTGATGAGGTAGTATGGAGAACAAATCATCGGGTTATAATTTCTTTTCCTGTGTCAATTTTGAAATATAGGGTCAAAGGACAAAACGATTCTGTGCTAACGAGATCTATTATTACCCTTTAATCATATTTAGTCTCTTATTAGTGTCCTATTATTAATATTCAGAATTTCGTATTCGCTGTTCCTAATCCAAAGCATTTTAAAACATGCTACCAAAGTCCTGGTTTTGATTTAAAAATAATGTATGATATTGGATGTGTATTATGATCACATTTAAAGGTATTTTTATGTTGGCATGTATGATGTGGGAAAAGTTTATTCACCAACTAAACTTTGAATAAATTGGTACCGTTCTAGGCAAACAAGAGGCAGGACATTTTGTCAAAAGGGTCATTTTCCGTGCCGATATTTCATTGTTATGGACACAAGGCTTCATGCCAGGTAATGAATAAAACTTTGTACCTGGTAATGACAGGAATGGATTAAGAGGCGGGATAACGGAGGAATGTGCTCGCCTCCAACCTTGATTAGTAGAGATGGATGAGGAGTGGCAGTTTCCCTAAGAAATTTATGCATACCAAGGCATCAAGCGATCGTAATTGGGGTTTATGGAGCACAATTTCAAAAATCTCCTATCATTGTATATAAATAACAAAATTTAACAAAAAATATCTGGCATGTTACGGCAACAAACAGCCACTAGAATCTTATCAAAACTAGAGCACCCTCTCCCTCCAGAAAAATACATCCCTGGGTAATGATGTAGCGATTGAAGATAGACAATCTTTTCTGCTCTGATTTCTTCCTTGATAAAAAGTCCCCGTAGGTAAAATATTATTTTTTAATGTCTTCAAAAAACAGGTCACGTTCAGTCCTAGAAGGCTCGATGGTTTTGGTCTTACAGATGGTGAAGCTATTGAAAGGCTCAGGGCTTACCTTCGTGGGTTCTCAGCAATTGCTAAGGAGATGACTGCCAGTAGAAGAGTATATATTTTGACAGACGCGCTTCTTCACTTATCTAGAAGAAATTTTAGCTATGCAGGTGCTTGAATATTGTCATTGCGTTATGTGTAACTATGCGTTGACACAATGAAAATGTTTTTATTTGTTTGTTGCGCCTTAATTGTTTTACATTTCTGTATATGATTTGTTTCAGGAAAGTCATTAACGTCGAAGATTAAAAAATGTCTACAACTTAAAATTAAAACGCAACAAGAAGTGAAGGATTTGTTTAGCGAACTACCTGGTAAGTAGTTCTGGTAGGTTAGAAATTTGTTATGTTTTCTCTGGCTGAAAAGTATTTAAGATTTGTTTTTGCCTAACCAAACTCTCAACTCAATTTACATCCAAGGAAAATACGTCGTTATTTAGTAAAGGCTTCTTCATCGAATTTAAAATCTGTTATGAAAAGATAAAGATTTATTAGTATTGATTGTACTTCAAAATAACCTACTCGTTTTTACGAAATACTCTACTAAAAAAACGAGATTTTTTTATTGTACGGGAAAATACAAAACCTGTAACATATATTTACATACGAATTTATTTTGTTTGTTAGTGACGTACGATCCTGAAATTGTCAGTGGGAGGCCAGAGAGAAGGAAATTATGTCAAGAGTCAACCCAGGTATATAATGTTATTCATGGGAAATAGTTTCATTCTTAACAATTCAGTCTGTAGGATATAAAGACATACTTTTTAAATACAGAACATAAAGATACCACGGAGAAGTAGAAAGTGACGTACGTTCAAAAGCTACTGCATTTTAAACAACTTAGGTAGGTTCTTTAATGTACTAAACTGGCTGTTTATCTATAATACATGCCTATAGACGTTTTAGCATTTCTTTTTAGCCTAATTGGTGAATTATTTAAATTCTTAGTTCTACATCATTCGGATGTTTTGAAGAAAATCAGGAGATAACCTCTGAAGATTACTTAATTTATCAGATGTCGAAAAAGCTATACCAGTATGTATAAATTTGTCAAAGAAATATTTTGCTTTAAAGTTGTTTTTTTAAATACGCGCAAAATTTATATAAACAGGTTTCGAAAGATTTTAAAAGATATTGAACGAAAGCGTTCTGTAAAAGAAAGATCGAAACCTGGTCATCCTAATTTTGACGTCGTTGCATTGCTAGTCATACAAAGAAAAGGAAAAGATACCGTCGGAGCTTTACATGGACTTTCCATCGAAAGGCATTTCTTAATAACATTGAGAAAGAAGTATGCAGGTACTGTAATGCACTGTAAATTTCGAATACCTGTAACCTAAGCTATGTTACCATATCTGTCTTTTGTTGTTCTTGTAAATGTTAATTTTGTATTCTTTTTACTTGTTTAGATGGTCAGAAAATTGCCACTCGCTTGTCCAGGCAAATCACCAAGGTCACGAACAAGATGAAATCAACGATTGAGAAACTCAATGCTGCCATTGATTTGCTTCGTGATTTTATAAACAGTTTACCCGATCGTCTGACATTTGACAAAACGAAAGATCCTACATCAGACCTTTATGAGGAATTTGAGTCTGGTGAAGATGACATTCTAGGGAAGCTCGGTCCCAGTATACACAAAGAGGAGGGCTATTAAAATGTACTTAATCCTAAAACGATGGGACGAGGAAGAGAACTTTTAAACTTGGAAAGAGAAAGGCTTCTATTGTATTACACCAATCTTAGCTCAAAAATTGAGGAAGCACTTGCTGATCTTGGGGATCTGAGCAGCGATGAATTCATGCTTCGTTCGAAGCATGAACTGATGAGATTTAAAACCAAATTGCGGAATGAGTTGTTCAGCTTGAAGAAAAGCTTTGAACTTCCACTTGGAGAAACTTTTCTTCTCCAGGCTGAGGTTGTCATCTTAACCAATGATGTCAAGATTCCCAATGATTCTGAAACCTCACCGTATGGAGGATTCGATACTGAAGATGAAAACATCGAAGAACTCACTGAAGTGGACAGTGAAATTGAATAGACGACATAGCTACTATTCGTAAAGTTATAGCTACTTTTTATGTACTTACTTATTATGTAATTTAGTTGTTCACGTATCTAGTATAATAACTGATATCACGCAAACATTTATGGTTTTGTGACGTCATGTAAGTGCACAGTCATTTTCTCTTCTTCTGTACAACACCGGAAGTTTTGACCCGTAGCTGAATTGTGAGAGAACTATGTTCTTTATTATTTATCAATGTCTTACAAGTAAGAGTTTATATGCGACATATATCCCAACCAATTAGCTCTGTCTGCCCAACCCAACTCATCTAAAATTGTGAGCATTCATGTCATATATATAATAGCCAATGAACTCTACAACAACTGGAAGGCTAACTCATTATACACAAACCTAGACTTGTTTGAAGCCACATAGAAGCTGATTTGCTGCTTCGCGTGTATCTCGCGTGGACTGTTTTATTTGCGTGACGGATTGTTTTGCAAAAACTGCCAACTTGGAAATATAATGCTAGCCTAAATGCTTTATTTTTTTCAAAACCGTTTGCAAAATTTGGTTATTAATGTGTTAAGATGCATTGTGGACGTTCCAAGACATGTTTTGTATACGTAATGCTGTATTATATAAAACATAAAAGGGAGAACTTGTTTCGAAATATGAATTTCTCATTTGTCGTCGCAAGACCAAAAATTTACGATAAAACTGATAACAGGTAGTCCGTATCTTTGAATGCTGTGCAAAATACACACAATCCACTTAATATAACATGTTTCATAACAATTTTATTGCTTTCAAAGTTAGACTTGCTTTGTAAGAATTTCACATGCTCTTTTTGTAATGTGTGATAGTGATGATTTGAAATTTTGAGCTGTGGGTGATTGTTGGTTCTTGTCATTTACTTCTCCCACTTCTTAAGAACTGGTGGAAGATTTGACATGCATCCATATTTGTGTATTGAGCATTTTATCAGCAAGTTCATGCTTATAAATAAATAGCCAAGTGTACACTATGACAAGTATTGCTAATATAACCTGCTCCACATAAATGCCAAAAAGCAACCCTCATCCTCAGTGGTTTGAACCAGGGTTTTAAAATGATTATAAAGCAAGCAAAGCTATATCATGTATCATAGTATATTTTATAGTATATCATATTGAATATAAAATTAGTTTTTTCTTGTAATACAGATGATGATAAATGTATATGTAATATATTAAATTTTAGGATGTGTGTTTAAAATGTTCGGTCATATTTGTGAAAATATATGATGATTCTAAAATATTAGAGTAGTACTTTTTCATACTTGTATTACATTACAATTTTTACTTAAGTGTTTCAAAAGTTATGAATATGGAGTGTCAATTGGGTTTTTGTCTTTTTTTTTAATTGGGTATTGTCCCTTTTGACTCCTTAATGGTGCAATTAATAATAACACAATAATATAGCATAACAGTTTTTTTAAAACGAACTCAAAATATTTTTTTGCTAGCTTTATGAAATATTTTGCAAAGTGTTTTTCATTTTGTTTACGCTCTGAACATTCAAAAAGGAGTGGGGCGAGCTAATTTTGCTCGGAAACACAAAAATTAACGAAAGACAGCGTTTTTTGCCCTGACAGCTTCATTTTCACAGATTCAAACAATATTATAAGGCTAGACAAGTGCATTTTACATCCTTTTAATGAAAAAAAACGAGTGGTGTCAGTTTTGTATTCAACTTACAAGGCATGTTTTCACGTGCCAAACAAAGTTCGCTTTTCATCCTTCTAAAAAGAAGCTTAAAGGACACATGCAAGCTAGAAGACAACTTTATTTTATTGTAATGCCTATAGCGTGAAAATAAGACGTACCAAGTTTCAAAGTCGTCCGCGAAATATTTAAAAAGATATTTAGGGTTATAATCGGTAAAAACACGATATTCGATGACCATTGCTAAAACGCCGTGAGATTGTTTATGTCTGGGAACTGGGAAAGAGTGACGTAATAGTTGACATAAACAAGCTTCGTTCTTATATCGTTCTACGACTTGCACGCAATTCTTGCACGGCTTTCGGTAGTTTGCTATTACTGTTTTTTATTTAACAAAAATTAATGGATTCTTCTGAAGAAGAAGCCAATTATGATATTGTCATCAATAACAATGAGGTACAACCTTACATGTTTGAGCCTTTGGCCAACGCGGAAGGTGGTCATAGTAATGACAATTCTTCGTCATCGGAAAGCGAAGATGAATACATTCACAGAATTGGAAATGTTGAATGGTTAGTTGCATTTTATTGATGCTTCATTGTTTTTCCCAAAGTAGAAAGAATGTTTATCTCTTAGGTGCGAGTGTGGCTTTTGTGTGGTCATGAGTACAGGACGGGAAAGTATATGTTGCCAAGAGGTAAACAACACTGATCCTCTGATACATGGCGATCATATTTGCATCACACAAGAGGAAGAGTTTGCCACAGTATGTACAAACGAAGCTGTCTTAAAAACAGCTATGGTCGTACACACATGACATTGGACCTATGCCTGAGAGTGAAGAAAACGAGTAAATATTACCTTAGAAGTGTAATTACGTGTATGTCGACAAGTGTATAATGCCGATAAGTATCTTAGACAAAATTTTGTATCGTTCAGAGCATTATGCTACACGGCGTACCGACAGTGGACGGCTTGGGTGCATGGCAGGTTGGGAAAAAAGTACCGACTACCCATACCTTCTTGTGCTGTGGACAAAATCCGGAAAGCATTTCCTTCGCCTTCTGGAGAATACAAAGGATTTGAATATGCTCAACACTACTGAATGGTAGGGCTTATGGCGTATGACAAAGTCTGTTCATTTGTAATTATGTTTATTTCATGTGGGACGTTATTTCTTTTTATTTATTAAAGCGAGATTTATGTTGCTTAATGGCTTCAGCTTTGCTGATTTTTGATTTGTGGTGAGTCAATGGGACAGGTATTTCTTTCACTCCAGCGACATCAAGAGCTTTGGACAGTGTTGGATTAATGCGTCTGCAGTACAAAACTTCTTTCATCAAGTCCTTAACATATCCTGAAAAGCAAATCATTATTTATGTTGGCTTTGCATTGCACTTTGAGAAAAGGTAAGTTTATTTTTCTGTGCTAACCATAAGTGCTGTCAACTTTCACTGGTTTGATGACCCTTGTCCTTCTTTTGACTTTGAATAAGCCACTCTCCAAATCAATGCCTCTTCTGTTTGCCTACCATTCTTCGTTTTCTGAGGTTTATTTCCATTCTCATTGAAATGAAGAGCAGCAATAAACAATCTACAAATGAATGTTAAGTTTATGTTTACAACTATTGCAACTTATTGCTTTTGCAATGATGACTTTTAAGTAATCATACACTAGTCATAATTATATTACCTTGCTTCCATTGATCTGTAGAAAAATGGGTATGTTTTGGTGCAAAAGAATCACCACTCGGTGGAAACCTTCGATGGATGAAGTCTGCTTCTGATAACTGAGTTTTCCAATATCTCTCATGAGATACTTGGACTCAACAATCGAAGACAGCTCAACATAAGCTTTTGAACCTAAGATCAGAAGTTAGTTAACAAAAAGAAAAAGAATGTTGATGTTACTTTGAAATTTATTTGCTTACAATACCTTTTTTATCCACATTCTAGGCTCTAACATATCATGTTCACATTTTGGGAATACATCACTATGTCCCTCATGGATGTCACATATATGATTGAGAACTGACAACCACTTTGCCTTGACAAGTTCTTTATCACCATTGCTGGAAGCAGCACACCAGTATACATGGTTGGAAATTGATTGGGCCCAATCCGACAATAATTTGCAACCATTTTTTTTTGATGCTGCCAAAATTTTCTTTTTGATTCCTGTTGGAATTTGATTATTGATGAAATGTGTAAAGGTTGGTTTGTTATGACAATCTATACCTTTTGCTACATGCCATACATCAAAGTAGTGCTCAATTTTCGGTCTTTGTCTTGACATGTAGGATTTGATTTGAGCATGTCTGTCTGTGGTCATTGACTTCACCTTCATCCCACTTTCATCAAACTTTGCCAGACATCTTTTAATCCCTCAAGTTCCATTGCTCCAGAGTTCGTCACTTCATTGGACTGTGTAACATAATTATGTGAGTATTCTAACCATGTTTTATGTACAGTTGTTGAAGAATTGTTACCTGAACAAGTTGTGTGTCTAAAATGTTGTTAGATTCCAAATCCATGCAGCTATATGACCCATACTTGGCACAATATCCAGGCGAATCACATCTTCCATCTCCTCCAAGGTTAATGTTCCTTTCTCTGATTGATTCTAGAAGATGCTTTTGGTTCATATGCCAAACATTTGAAACACTGGGTATCAAATACGCTGTTTGAATATTGCTATATGTGCGCTCTGACAGAAATTGTATGCCTGAGTGACGAAGGAATTGAAGAACTTTGCTGGGGCTACTACCACTAAACAAGATGCTGGCAGCAAAGACCAAGTTACCCAAAGGCATTCGCCCATGCAGAGGTTGGCTATTCCAGTCTCGAACATAACCACAATGACATTTTGCTAGTACGTTAACCATACTACCAGTCGTTTTGGTCACAATGGAACAGCTTTCACCACAACATGGGCATTGACTCACTAACTGTCTCAGGCAACTATCAAACACTATGTATTTTCTCTCATTTTGAGCATCTTTCCTATAACATAAAAATTACCATCAGAATCAGAGAGAGATAAACGTAACGTTCTGAGAAACATAACAGAGAAAAGCAATGTAAAGAATAGTCAGGTGACTGGATAGTTGGTACTAACGTCGCATTGTCATTGTCGGATTCTTCATTTTCGCTTAACTCATTTGAACATTGAGAGTCTGATCCATTGATGCTATTGCTCATCGTCGACGTGCTTTCTGTATCAGACCATACAGCGCTATCCTCAAAATGTTCAATTTCACATGACGTCGTCTGTGTGCTGTGATTTTTTTGTTGAAATGAACTCAACCTCCGTACCTTAGCATAAAATTATCGTATTGCTGGATTTTTCACAAAAATCAAAACAGCCGAAATGGAAAGTCTATACCTCTACTTATCATATTTGGCACTTTTGTTTGAGTGGTTCTTGACCTTACGTGTTTTTGCGGACGGATTGTTATGGCTGCTTGGCATTTCACATTGCGCTTCTAAGGTACGTTAAGGAATTTTTTATGAGTTAAAATAACAAAGAAAAGATCAAACGACATTAGTCTGAATTAGTTACCACTGTATATGTTTGTGTTTCGCTGTCTACATATATTTTGACATCTTTCATCTTAGACAAACTTCCTTTGAGGTAAAACGCACTAACATTTCGAGCCGATGTCGACACATCGTGGTCGTCGTCTACAAGAACGCCGTCTATAATCTAAAATTATAAAATTGTCTTCAATTTGGTAATGCTATATAGCTTAGTTTTTGATAAATGTAAACAAATATTGCTAACTATAACTATAATATTCACCTCTTGCCTTCGTCTCTTCTCAAATGCAGTTCTAACATTTGTTGGCTGCTTCCTTTAGATGCTACACTTGTGGGTTCCACAGAGTATTCAAAAATCGTGGGTACAGCATCCTTCTTAAGGCGAAGCCGTCCTGCTGTCCATCCTACTGATTGCATCGCTTCAAAATTTTGCACGAAGCACCAACTCTCGAAATGTGCGAGCACAATTTTGAGCTCTTTGTTGGCTTCCAATTTTTGCGTCGGATTTTTCAATCCAAATATCTCGCATACGCTTGTTTTCGGGAAACGAAAAAAATGAAACCTTTTGCTGCGTTTCGTGGTTCTTAGAAGAACCGTTTTTACAATTAAATGCGGCACAATAAACCATATTTTCAATGCTAAATTGTCGTGTTGTTAAGAAGTTACCAATATATTTTGAACGAAGCGCGCAATTGACCGCGTTTAGCGAATGTCAACTATTACGTCACAACGACATCGGTAGCTGTCGCTAGCTCGTCGGGCATTTTCAATACGTTATCAATAAAGCATCAACTTTAAACCTCCATATCTTCAAAAATATTTATCCTTTGAGTCTCAAACTTTGGTGAACTATTAGTTGGAGCTATACCTTCATGTAAAGTACAAAAATAACAATCCGAATTTTATGTTGCATGTGTCCTTTAAACATATACAAATGTCGTTCAAACTTGTTTTATATTAAAGTCCAAACATTGTTTAAGATTTTTAGACATTAAGCTGGCTTGAAGACAACTGTTTTTTGCAAAAAATCCGGCAATTTCGAAGTCATGTATTTCGCCTCCGTACCTTCAATGGCGGCGCTCATGCAGGCTTCAAAGATGGCGTCCAAGTTAGCCTTCCAGTTGTTATGGATTTCATTGATAATAGCCGAGACGTATCCAAAGCTTGATCAGTTGATCAACGGGGTCTGGGGCGAGTTTTTGAAAACACCGAATTTCATGATTTGTCCGTCTAATCATCCAATTTGTTTTTTAACGTTATAGGCCTTCCATGTCTCATATTTTGCTCGAGATTAACTCCAAACAGATGACTAACTTTACCGATGTTCAAGCTAACGAAACGATGCTGACGAGAGAGTGCGGTCTGGTTCGGCACCCTTGATGGTACTGCCGCTGTAAGAGGTGAATGAGAAATGAAACCGAATACGTGTTTGGATTGAAATAATATAAAACTGAAAATTGTTAATCTGCGTTACTGAGCACTATTGCCATTTCACAGAACACGTAAGCCATTATACAGATAGAACACTCTTGTCATGTTGCACGCCTACCTTAATCATTGCACGTATTACGTATCTCGAATTCTTGCCATGAGCTTCAAATATTCTCTACGCAATACCAACCTCCCTACAATCACATGCTGAAGTAACATTGTTGTTAAGAAAAGAACGTGATCGGTTTTTTTGGCTTTTATTTTATTATAAGGTGCTACATACTCTGCTACTAATATGGTCCATGCTATAAGGGTCGTTGTACTAACTAAAAAAAATGAATATTTTATTTGAAACATAACTTGTTAGAAAAATTTAAAGCCACAACTGTCAACTATTTACTGTAACAAAACATTGCTACTGGCTACTGCATACTTTTGTGTAACAATCACATATGCTCGATGATATTGGATTATGCGGTGCTGTTTATGTCACAAAAAGCACCGTAAATTAAAAATGTCGACGCAACGGAATTCGAATTTCAAAATGTTAAAAGTGGAATTCATTTATGATATATATGTTGCTTTACTTTGAGTGTTCGTTGGTACCGTAAATGAATTTATCAAGGGCCAGGGTGTTTAATCAATTCTAGATGTTGTGGTGCAGAGAAATGAAAAGAGAGACGTGTATATTAGTTGCTTGTGTGAACAAATAAATCAAAACTAAGACAAACTAAACTTCTTATAAGCCAAATTGTGAACCCACTATAATTAATTTATCATAATGGTAATGTTTTGAAGGTGGTGGGTGTCTATCGAGGAGGGGACTTTATTAGTATGTGGCGTTGCAAGGAGGTGGGGGGCGTTCAATATGTATAAGTTGTTAATTTAATCTAGGGCGTTTATTAGATCTTTTACGTCACATATGCTCAAATATAATCTGAGAAATACAATTTGGTTTATGCAAACCAATGAGCCTTCGGAAAAACTTGAGAGCAGATCAGTGCAAGCAGGGAACCGAAGGTCTTGCATCTGCTCGAGTTCGCACAAACGACTTCAAGGTTTGCACAAGTCAGTTCAGGCAATGGAGTTGAAAACATTATTGTTGTGAAAGAAAAAGAAAAGAATAAGTTTGGGTGCCAGTATTTCTGAATCAAAGCTTTATGTGGAAGTATTGACAACAACTTAAGTCAGCAAGACTGCTTAGACTTTGGCATCTTGCTACATAAAGTAACTACTCTCCCTGTAATAAAAGAAACCTGTGCATTACGCCAGCAAGAGAAATTAACTCAATTGTCCAAAGCTATTTCTTCTGTTTGCATTGCATTGTCAATAGCAAGACGTTTAAAACATATTGCACAAACATAAATATTTTTTTAATGCATAAGTAGCTCAATTATTAAAGTTACTTTTACAAATATGATATCTTATTTGCATATCCAGTGAATTGTGCATGTCTTTGTGTAGGTGAAAGGTAGAACCCCCCCCTTCAAAAAAACCTTATTTTTCTATAAAATGTAGTTTATACTTTTGGGCTTTAATCCTCGAATTTTTAATTATAGAATTAGAATGGCTTATATTTGAATGGAAAAATCATGTTTTAAGAAACCATGTTCAATCCAAGTAAAAGTGACTTATTTATAATCCAACTAAAACTGAAAACTGAGTTGACTACAGTGCACATTTTGCAGTTCTGCCTGTTACTATTGTAAACAATGAATTTTTTTTTCATTGGTGTGAAATTGAAAACTATATATATCCCTGTTGTGATAAAATTTGAGTAACTTTCCTTTCAAAGGACTTGTTCAATATGAAGGTTTGGGTATAATCAGTAAACATCTCAAAAATTACATTGCCATTGTCCTTAATAATATTTTTTCCAAAGATTGTTTCCTTTTTTTTAATAAGATAAAAAGTATTGCCTGACTCATAATTTAGCCAACATCCTGTCAATTTACCTCTGGCGCTTATCTGCTGCAGAGCTTGAAGAGATCCCGTAAATGAAAAAAGCCAGAACTGACTTTCCTCATCACAGTACACAGGTAAAACGAAATGATTTGCATGAGACATATATGCATTCAATTTTTTTTAACTCCGTCAAAGCTTCTGGACATTGCACTTTCCAGTGTGTTGATATTAGAAGATATAGTTATAGAAGATATAGAAGGTGCACCTTTGCAAAGGTGCACCTTCTGACGTTTCAAGAATGAAAGAAATACTGTCCTGACAGTACATGATTTTCTGTATTTCCTTTGAGATATATTATCGTGGCTTATTTAGGCTAATGTCATCTGGTAGTCCTTCAACATGAAAACCCAACCAGAAAGATATGGAATGCGAGAACCAGTCACACCTTTTGCTTCACCTTTAAGAAAAATGCTCACTGACAAGAACTAACAATCATTATGACTTGAAAACATGACAGGGTAATTTTTTACAAAATTACAGAAAAAATTTTTGTATCTTCCATAAACTTTTTATTAAAAAACAGAAAAGATTTATTTATGCAGGAGTATCAAAAGATAATATTACACTATCACTGTAAGGTAAACACTACAATTCCGGAATATACAGGCAACCTTTGTAAGTAACTGTTATTAACAACATTATACTGTTTACAAAAGTATTTAATGAAAAATTTATTCAAAAAATATTTTTTTAAACTTGCAGCCATAGAATGAAATAATTTATCCAGGCCTGTGGTGGTTAATTACACCTGTATGGTCACGTCACTCTCAATGGGAAGACCTGCGTACAAGAATAAATAAAAAATTAACTTACTAGACTTCTTGTTAAAGAGCATTCTTACATCTTCATGAGTCCATTTCAGTTTTTCTCTCGGTTTACATTTACCAAATATAGCATACAAATTTTTTTTTAGCTATACAAACTACAATTTTATCCCAAAAAGCTTGCTTCGTGATTTTTCACTCTTTTCAGAGAGTTTAATGAAGAGTGAGGTATCACGAAGCAGGCTTGTCAATACAAAATTATAGTTTGTGAATTTTGTTATAAAAGAGTGCTCAATATCTTTATAGATTGAGCAAAATATAAATTTATAAAAGTAAAATAAATACTATCATGAAAGAATCAACTAAACTGTCAATCACCTGGTGATTGCTAAAAGGCGTGAAACACAGTGCAGAGAATGGTGTCATGATATTATAAACAGTGTGCGAATTAATGCTGTGCAATGTGCAATTTGCACACCGTTTTGGCTAAAATGAAAACAATTGCACATCACTTTTTTAAACGATATGCAAAAAACTTCTTTATTGATTTATAAACGAGTGCGCTGCACGACATTAAAATCCATATTGACACAATGTTATCAAATTCAAAGACGTTGTCACTTTGAGACTGGGAAGTGTGTCAACAGTCAACAATACATGGTGCTTATATGCTTATGAAAATAGGGGTGTAATACATTATTGTCAATTTTTTCATTTGCGTCTTTTTGTACAGCGTTACGTACTTTTTTTGACATCATAACTATTTTGAGTATTTTCGATAAAATTAGGAAACAGTTTCATTTTGATTCTTAAAAGAAGACAAAATACTTAAATAAGCCAAATTTGAAAAATAAACCTCAGGGAATTTCTATTTTAAATAAGCCTTACGTGAGAAAAAGAAGCCACATTTGGCTCAAAATATTAAGCTAAAAGAGGCAACCTTGAGCAGCCATACTTTTTATTTTAACATATTGCTTGTAATATGACATAAGTATGATGTTGTTTTAGTGTAAGTTAACATCAAGGATGCTACTGTTAATAATTAGAAGGCTAAAGTATATTCGATGTTTCTCTTTTCACTTTTGTCTTTCTTGCCATCTTCGTCGCAAGGTTGTAGCTACCGGCTACAGGTTAATACAGTAAAAAAATGGATGGAAACATTAGTTGCTGACTCGCTTGAGTACTAGGATGATGGTCAAGAGGTGAATTTATTGCGCTGTAAAGTTTGCACAACAAAGGTGATAGAATTACATGCGCAAAAGTTCCCTCATACGTTTGTAACTGGATCAGCGGTTGTAAAAAAAAAGACGGTCGTAAATATAATTAATTTAGCAATTAGCGCTCTATAATGATTAGCCTAATATCGATTTGATTATGTCTGCAAAGAAACATTTTTGTCAAAAAAAATTGCATATCTTTTTTTTATATAATTGTATACCACTTTATCGGATACCAAAAAATACCTTAATATTTACCGTTAGAAATATGCTATTTTGAGATGGGATGAACATTTTGCAACCATACGTAACATGACATTATAGCAAAGCTCTGAAACTTAGTCATATGTATCTACTTGACTAATATCCAATAACTGGTATTCATGAGACTGGTGCTGACATATCAATAAAAGTTAAACTTTATGCTTATTGCGTATTTGTGATCTTCGCAAATTTTTTACTCTTTACCAAACATTGCTTTAATCTGCACAAAAATGCTGATTCATTGTTAACAAATCTTTTTCCTCCTGATGAACCAGGAACATAAAGTTCTTTTTTTCATTCACCAGTAAGCAGCTGGCCTGGCAACCAAGATACTCCAAGTAACTGAACTAGAAGAAAAGTAAATAGTTGATAAGGGTCACATTAGGCATAAGTACTGCAAAAAGCTATGTATAGTTTGCAACAATATGGACTTTAACAAATGGCATGAGATGACATTTTTTTATTATTATTGCTACTGCCATGATAATTATTATTTCTACAAATATAATGCTATACCATCAATTCTATGGTAATGATCATCATTACTGATGTAGAATAAAACAGAATCTTTTGTTGTCCAAACACTATTCTACATAACCCAAATTACATGACATATATGTCTGCATTACATCTGTGATGAAGGCAGTGAAGTATAAATATTGTCATAAAATATCAACAAAACAGCAACAACAATCATCTCTTCAGTGATTAATCTTCTTGGAACCAAAAGAATTTTACAATCACTTTTCACAGCATTTAGTAACTGCATAAATTTTCAGATTCACGCAAACTTTAAACTTCATCCTACCATTAAATATAGTTTATTATTATTAATCATTTCTTCATTAATTCTTTCATAGCCTTAAGAAACAGTTCAACTGATACATTCCACACAACCAAAATACAAAAAACATTTCATGCTAGATGACGTTCAAGTCAAATTTCATGCCAAAAGAAAAACAAGTTTGCAATAAGAAATAACTTTCTATCTGGTGATCACTGTAACCATGTTTGCACAAAAAATACAGGCTCTAAACAAAGAGTTTTACTCAACATAACACTATTAGAAATGCATCCAATGTTAAGACAATATAAACTTCCTTTATCTGAATACCATGAATTATGTACATTTCCAAAGACTAAAGTCTCCCCAATCAATGGCCTATTCTAATTTATTCTAATTACATAATGCTACCTCTGCTATTCATTGCAAAATTAATTTATTAAAACGACTGTTACCTCCTCAGCTAAAAGCTTTATATGCTGATCAACCAATTTTGTTCTTTGAGCATCATCTAATGTCACTGGGTTGTTTTTCATGTCATTAGCTTTCTGTATGTATTTATTTTGCTAGGATTTTCCAAGACCAATCCATTTGACAGAAGCCAATTTATTTTTTTCACTCAGGTGAGACAACCCCTTTACTTCATCTGCAATAATGGATAAATTTGCCAAGGCTTTCATCATAGCAAATTCTTAATGGGTAACATTGCTTAAATCATTATTGATGATACTAAATTGATTTTAGTAATTCCTTCACCTGATTTAAAAAATTCTGAGCAAAATAGATAATATCCGCTTGACCCCGTAATCTGGGTGGTGGTTTGGGGACTTTTGGTGGATTACATGAGGGTAGAGGTGACTCTAAATTATTAGATTGACATTTTCTTTTGACAGAAGCAACTTTGTTGCCAATCCATTTCGGAAAAAAGCATAATGTCAGTTGTGAAGAAGCTTTTGAATAATTTCAAAACATGCAGTATCAAACAAATTTTGTGAAATTTTTACTGACATTATAACATCAAGTGTTACAATAAAGCTGCACCAGTTACTGTGTTTCACAGCCTATAACTCTGTACATAAAGAATGTCCATTGTATATCACAATACATTATAAGAATGTGCTTTTTGAGAAAGGAAAGTTTAAAGTAGAACTTCATACAAATTACTGTGGAGTAAAAATACAAATTTAGGGATGTTATTGAGATACGTATGGCTTTGATTTGATGGCGCTGGTTTCGTAGTTGGTTTACTGCATACAGAAAAAATTTTAAAAGACGGTGGACGACTAAAGAAGAGATCGTTCTCACCTTGACCTTGTCCACAGACAACGACGTTTTTTCGGCGGCTGTTTTTATCAGCTCAAAGCACAGAGTAGATTTCATGCCATTCTCAAAATAGTAATTAAGAGCATCAATTTGCTCTCTTGAAAGTTTGTTATACTTTTCAGGTCTGTTGTTCATTGTATTTAAATAATTCCTTGGTATAGATTATTAGTGTATGTTTGGAAACAAAAATGGCGACGATCTCAGATATTATTATCCTTATGTGTAGTATAGTGTACAACAACATCATACCGCATCCATTATTAGATAGCACAGAAAGCAATCTAATTTGGCTATTTTCCGCATTCTAAATTTTAGTACTCTGAATAATACCCATTTAGAATGAACGAAACGGGTGGTTTTCGTAGACGTTTCAGTTATAAAAGAGACACATTCCGTTTGCTGCAGTTTACTTTTATTGGAATACTTTTCGACATTCTAGAACATATCAACCGTCTTTCATAATATAAATAAGTATTCACTGAAGAACAATTGACAAAGACTGGAAAGTAAGTCGAAGTTCATTGTTTTGTCTGAAAATGAAACTAAACTCGCAAAACCATCGATTATTTTAATGGCTGTTGTTTATTTTATTCATCATTGCAAAGATCTTGAATTTGTGGTAGAATTTGACGCTCACTGCTCGCTCATTTGTTGTAGTATTTGACGCTCATTATTGCTTGTGTGCAAATTTGTCGTTTTTGCGTTTGCATTTTTGATTCGTCTTTCTATATATATTGATGCAACTGCGCGCAGTGGCTGCTATAGTCGCCAATGGGCTGATCGATTCTTTACATATATTTAAGCCGGTTTGCTGTATGATTATTTCTTCGTTTTGAATTTTTCAATCAACTGATTTCTGATAAATTATCCCAATTTGTTTTGCTTTCATTTAAATGTGCATTAGCGACTTGTATTATGACGTACTTCTTGAACACTTAAATCTTAATAAATCATGCAGTGTTTATTAGTCTGTGCTCAAATAAATAGACACTCGTTTATTTCCAGTTTCCGTTAAGTGGGCAGTTTTGTTTCTGTCGTTAGTTGCATGTTTTAGTTTGTGTTTTTTTTTGTCACTGATGGTGTCATTAAGAGCTTCAGGTTCTCTCAATATGCGTTTGTTATGGTTTTTGATAATATGTTCCATATTGTTCATGCAGCTGTAACTTAATTTAATTGTATTGCGGTTCAATAGTTTTCTGAGTTTGTGGTCTATGGGAAAGTGCTTGTCTATTAGTGAAATGAATTTGTAGCCAATGCTTGTGCAGACGTTCTTGCTGTATAGTGGGTTGTACCTGAGAATGTTGTTTCTAAGTCTGTTATTCCGTTTGGTAGTATCGTTTGGGTCATAGTTCAGTGTGTAATAATACCCAATTTCGTCAAGTGCTTTTTGGTATGGAGGAATTGCTTGGTCGAACGATGCTTTTTCGGATGATAAGGATGAAAGGCTTTTGTTAATTGTATCGGGTATGTTCTTTTTAATGCTTGGTGGGTGGTTACTTTCGTGGTGGATGTATTGCAAAGTGGTACATGTAACGATACTCCCAAGTTCAAACCATTTACTTTAAATTTCATTATAACGACAAAATTATCCCAAATCTCTTCGAAAGAGAAGGAAACGTTACGTGTCAAACCTTCCATAGGAAAGCCTATTATTTACTTTACTTTGTATACATGATTTGCTAACACACAACATAATGGAACGCAAAGAATGTTTCAACAAACCAATCAAGCACATGAATTCATTTCATCAGAAGTGACGCTTGCTAAAAATAAAACACAATATATAACTAAAAAACTGCGTTTTGTTACGTCGTTAAAAATTTTTGGGAAAATCGTATAATTCACGTTAAACCATCGTCTAAAATGTAACTTTGTTTGTTTCTACATTATTTGAGATTAGGTATGTTTGACCTTCCTCTTCATCTGGTTTATGAATTGAAGTATTGTGTAACATAATACACAACGCTATTGATTGAAAGGAAATACATTTCGTTCATTTTCTACGATTTGAGTTTTCGTAGACGTTTCAGTTAAAAGGAGACGCATTCTGTTTGCTGCAGCTTAACTTTATTAGAATATTTTTCGACATTTTAAAGCATATCAGTTGTCTATCATAAAATACAGAAGGAATAACAATAGAGAAAGATCGGAAAGTAAGTCGAAGTTCATTGTTTTGTCTGAAAATGAAACTAAACTCGCAAAACGATCGATTATTTTAATGGCTGTTGTTTATTTTATTGATCATTGCAAAGATCTTGAATTTGTGGTAGAATTTGACGCTCACTGCTCGCTCATTTGTTGTAGTATTTGACGCTCATTATTGCTTGTGTGCAAATTTGTCGTTTTTGCGTTTGCATTTTTGATTCGTCTTTCTATATATATTGATGCAACTGCGCGCAGTGGCTGCTATAGTCGCCAATGGGCTGATCGATTCTTTACATATATTTAAGCCGGTTTGCTGCATGATTATTTCTTCGTTTTGAATTTTTCAATCAACTGATTTCTGATAAATTATCCCAATTTGTTTTACTTTCATTTAAATGTGCATTAGCGATTTGTATTATGACGTACTTCTTGAACACTTAAATCTTAATAAATCATGCAGTGTTTATTAGTCTGTGCTCAAATAAATCGACACTCGTTTATTTCCAGTTTCCGTTAAGTGGGCAGTTTTGTTTCTGTCGTCAGTTGCATGTTTTAGTTTGTGTTTTTTTTTTGTCACTGATGGTGTCATTAGGAGTTTCAGGTTCTCTCAAAATGCATTTGTTATGGTTTTTGATAATATGTTCCATATTGTTCATGCAGCTGTAACTTAATTTAATTGTATTGCGGTTCAATAGTTTTCTAAAATTGTGGTCTATGGGAAAGTGCTTGTCTATTAGTGAAATGAATTTGTAGCCAATGCTTGTGCAGACGTTCTTGCTGTATAGTGGGTTGTACCTGAGAATGTTGTTTCTAAGTCTGTTTTTCCGTTTGGTAGTATCGTTTGGGTCATAGTTTAGTGTGTAATAATACCCAATTTCGTCAAGTGCTTTTTGGTATGGAGGAATTGCTTGGTCGAACGATGCTTTTTCGGATGATAAGGATGAAAGGCTTTTGTTAATTGTATCGGGTATGTTCTTTTTAATGCTTGGTGGGTGGTTGCTTTCGTGGTGGATGTATAGCAAAGTGGTATTGGGCTTAGTGTAAGGTCGATGGGAAGTATTCTTTAGATTGAGCGTGATGTCGAGGAAGTTAATGACTTTTTTGTTAGCTTCGATAGTGATACGCAATCCGTTACTGTTAAAGACGCGGCATATCTCTTTTTTGAATTTTTCCGTTTCTTTTCGTGTTGCTTTGGTAATGGCTAGTCCGTTGTCACGATAAAATCCTATGTTAGTGATGTTGTATTGTAGTTGTGAGAGGAGTTAGCTTCCTACAAGTTCGCATGTCTCGGCGCCGTCGAAGCTGTACATTGTCAGGTCGAATGTGGAGTTGTATTTCTTTTGCCAGGGTTGTTGGTTGTGAATGAGGTATGAATTCTTGGCATGTATGATAATGTTTCTCTCTTGGTTTGTGACGTTGTCGTGGGTTGAGGCGAAACAAGTGCTTTGTTTAAGAGGTCTTGGTTGATAGACGGGTAGAAGTCTACAATGTCGAAAAATATGAAGTTGAGATTTTGTTTGTGTTTGATGGAGTTGAACCACTTGATGACAGATGACGAGTTTTTCCATTGGTTCAGCGAAGTGGCTTTCATGATATTGTTGTTTATTCTGTCAAGTATTTTTTTTCTAATTTTTCCAATTTCAGATTTCGTCGGGTTGTTTAGTCGGCAGGTGAGTTTATTTGCGAAGTTCGGTTTGTGATCTTTGAGTATTATGAATGCGTCTTTATTAACGGTGGAGTCTACTCTGTCAGATATAACCAGTTGTGATACACCCAGATTTTTGTCTTCGGTGTGGATGGCTTGTATTGCATCGACGTTTATTTTCTTGCATGATTTCGTGATATTTTGTTGTAGGAGGTCGTTGTATGCTGGCTTGTCTAGTTTGTAGAAGTTTGTTGTTTTGTAGGCTGCGATAAGTAGCTTTTCTTCGTGTTTGATGGCTGTGGTGTTGTATTTTATTTCGGTGAGAAATGCGTTCTGTACTTTTTTAAATTTTACTGATTGGATCATCTTCTTCATGTCATTTTCGAATTGTTTTAAGTCAATCGGTGGAGGGTTTTTTTGTGCTCTTGAAGCCATAGGTGTCTTTAGAAGCTGTGGTGGATCTCGGGTTGAGAAAGAAATAAGCCTTCCAACGCATATTACGTAGGAAGGACTCAGATTTTTCGATGAGTCGTTGCAGGTATTCATTTGGTGATGGTCGAGGAATATTCTTGATGCTGTAGTTGAAGTTTAGTTTCTCCACTGCGGATTATCATACAGTGCTCGATAAAATTTTATATTGGAGCGTGATAGGAAGTTTTGTTTATTTGAATCTCCGTAAGTACAGTGCTCGATGCTTAAGAGCAGAGCGTAAATGTTGATGAGAGGAAGAAAATACACAAAAAGTACAATTTCATGCCGACAAGCCTGTTTCGTGATTTCTCACTCTTCTGGGGATAATATTAAATGATTACAAAAGCACAGAATAGATATATACAAAAGCGCCACTCGATGTCGGAACCTTTGATGTTCGTGTCCCCAGCATCCGGGCAACTTTACACGGCGGCCATGTTTCCAGCCAGATAAATGCAGCCAGATCGCAATATAATATATAGTTCTACGGATGGGTTTTGACAAATAAACCCAAATATTTCTATAGATTGGCCATTTTTTTAATACTTTTTTGTGTGGATACAGTTAACACATCAAGCTCTCAACAATTTATCATTAATTCGACGTCCGTTTTGATAAATGAGGGTTTATTCGGAATATTTACAAAGTAGATATGTATCTGACGAGATGCGTACTCGGTATATGGTTTGTCGCCAGTTTTATTTTTATCATATATGAATTCTGCAGAGAATCTTGAAGACATTTGTTATAACATTTGAAATCTCGGTCGTGGCTGAAACAAGTGACAAATCAAATTATCCTCCAGTTAGTTTATATATTGCAAACAACGTTTGGTAGGACATTCGAATCACCAAAATTGTCTACCCTGGTGTTTTAAACTATCAGAAGCGATGCTGCATGGCCACTATGAAAGTCATCTGATGCCAAAATATTTTGTATTCATCACAGTTGTGACTTGTGAAGCTTGAATGACTTTTTGAGCAAGTTGGAACATAAGCAGCAGCATGTTGGCCTCCACCAATAGTGCTTGAATAGCAATTTGTAAAACATATACTGTCATATGGTCCACATGACTTAACTTTGTTATTTCTGCCTTTTTAAATTCAATCAGGAGATTATTTATATATTTGACATGGATGCTTATTGATGATGTGAGAAGTGAACATAAAAAAGCTTCCTGGATGCTTTTATGAATTGGATTGGTGTTGGCTTGGCACAGTTTCCCCCTGTCAAATGTTTTAAAAAAGTTTTCTGGTGTATCTGTGTTTCACCTTTTGGTAAACATTTTACTGTGTAAAGTATTACGATTGCATTAAGAGTAACTATAACTGGTTTTTGTCAGAATAAGTTATGTTTGTGACATGATTACTTACAATAAAAATTTTAATTTACTGAATGAAGTTTATGGATTTTAGCAAAAATTAAATTTTCGAGCGCTTTGTTGCAATAATTTTTCTCTGCTGGTTGATCAATGCGGTGAATCAAACATAATTCTAATCATTTTTCACATACAATTGTTGGTCACAACTCACAAGTGAAGTTTAACCAAAGAGGTAAGCTGTAGGAGCTTGACAATATGTTTGACATAATGGTAAAGTTGTTAATTTAATTGTAACAATTTATCAATAACTTCATTCTTTAAAAAATTGTAATTTCGTATATTGTTTATTAAAAATAAGACAACAAAAAACATCTTTATTTGTAAGTTAATACAAATGTGACAGACATGATAGCCACAGGAACTCAATATACAATTACAAATAAAAACTTTCAATTACAATTATGCAGACAAGCTACATTGCAAATAAAAAGCCCCGATTCAAGAATCAAATATAAATTAGTTTAGTCCAAATTTTATACTAATAGCGTCTTCATTTGAAGAACGTTCTTTACGCACAGTAGGTCTTTTATCGCTTCTATCAAATCCGTTGACCATTCTAATAGGAAACTCTTTACTAGAAAATACAGAAATGGAATCACACTAAATATATTTATTACTTTTGTCCTAAATTATAAATTCTTAGGGCAACTGCCGTTCAATATAAGAGACGTTCTAAACATGGATCTCGCATACAATTCAAGGCAAGAAACTATAAAACCCGTAAAACTATATTTGAAGAACGTATTTTACAACAAAACTGTTTCTCAGCTCATATGCTTGGTATCCTATCCAATGGCATTAAAAATTTTGTCCATAAGTGAATTTAAATTCGTCAAATTTTCGAAAAACAACTCTTCATAATATTAATCTATATACATTCTGGCCAGTTTATCTGGCTGGAGTAATGGCGGACGCAAAAGATGCGCACTTAAGAACTGGGTACAAGTAGGGGACAGATTTTTCGCTGAGTGGCGCTTCTGTATATATCTATTCTGTGACAAAAGCATGTGCTAGATTATATATACGAGAGGAAGGTAGGGTAAAAATTAAGATAGAATTACGTAATATGTTGAGTGTATGGTTACAAATTGGATAAAAGTGCCTTGTGTCTATGGCGACAAAAGGATATGCTTTTGTATTCATTTAATATTATCCCCTAAAGAGTGAGAAAACGCGAAACAGGCTTGTCGGGATGAAATTGTAGTTTTTGTGTATTTTCTTCTTCTCATCAACATTTACGCTCTGCTCTTAAGCATCGTGCACTGTACTTACGGAGATTCAAATAAACTAAGCTTCCTATCACGCTCCAATATAAAATTTTATCGAGCACTGTATGATAATCCGCAGTGGAGAAACTAAACTTCAACTACAGCATCGAGAATATTCCTCTACCATCACCAAATGAATACCTGCAACGACTCATCGAAAAATCTGAGTCCTTCCTACGTAATATGCGTTGGAAGGCTTATTTCTTTCTCAACCCGAGATCCACCACAGCTTCCTAAAGACACCTATGGCTTCAAGAGCACAAAAAACCCTCCACCGATTGACTTAAAACAATTCGAAAACGACATGATGAAGATGATCCAATCAGTAAAATTTAAAAAAGTACACAACGCATTTCTCACCGAAATAAAATACAACACCACAGCCATCAAACACGAAGAAAAGCTACTTATCGCAGCCGACAAAACAACAAACTTCTACAAACTAGACAAGCCAGCATACAACGACCTCCTACAACAAAATATCACGAATTCATACAAGAAAATAAACTTCGACGCAATACAAGCCATCCACACCGAAGACAAAAATCTGGGTATATCACAACTGGGTATATCTGACAGAGTAGACTCCACCGCTAACAAACACGCATTCATAATACTCAAAGATCACAAACCGAACTTTGCAAATAAGGCCACCTGCCGACTAAACAACCCGACGAAATCTGAAATTGGAAAAATTAGCAAAAAAATACTTGACAGAATAAACAACAATATCATAAAAGCCACTTCGCCGAACCAATGGAAAAACTCGTCATCTGTCATCAAGTGGTTCAACTCCATCAAACACAAACAAAATCTCAACTTCATATCTTTCGACATTGTAGACTTCTACCCGTCTATCAACCAAGACCTCTTAAACAAAGCACTTGATTTCGCCTCAACCCACGACATCATCACAAACCAAGAGAGAAACATTATCATACATGCCAAGAATTCATACCTCATTCACAACCAACAACCCTGGCAAAAGAAATACAACTCCACATTCGACCTGACAATGTACAGCTTCGACGGCGCCGAGACAAGCGAACTTGTAGGAAGCTATCTCCTCTCACAACTACAACACATCATCACTAACATAGGATTTTATCGTGACAACGGACTAGCCATTACCAAAGCAACACGAAAAGAAACGGAAAAATTCAAATAGGAGATATGCCGCGTCTTTAACAGTAACGGATTGCGTATCACTATCGAAGCTAACAAAGTCATTAGCTTCCTCGACATCACGTTCAATCTATAGAATTCTTCCCAATCGACCTTACACTAAGCCCAACACCTCTTTGCAATACATCCACCACGAAAGCAACCACCCTCCAAGCATTACAAAGAACATACCCGATACCATTAACAAACGCCTTTCATCCTTATCATCCGACGGAGCATCATTCGACCAAGCAATTCCTCCATACCAAAAAGCACTTGACGAAAATGGATATCATTACACACTGAAATATGACCCGAACGCTACTACGAAAAACAGACTTAGAAATAACATACTCTAGTACAACCCACCATACAGCAAGAACGTCAGCAGAAACATCGGCTATAAATTCATTTCACTAATTGACAAGCACTTTCCCATAGACCACAAACTCAGAAAACTATTTAACCGCGACACAATTAAATTAAGTTACAGCTGCATGAACAATATAGAATTATTAATAACCATAACAAACGCATATTGAGAGAACCTGACAATACTAATGACACCATCAATGACAAAAATACACAAACTAAAACATGCAACTGCCAACAAAAACAAAACTGTCCACTTAACGGAATCTGCCTACAATCATCTGTCATCTACCAAGCAACTGTTAAACGTTTGGACACTAACACAACTGAGACCTACATTGGACTTACAGACAACGAATTTAAGACTCGACACAGGAACCACACTACCTCTTTCCGCCACAAAAAAACTAAGAAACTCCACCGAACTCAGCAAACACATATGGACACTAAAAGACAACAACATCGTTTACGATATCTCATGGAATATCATCACTCACAGCAAACCGTACAACAGCGCCAACAAAAGATGCAACCTATGCCTGAAAGAAAAATTCTTTTCACCTACCAACCACAACTATCATCACTCAACAAACGTAACGAACTTATCTCCTCTTGTCGCCATAGACACAAGGCATTTTTATCGAATTTGTAACCATACACTCAACATATTATGTAATTCTATCTTAATTTTTACCCTAACTTCCTCTTGTATATATAATCTAGCACATGCTTTTGTATTCATTTATTATTATCCCATTGTTGTCCATTGTTGTTGAAGATGCGGCATATTTCCTTTTTGATGTTCTCTGTTTCTCGTGGTGTGGTGTTTGAAACGGCAAGTCCGTCGTCTCAATAAAGTCCTATGTCTGTTGTGATGTTTTGCAGTTGAGAAAGGATGTAGCTTCCTACGAGTTCGCATGTTTCAGCACTGTCGAAGCTACCCATTGTGACGTCGAATGTAGAGTTATGTTTCTTTTGCCAGAGTTGTTGGTTGTGTATAAGGAATGAATTCTTAGCGTGTATAATGATGTTTTTTCGGCGTTTGTGATGTTGTCGTAGGTTCAGGCGAAATCCAGTGCTTTGTTTAGTAGGTCTTGGTTAATGGATGGATAAAAGTCTATGAGTGTTATGAATGCATTTTTGTGGGCAACTTATCAACCCAACAAAATCCGAAATTGGTAAAATTAGCAAGAAAATACTGGACAGAATTAACAGCAACATTATAAAAACAACCTCATTTAACCAATGGAAAAACCCATCATCTGTGATCCAGTGGTTCAAATCTATCAAACACAAAAAAAACGACACCTTCATATCCTTTGACATTGTAGACTTTTATCCATCCATCAACCTACGACAACATCACAAACGCAGAAAAAAACATCATTACACACGCTAAGAATTCATTCCTCATGATTATTTACTAATGATTTCAAAATAAATACGAATTAAATTTGATCAATCCAAGTTAATTCTATTTGTTGCATTTTGTAAAATGAACAAAGACACTCTTCTGCTGACAGTTGGATAAACAAAGTAATTGAGGAAATTGTAGGTCGCTAAGCAGAAAATATCACTTATTGATTCATACTGCACCAGGTTGCACTAACAGCATTGAGATTTTACAGCTAAGTTTTGAAAGATGTTAAGATAATTGTAGACAATATAAGACTGAAATATTTATATGACTTATTTTCCAAATAAAAATCTTTGGTCATTAGTATAATAAGTCTTGACATTGTAATGAGGAGAACAATAAAATTGTACATTTCTGTAATGTAAAGCATTCAGTAATTTTACTTGAACCACAGTTGCCCTAGTTAAGCAAAATTGAACTTTCTGAATAATTTTTCAGAATAATGCAAATCAGTTTATTTGAGCATCATTGTTGATATATTTTCCACAAATGAGACCTCATTAGTTCTCTCGTCTTTTATACACATGTAAAATACTACTACAAATATTTAACCTTTGTTAACAAAACGTAATTTCACAAAGAGCATTTCGTCAAAATTTCAAACAATATAGAACGCCAGGCCATATTCTGATGATTCCTGTAAAAAATTCATGATATTAACCACTTAATTTTGACATGCGTTTTGTGCATGTATCGTTGATATAATAACGTCATGGCTTTTGGGACATGATTTTCTTTTTCTTTGTACAAATTAAATACAATATTATCCATTTTATATCTCTTCCACATCGCCGCCATCTTGAATTCTTTGTTCTGTTTTCATGAAGTATATCAATTTGTGAACATCAACAAATCCGTCATCCAACAGTAAAATGCGTGTCTAAACGCTATAGTCGCCTGGCCTCTGACCCAGCGACTAATTAATATAGAATATTGGTAAATAATTTCGTTTTCTAAAAGGAAATAATGAATGTGATTTGTTCATGGCTTAATAAATCTTTCTGTTTTTAGAGCATGGTTCTGCTTAAAAGTTTAGCATTAATAGCAATTTTGTGGCAATTAACAATTCCAACATCTCTTGCCAAGACATATGTTGTCAACGGATGTTTTTCATCTCTCCAAGGAAGAACCACTTACAGGTATTTCGGACGTTCCAATTCCAACTACAGATGTCAACATGAATGCAAACGTCTGAAATTCATAATTGCAGCAACAAAAAGAAGTTCATGTACCTGTGGAAATCTCTATCCTGAAGGGAAAAAGGTGGATGACTCAATGTGCAACACTTCGTGCAGAGCTTACTCAAACTGTCACAATCCTAGCAGTTGCTGTGGTGGACGTAATTCATATTCTGTTAGTATTGTTGGTGGTATAAATATTGCAAAACATGTTCTTCAAAGATTGGCAAAATTGTGGCAGACCAACAGAGCTTACAGAACAGATATGGAAGGTCTCGCTAATATTCCTAGTCGTAGTAGTCATTTCGAGGACTGGTCCCATACATTTGATCATTTAGGATTGTCAAGTTGTGGACGTGGAAGATACATGTTTGGAATGTATAGAAACAGTCGAAAAAGTTTCGATAGAATCGGTCTAATTGAAAAAGTGGACTGTTATGACGCTCCAGGATATTTGTATTCCTCATCGTATGATCGTGATTGTTATTATGAAGATTGGCAAACATTTAATCTCAGGGGCTGGTCAAAATGTAAAAATGGTTATTATATGGCTGGGCTCGATAGATCTGCTGGTGATAGATTATATAATATTGAGAGAGCTTTTTGCTGTCGTCCTAATACTCAAGTAAAACAATGGGGCTATTGCCAAACAAAAAACGTCTGGGACTCGTTTAACAATGAAGGATGGAGTGATTGTCCATCAGGATATTATATGGCTGGTTTGTATAGAAGTAGTTGCGATGAGCTTTACTGCCTAGAAGAGTACCACTGCTGTAAGATGGGTAGTTACATTGGCCCAAAATTGGTGGTAAGATTAAAAGATCTAAATGAGAATTTAAAAAAATGCTCTATGAATGCAATGGACAAATCATTGACAGCCAGAACATTTAAATGTATAAATATTTGGGATTCGAATGCCAAAATTTTGAAACTTAACGCAAAGAAATTCAAACTTACACATAAAGCACCATTTAAAAAATTGAAATTTCAATCAATTGCCAATTTTCGTCCAGTTATTTGCTCAAGCTTAAAAATAGGATATAATTGTCGAAAGCAACTTACTGTATCAGTTTCTGAAGCATCCACCCTCACTACGACTTTTGGAACGTCTTCGAGAGTTACACTTAGTTCAAATCTGGAGGTGTCTAGTGGAGGAATTTTTCTTCCAGGGATCAAATCTTCTTTTTCCTCGCATTTATCTAAATCAAAATCTTTGTACATGGGAGAAGCAATAACAAAAGAACGAAGAATAGCAGATACAACAGATGTCACAGTTTACGTTCTTCCAAACAATGAAATCACAATAAATCTTATGAGATCTGTTCAGGACTTGACATACAAATGGAAAGCAGAAATTGAACTTGATGGATTGTATTCGATAGAGTGGAGCAGGTCTGTTGAGCACTTTGAACCTGTTCATACTGTCTTGTCAGGCCCTCAAGAAAGAATAAATGCATTTGGTACTTGGAAATATCCACGCACGAGCGTCATCAAAGTAATGGTGACAGACAAATATGGAAACAAGAAATTTGGATGTAGACATGAAGCAGGCAAAGAAAAACCAAGCCTTTGCTCATTTGCTAATAATTCTTCAAAGAAAACCACAATAACAGGCAAAGCTAAACATTTTCTCCTTTCACTTGCAAATAATTCTTCGAGGAAAATCACAAGAAAATTGAAGAATATTCAGTCGCGAGTACTTTCTCCCGTAAAAAAACTTTTCAACTCTTGTTTTTTCTTTTGCAAAAAATAATTAGACATTAGTTCCCTTAGTTTAGTTGAGAAGCGTGTCAATTAGCTTTATTGAATGTCTTTTGTCACTATTGGAATTGTACTGCTGAAATTTGCGACTACAGTTAAGCTCTATATGGATGTTGATAAAGCATTGTTTTCATGTTATTATTAAATCCTTATTAGGGCATATGCATTTAGCTTTCTATATAACAAACAACACCAATTAATCGTTTCATATTTCAGTTACAAAATGGATGTTTTGCAAACAAAATAGCCTGTGGACAGTTATGTTAAGTAGCAGAGGCGTAGTGAGGACTCTTTTTCTTGGAAGGGGAAGCGTAATTAAAGAGCGTCTACTACTTTCCTCACTTGAAAAAGTAAATTTATGTGGGGGTATAAGAAAATGGGCTTTCTACTGTTTTGGTGGTTTGTCGAATAAAAATTTATAAGACCCCTCAGGCTTATTAAATTGGAAATAATAATACGAAATTGTCAAACAATTTCCGTTAGTCTAATTTTGAACGGTGAAAATTTTTTCTATGAATTGCATATTTTATGAAAATACTGGTAACAACACATCCATTTGGCATAACGGCAAAAGCTTAACTAGATTTTCTTTAATTTCAGTAATAATTCTAGATGTTTGAAAAGTTTTCTATTTCTGCATACAGTCTAATATAAGCCAGACGCCAGCTCTGGCGTTAATTCCGGGTACAAAGTTGTGTGTGAAAATCCAGTACAGTGCATATATCTCAATATCAATTTTGTGTCTAAATTGCTAGCTATTCTACTTTAAGCGATACAGAAAATACAAAAGGCACAGCTGCAAGTCGTATTGATAAGTGCAGCTTTGTTATGAAATACAGTATACCATCATGCTGTGTCAAAGTGGGGTAGCCCAGTGGATGTCTGGGGGGGGGGGATAAATACCCATGTTCTACAGTATTAACGTCTTATAAATACCCATGTTCTACAGTATTAACGTCTTTTGAAATAAACTGTTTTGTATAAATAATATCATGCAAAAGCCAAAACTATCCTCGCAAAAATTGTGAAAAATAGTTGCAACTTTGTCTTGCCACTGTCATTATGATGTATCTATTTTACCTTACAGTATCTCAAGCTGTTGGGTTGAATGAATATGAAGCAATTTCACATTCATCTAATACCTGGGTATTGAAATTCATGGTGATTGATATTGGCCTTCATATAGTCATTGGTAACATTCGTATAATTATGGGGGAATGGCATTGACATTTATATAGTCATAATATTGTAATTTGTATAGCTGTGCATTGGTATTTGCATTAACTATGTATAAAGCAATTTGTATTGACGGGGGCAGATCCAGCTTTTAAGCTGACCGATGCATTGCGAGCGCCGAAGACTCGAGGCGTCGGTGGGGGGTTTTGGGAGATGCTCCCCCAAATAATTTTTGAATTTTCACAGTAGGAGAAGCGATTTCCAGCGACTTGAGAAAGGTCATAAAAAATCTTAAGCATAAATTTTATCAAAAAAACGCAGTTAATCAAACCCATAAAATGCAATTTAAATCGTACCCATCCTTGCATAATATAGTTTGTATTATATTACGTGAGGATATGCAATAGGCAAAGTTAACAGCTAGGTGACGACAGATGCAAACGTCAACGCAGCAGGCAGCGAAAGGGGTATGTGAGGTGTAGGCTTAAGAGTCAATCATAACCATTTGTAACGCGACAGTGAGAACTTATAGCAGTAAGCAGGAAAGCAAATTGAGTGAAGTACAATTTTTTTTTGTTTTGTTGTTGTTGTTATCGACTGTCTATTTATGTTTATCGTTATTTCCACCATATCAGTGTGAAGGTGTTAGTCGAGAGGGAGTGGTCAGATTTGGATGTCAGGAACATGAATCCTAATCTAGACCCAAGGAACAGAGTTTAGGTGCCCAGGCCTCCCCTGAATCATACCAGCTAACACCTAACCATCCAAATGCTAAGTAGAGTGAACTAAGTGTTAAATATAAATATAAACATAAGTGCTGTATAAGTAATATGGCAACACGTATATGTTTTGATGATTGTTCATCGTTATATATGACTACAGTCTGAGCCTGAAGGGAATACAGTGTTTACATATAAAACAAGAACGCATAAAGATAAATTTACTTGCTTTGAACTGAACTTAGCCAATGGACTGTCAAGTGTTCAGGAATTAATACTTCGTATGACTTATCTCGAGAGAATTTTGAAATAAAAGTAGCAGCTTTCGTATCACAACTTCGACGCACTCCATCAGTATCCAAAGATTTCTTTTCTCTACAGCCATGGCTTTAAGCGATGTTCGTAAGTTATATCAAGGGATCAAATAATAACATTACAGTTCAGAGTTCAAATGCAATGCATCGGTGCCATGTGCCCACAATCACAAAATTATGGAAAATCGATCGCTCAGTGGCAAAATCTACCGTGACGTGAAAACTTGAAACAGGAAAAGGACTTGGGATTGATTCATCGACCTATGCATCGCAAATGTACTGTGACGTACCGATGCATCTTCCATCTATCGTAACGTTATGGGCCTTGTGGCAATACTACTAAATTACTTAGTAATTACGTATTCTCGCCAAAGTTTCGCTAATTTTATCGGCTTTTCTTTCGCTATTTGTATCACGAAATACGGCAAAATTATTGGAGAACACAAATGTTTTTTAGAATAAATTTTAGCTTGAAACTGGCACTACCATATGTATAATTTAAGTAAACAATATATCACCGTTAAATGTGTGTTTTAAATAATTTAAAAATAATATTAACTATTTATTTCATTAAAATGCAATATAATATAAATGTTCATACCGCAGATTGTAATATCTAAAAATTGGACCAATGCATTCACATAGGTTGCATCGATCTGGATCCACCCCTGGGTATTGACATAATATAGCTTTTGGTATGAACATTTATATTGTTATTGGTATTGAGATTCATACTATCATTGGTATTGGCATATTTGTATTGTAATGCATTGGTGCTTGCATTTATAATTACATTAATGTATTTATTGATATTGACATTCATTCTGTCTTTGGTATTGTCAGTCATTTATATAGTCATCGGTATTGGCATTCATATAACTATTGGTATTCACATTCAAATAATCAGTGGCATTGGCCATAGTAAAAACACTTAGGTCCTTTGATGATGTGGTAAAGCTAGAAAACCATTTTCATTTTAAATTGATTAATAAATGTAATTGCAAGCAAGTACTAAGTCAATTTATTTCAGTTTGTCATAATACTCATTATTATTTTTTATTTAGCCGTCGAAAGCGATATTTTTTGGATTTCAAGCAACTTGATTGGCTGCGTGAGCGGGCAGCTTTTTACAATATCTGCTCGTGGGCACAAGTGATATTTTTTTGCAATGTTTTTTTTTGCAAAGTGAAATGTAAATTTAAAAGCGATGTAATTTTTGAACGAGTAGGCAAAGTGTATTCAGATTAAAGTTATCATAGCCAGGGCCGGATTAGCCATATGGCAGAAGGGACGTCCGCCCACTGGCACCGCGCTTTAGGGGCCCCACGCTATCTTAATTTTAAAATATTTTTTGACGCATTGATGAACAAGGGTGAACGAAACATCCTCTGCTCAATCTGACGGCAAAAATAAAACAATGAAAGATGACAAATGATGTCAAATGGAATTGTGCATGCACAGATTTCGTCTGGAATACAATCTGGAAACTGCATTTCCGAACATTGTAATTGCACTACAGATCTATCTTATTCTCATGATCTCGAACTGTTTTGGAGAGCTGTCCTTTTCCAAACTTAAGCTAATCTAGAATCAGCTTCCATCATGTATTAAGCAGAAGCGAGTAAACAGCCTGTTCTACTTAGCATCGAAAATGATCTGCCTCGTAGCATTCACATGTCGCCTATAATTAAGGAGTTTCCTGTAAAGAAATCCCGGAAATACAACGTTTATACAAAGAAAAATGAGATTTTAGTAGAGATGTTACATTACTTAAGTACATTTTACATACATGTCGAGCGAGCATGCATCGCCGCATCACAGCATGTATACTAAATCTTATGAATGTTTAGTAGGCTGATTAGGTTTAATTTTTACGGTGAAATTTTTTTTATAATACAATAAAATACATATGTAATCATTTATACTCAATCATCCTTTACCCATTCAAATGATTACAAAATATACAGGTAATTCAAAATCAAGCATTGTATATTAAAAATTATACATTCAAATGATCTAACTGCTAATCAAGCTACAGGCACATTGTATTAAAAGGGTAAACGGAACAATTTACAGAAAGGGAATGATATGAATCAGGTTGGATGTTAACAATGAATTATATACCAACGCTGCCAACAAGTTTTTTGACATGCATTTAGGCATTCACGATAACATAATTTTGTTTTCCTATATATACACACGTGTGATATGTAGTGGTGGCATTGTTATGTAAATTTAGGTAAATTTTTAATGGTAATATTATATTTATAAATTTGATCTCATGTTTATTTCCTTCTTTCCGAACATTTATAGCTCATTTGAACATTGCTTTCAGGTGTTATTTTAAGACTAGATACTTATCAAAGAATTTATCGTTACTAACTTCAATAGTTTAGGCAAATTGCAATTTGGAAGGTATTTTATTTACTTCGACTATCCAAACAGCGCGTATTGAATATTTCTTATAGCTCACACGTATTAACGTTCCTCAGCAACCAATCAAAAATTATACAAACGAAACTCTGGATCCTCTACTCACCAAACATAATTATTTATCTTCTTACCTGAGTGGTTGAACTTGGGGTAAATGTTATGTTATGTTATGTTATTATGGACTCTCCTGCCGGGGCGACAGATGAGTAGGCATGCAGGTCTATCTGAGAGAGTGGGACCTCATGTGTGAATGGAGGCCAATTTGTGATGCACACGAACGTCCGCAAACGCTGCAGGGGTACGAGACAAGAGGGGCAGAGCGTTGCTTCCTTCGGGCCCTCTTCTCCTTGATGGCGGCTGCTCTACCGGCTTCGAAGTTCCGAACGCCCTGGGAGCATAAATGCCTCCACCGCAGTCTGTCTCCCGCGAACTCCTCTCAGGTGTTTGGGTCTACATTGCAGCTCTTGATGTTGGCTTTAAGGGTGTCTTTGTATCTCTTCAGCGGTCTTCCTTGTACACGGCTCCCGTCTTGTAATTGATCATACAGCAGCATCTTTGGGATTCTGCTGTCATCCATCCTTACGACATGGCCTGTCCATCGGAGTTGAGCTTTGATGATCAAGCTCTCAATGCTGGAGAGTCCACACCTTTCAAGGACTTCAAGGTTGGACACTTTGTCCTGCCACTTGATGCGGAGGATTTTTCTCAGGCAGCGCTGGTGGAACTGCTCCAGCTGTTGTATGTGCCTGCGATAAGTGGTCCAGGTTTCACAGCAGTACAGCAGAACACTCAGGACCACAGCCCTGTACACAGCAATTTTGGTGACGATCTTGATGCCGTGTTCCTGCCAGAGTCTTCTCTTTAGTCTGCCGAAAGCAGCACTGGCCTTTGCAATACGCAGCGTTACCTCTGCGTCCAGGGAACCATTGTTGCTGATGGTGCTGCCAAGGTAGCAGAACTTGTCAACAGTCTTGATGTTGGTGTGGTTAATGATGACAGGAGGTGGTGGTGAGGTGAGTCTGGGATGGTTGAAGCTGGACTAGGGTCTCAGTCTTGCCTAGGCTGATGGTCAGCCCAAAGAGATCACATGCAGTTGCGAAGCGGTCATTTATGCACTGGATGTTTTCATGGGAGTGGGCGGCTAGTGCACAGTCATCTGCGAAGAGAAATTCACGCAGGAGTGCCTCGTAGACTTTGGTCTTGGCATGAAGTCTTCTGAGGTTGAAGAGCTTTCCATCAGTACAGAACTGAATGTACACCCCATTGTCAAAGTCACGGAAGGCATCGAGCAGCATCGCTGCGAGCAGGATGGAGAAGAGAGTAGGGGCAAGAACACAACCTTGCTTCACACCGTTCTTCACAGGAAATGGGTCCGATGTCTCCCCACTTTCCTGGACTCTTGCCTGCATGCCATCATGAAAGGAGGCTACCAGAGAGACTAGCTTCTTTGGACACCCAAATTTTCCTAGGATTTTCCAAAGGCCTTCCCGATTAACGGTATCGAATGCCTTAGTTAGGTCTACGAAAACCATGTGGAGTTTCTTGTTTTGCTCACGGCACTTTTCCTGCAACTGGCGAATAGCAAAAACCATGTCAGTAGTTCCCCCGCCTGCCCGGAAACCACACTGAGATTCAGGGACGATGGCCTCGGGAACATTTGTGATTAGCCTGTTTAGGACTACTCGGGCCGTAACCTTGCCTGCGATGCAGAGGAGGGATATGCCTCGATGGTTGTCACATAAGGTCTTATCGCCTTTCCTCTTATAGATGTGCACAACGGCAGCATCTTTGAATTCCTTGGGGACCTTGACAACTTTGCAAACCTCCTGGAACAGGGATGTCAGTTTGTCCAGGAGTGCCTGGCCTCCGTTCTTGTAGACGTCAGCTGGAGTGCCATCAGCCCCAGGAGCCTTTCCAGACCCTGTCTGCTTGAGGGCTTTCGCAACCTCGTCTCTGGTGGGTGGGTCGGCAATTTCCTCTTTGATTGGCAGCTGGGGAGGGACTCAATGGCTTCTTCGTTCATCTGTGACTCTCTATTCAGCAGCTTGTTAAAGTGTTCAGCCTAGCGTGAAAGTATGTCAGCTTTGTCTGTTAGCAGTGTCGTTCGGTCTGCAGACCTGATGGGGGTAAAGCCTGACGAATTTGGACTGTACACCGCGCGAAGCCCATCGTGGAGCTTTTTTGAGTCGTGAGCATCAGCTGCCACTTGGATTTCTTCGGCTTTCTTTTCCCACCAGGCGTTCTTCATTTCGTGCAGCTTGTGTTGCACATGCTGCCTCACTTGCTGGTAGTCTTGCTTCTTCTTCTCGCAAGCTTTGTCCCCTATAAGGTCGCTGTGAGCCTTATGGAGCCTGTCAATAAGCCCGTTGATCTCAGCGTCATTCTCGTCAAACCAGTCTCAATGTTTTCGCTCAAAGTATCCAGGGACACTCGCTGCAGAGTTGTAGACGGCTTCTTTGAAAGTGCTCCAGTCTTCCTCTATATCCTCGCCCGTGATGTTAATGTTTCCCAGGGCTACCTCTAGCTTCTCTTGCAGCTCTTCTTTGTTGGGTGGAATGCGAGCTACATTCAACTTCCTCAGTGGCTTCTCTCTTGCTGATTTGTTCTTTCAGGCGAGCTGGATGTTCATCTTGCTCCGTAGCAGGCGGTGATCAGACCAACAGTCGGCACGAAGCATGCAGCGTGTGATGTGCACGTCTCTGCGGTCCCTCTGGCGGACGATTACGTAGTCCAGCATGTGCCACTGTTTGGAGCGAGGGTGCATCCATATGTTCTTCAGCTTGTCAGCTTGTTGAAAGAGAGTGTTAGTAATGGTTAGCTCGTGCTGTGCGCACAGAGATAGTAGCATCAGGCCTTTGTAGTTGCACTTGCCAGTTCCATGGCGACCCAGGATGTTTGGCCATATGGTGTAATCTACTTCAACTCGTGCGTTAAAGTCTCCAAGGATGATGAGTTTGTCTCTGCGGTCAACACTGGAGAGTAGCTGGTTGAGCTCTTCGTAGAAGGCTTCCTTCACTTCATCTGGGTTTGTCATTGTAGGGGCGTAGGCGCTGACAATTGTTGCGTTGCAGTCTTTCTGGAGTTTCAGCCGCAGGGTCATGAGGCGATCGCTGAAGCCCTGTGGCAAGCTGACTAGTCGCCTTGCGAGCTGAGTGCGTATGGCAAATCCCACGCCTGAATGTCTTGGGGCGTTTTCCGGTTTCCCAATGCAGTAGAAGGTGTAGCCACCACCGACCTCTTCCAGTTGAGCTTCATCTGCAAGTCTGGTCTCACTCAATGCGGCTATGTCTACCTGGTATTGTCCAAGCAACCTTGCTATAAGAGCAGTGCGTCGCTCTGGTCTGTCTCCTCTGTCCTACAGCGTTCTCACGTTCCATGCCCCAATGGTTAAGCGCTTTCTTGTTTTGTTATCCTTAGTTGTACGACCGCTTAGTTGGATGCCCAGGGAGGTGCGGTTCCTGCCAGGTGCAAGTAGGGCAGGTGGGGAGAGCAGTAAGGAGGGCTGCTCTGTCACTGTGAGAGGATACGGGCGCCGTATCTGCCCTAGGTTTACGGCGGACGACCATCAATTCGCAGCCGCCTGCGTGCAGAGTCATGGCTAAGAACTTCCAGCAGCATCCTCTGCCTGTTCCCGTCACCATTTTTCCATCGTTACAGGACTTTAGATAGCTGGCGCAAAAAAGGGATGGTTGCATCACTTGATTCCGGCAAACCTGCTTGCCTGACCAGCACAGGTGAATGTTTTAGGTGAAGAGGGGATGTGCATGCCCATCTCCACCCTCTCGCCTACTGACGCTCAATGCTCCACAGGTGCAGAAGCTGCCACGTGTAGAGCGGCCCCAGCAGGTGCAGCTTTCTTCTTCGGAGTATCCGTCTCCTAGCCTTTCCCGTGACCGAGTACACCGCAAGGCAGCGGAGGTTTGGAGTCAGGGTTTTCCTTCCCCTAGGTGGGCTACCTTCCTGGGTTAACGAGCCACCACCTGCCCGAAGCATCTGGTTTTAAGGCGCCAGAGACCCGCCTTCGCTCCTTCTCCTGTCGGTAAAAGCAGTTCCGCCGGGCTTAGAAGTAAAGCCACACGAGCAGCCCAGGAGTTGGACTTGGTTGACAGAGGCTGTTTGAGACGCACGCCGTAAGGAGCATTTTGTAAACACCGGGAGCTTATCCCCGGAGCCACTCCTGGCTGTGTCAACCTTTGAAACCCTTGGGATAAATACGCAGGGATAAATACGCATACGCTTTTTTTCAGATTAATATATAACCGTCGCTTTCGACTGTAGTTGGCGAGTTTATAGGTACTGTGGTGCTGCCTGCATTTCAGTATATACTTTGTTTTGTGGTATTATCGTAGTTTGTAATCCTTCTGATGAAACATAATCGTAAACTTTAAAAACTTTGGTGAATTAAAAGAGTAGGAAAAAGAACTTTGAAAATTGCCATATATAACTAAACGTATTTTACAATATAAGAAAAAGTGTTTCACGGTTTTATGCACTGTATTTTTTCAAAGTCTTTATACACTGTAAAAATTGGTTGGTTAAAATAACCATAAAAATTGGTTACCTCAGATGCATTTAACCCCTTTAACCAATATTTTTATGGTTATTTTAACCAATCAATCTGTTTGTTTTAATTAAGTAAATTTGAATAGACCTTTTCAAGGTTATCGCAGCCATATTGCAGGGGGTTCAAAAACATTGGGCCGAGCGCGCGGTCACGCATAGCGTCCATATAAATTACTAATAAATGCGCAAAAAATTCCCTTATACATATTGGCCATTTCTTTGAAAAATATTTCCCAAACTCGTCCATTTTAATAGTCAAATTATTATTTGCGATTTTTTATACACGTGAGTCAATTTTGTGGTAATCAAAAAGAGGAAAGTTAAAGAAAACATTTGTTTTCTTTGAACAACTTGACCGTCGTATGAGCGTTGTGCTTGACTTCGCAAATGTGCGGAACTCATAAGCCAAGTCAAACGAACTAAACCCTAAACTAGCCGAGTAGCCGTGAGCAGTCATAGCCCAAATGCGCGTTGTGCAGTTGGATATTGCGATAATGATAAACCCTATCCTGATTATCAAGTTAAGATGTCTCACGTAGAAAAGTGAGTTTTTCATAAGTGGCCTAAAGATCAATTACTTGCTGAAATTTGGCAAAAACAAATTGCAAACAGCAGAGCCGATGACTTTAACCCAAAGCCTGGTGCACAAGGTACTTTCGTTTGCTCAAATTATTTTACCTTGGGAAGAAGAGCCCCAAATAACCGCGGAAAGGATTATCCTTCGGTTTTTATTACGCTATCAGAGTACGAGCAATCGAGGACTCCGCTTAAACGTAAAGGAGGAGAAACATGGACGACATCAAGCGTCCTCATCAATCCTATAACACTGAGGATTCTGATTCAGGTTTTGATGGAAATCCAGCAAAATCTGAGGCATCTTTACTCTCTGTCCCTTTGGAATTCAAACAGTTGACGAGAGAGTATGATGTAAGGTTTCACACCTGGCCTGCCATCGACTAACAGTTTTAAGTGTGTATTTGAATACTTGGCTGTTTCTTCTTCTGGCTGTTTAGTCGCCCTACATAATAATAAAAATAGCAATGTCACCTTACCAATAATTGGAAATACTAATAAGAGTTTGCCGTAGAATAGTTCCTCATGATACTTTCTGACTTTGCTGTAGACATGTGCGTGTGTTGCGAACTCAAGAACATCGCTCAAACGACGGTCAAGTTGTTCAAAGAAAACAAATGTTTCCTTTAACTTTCCGCTTTTTGATTACACAAAATTGGACTCACGTGTATAAAAAATGGCAAATAATAATTCGACTTTTAAAATGGATGAGTTTGAGAAATATATTTGAAAGAAATGGCCAATATGTATAAGGGTAATTTTTGAACATTTATTAGTAATTTATATGGATGCCATGCGTGACCGCGCGCTCAGCCCAATGTTTTTCCACACCCCCTGCAATATGGCTGTGATAACCTTGAAAAGGTCTATATGTCATCACTGGCTGTCATTCCTCCACTTCTCTGAAGTTGAGCGTTTAACTCATTGAGTTCCACAATAACTAGAGCGCTATCTTAACCACGGCTTTAAATCACGGAGGTTGTCAAAAAATTGAAGAGTTGGTCCTTTACTGAAATCGACTGGTTTTCCAAAATTTTCTCAACTTGTTTTCAATTGAGCTTCAGAATGTTCTATAATGCGATCAATATTGAATGCTTTTTCTAATGTCAACGAGAACCCTTCCTAAATTAATCTTGCCATAACTATTCGGTCTCTTACCATTATGTCTGCTTCTCGACATCCACGATCACGGGCTAACTAATTATGATCAGTTACAAAGTTTTTAAATGTTTCTTCATTGTCTTGCAAACACCTGATTGTACTTTGGCTTTAAGTAAATTTCAAACTGCTCATGAAATTTTTTGGCTTTAAGTAAATTTCAAACTGCGCAGAGCGAGTGGTTCAAATAATAAAAAATATGCTGAAGAAAGGTCAAAATCCTTATGAAGCTTTACCTGATTACCAAGCCACCCATTTAGAGGTAAGTATATTTTTTTCTGCAAACAAATCATTTCAACAGATATAGGTCCTTATACCGCCATTTTTTTGGCATCATCGCATCACTCCACTTACCCACTTCGGTTATTATAGAACTCAATGGTTTACCTGTCAAACTAATGTAAAGTGATGTGGTTTTTTATAAACACTTCGTACATTACTTTCTAAAATATTGCTCTACATTTAAGCAGTAGGCTAGATTACAATATTGTCAGCGCGAAGTCTCCTTTATTAAGATTTTTTATGTTTGGGACGTATAACTTTATAATTTCTCGACATTTACCCTTAAAATCGACCATAGTTGTTTGCACAAACCTGTCCTTGATGATGTCAATAAAATAGTGTCAGTAATTGCTGATACAATAAAAAGGTGGGCACTATCTAGGACAGTGCTTTAATTTCTAGTTTTGCATATTCTGACTAACTCAATTGTCAAGTACGTCATTTAAGGATTTACTTCATTCATATTAAAGCATTTTGAAATAGATTTGTTCCTTTTTTAATTAATGGAATGATGTCTTTGACGATAATGCAGTGTTATCGTGACTTTCGTTTTGTCCGGCATTATCACTTAAAAATGTAATGGATAAAAAATTAAAAGCACGGCCTAGTCGGCAAATATTTTGCAAAAGTCGTATTTGGAGAAACACTTCAAACATTCTTTTGTCGAAGTAATTTCCTAGCATCAACTTCTTTGCCTTTGTGCTTAAAATTTTTTGGAGTTTGGCTGCAGTTTTTTACACAAATTACATTTCGTCTTCTGCTTCTCTCAACATTAATAAATACACAATAGGCAAAGTAAGAAAGCTATAATACGTATTTTTCTTGACGAAAATGAAATGAATTCTAGTACAAATGAGAAGGTTCTCAGAAAACTGATTTGATAATGTTGGGTAAAACTCTTGAAAGCACTAGTTTAAACAGAGATCTATTTGCCCAATCTTTATATTTCAAATATTCTGAATTTTTGTAATTGTTTTATTACATTTGAGTTGTACATTTGACTTGTTCGAGAGAAAAAATGTAAAAATATCCCTGATTGATCAAAAACGTTCTTCTTCCTTGTCAAACACAAATAATAGGTTACATTGATGATATCATATATCATAGTCTAATGCTATTAACGGCCTAAGAACTGCCTAAAAGAATCCGACTCATACGAATTTCTGCAAACACATTTTTTCTCAACCAGGCTGCAAATAAACTCATAAAAAAATTCTTTCCTATTTTTTTGCGTTTGTTATATTTCTTTAATCTTAGCAGCAAACTATCGAATTGAATCAAAAATTAGTTCGACTATGGAGATTTATTCCTTGTATATGCAGCCAAAAAGTGGCAAACATACAGGACTGAAGACCATTTGGACATCTTCGAAAACTTTTACTACGTTATAGTAGTGGAATGAATATTTTATATTAGTGTAATGCAGAGCTTTTTTTTCTTGTACCTGCTAGGAACCCCGGGTTTTAGCGCTATCGCAAGATTGTTCAAAGATTTATAGAAAATTACAAAAACATTTCTGCAAATTGTGGAAATATAACGCATTTTTTTAAATTTTCAAAAGTGTCGTCATTTCTTTATTTGCATTTGCTGTCATTAGTGTTCCAAAGTCGTGCTTTCTATTGTTATTGCGTCGAACAAGCTCGTTTGCTGCCTCTGTTAGAGAATGTTCCTGTTTCTTATTTGTGGATATTAGGGAGGGTGAAACAATTAATTCGCTCTTTGGTTATAGCTTAACCAAGTCTTAACTCTTCTAGCTACAGAAAATTTTCTTTGTCCGGTGGCAACTGTAGCAGGGTTAGGTATCGAAATAGTAATCTTATATAAAAATTAATTGCGATTACAGATTTCGACATACAATATGCAGATATATGTATCGCTATATGAATATACCCCCTCCCTCATCACCAATCTTTTATACAACTACTGGTGTGTTTGTCAATTTATTGAAAACTCTATACGTATGTAGAAACTTTAAACTAATCATGTTTAGTGAGGTCAATTTACTTCACTTTATTTTAATTTTCAATGAGTTGATTAAAGCATTATTTCTATGTATGAACAACAAACAGATGCTTAGGAAAGTTTTTTTCAGAGCGGCATTTCTTTGTCAACATTCTTATACTTTTTATGCAAATCTCTAATATTTCAGTGCGTTTTATTTGTGGCTGAAGTTTTATCTCGGAGAAGTACTAGAGAGCTTAAAGTGGTTATATCACGAATTTTAGCCCCCCCCTTTTTTATTAGCTAAATTGAAAGACCTTGTTTCAGTGATTTTAAATCTGCAATTATAATTGAAATTGGATTGGTGAAAGTGATTTTACGGACGTTCAAAGTCACGATTTTCAGCATTTTTTTTGCGAACTTTTTGATCGGTATGCTAATGACTTGTGACGTAGAAAGTTGAACACATATATCAACATGGCGTATTCTACTAGTAATCTTAATAAGAAACGCGGAGGAGAACGCTGTGTTGCTGGCGGACCTAATGAAATTAGTTGCGCCAATGATTCAAAAACCGAAGGAATGTCGATGCATCTGTTTCCTAAAAAAGAAACAGAGCCGCAAAGATATAGAAAATGGGTAAATTTTGTGCGTAAACATAGACCGGGTTTTGAGGCTTCCTCTACCTCGTGTCTGTGTTCTGCGCATTTTGAAGATTCTTGTTTTGACCTTAATTTGAGCGTGTAAGTCAAGCTCAAAAGAAGGATGAAGAAAGATGCTATCCCAACCATTGACGTGGCTGGGATTCCTGAACCATTACAGGACGAAATAACCGATCGAAAGCGAAGACAAGTAAGTTTACGCTTGTTTATGTTAATTTTTCTTTTGTCATACGTAAATTCGATATAAGTTTTGTAGATTATTCGACATACTCTCCATAAGCCATCGCTGAAGGAAACATGTTCTCTCAATGAGGAAGTACCATCTACTAGTGATGAAGCTGAGCATGTTGAAGTATGCACTGGGGAAGCAAACGATTCGCCATTTGAACGGCTTGCTATTTTCCATTTTTACATTTATGCTATGATTTAATTCAATATATTTTTTCTTTTGTCTTTTTTCCCAGACTGACATTGAAGAAAAGATATTCTTTCATTTAATTCATTCAGCTTAACCTCTCAGTAGTTGCACCAATTTGTTTTTATTGTTTACTCTTGTTTCAAACCATTAAACTGCATGTCAACTTATATAGTGCATCTATGTATCTCCTATTTGGTTTTCATCTAGGCATATTTCCTGACCATTCCAAACTCAGCAAAGAAGGTCAACAGTCTCTACAGTGCACAAGTTAGAAGACTATTCCATCATCGCCCTCTGATGGTATGTAACCTGTTGTGTTACCACTTGGATATGCTTTCCGAATAAAGTGGTAAACACAAGCAGGTAAAGGCCGAGTATTCTCCCATCCCATAGACCCACAAAACCATCGCATCAACCATCTGTATGCCACAGCTCTCAAGTACCTGAAGTAAATAAAAAGGTTGGACTAATTATTGTTGATGAAACAATGTTGATTATAACATTGTTTCTCATACAATTTATAATCTTACATATTTAATGATTGTGATGCTTGGCGGCGATAAGCACGTCCATTCCTATCTCTCAATAGTGGCCCGACGTTTTCAAGGACAGCCTCATGAACTAAAGGCCCAAATTTGGCATGCTGTGTTATGCATGATATTTTCTCAATGCTGCCATCGAATGTCATTTTCTGCAAAGCTGGTCCAATTTCCTTACAGCATCTGTACTCTAATGCGCCTTCTAACAAATCGGTATGACAGCATTGACAATTACACCTGAAACGTAGGAGCATTCTGGTTTATAAAGTAACTTTATGTATATTACAAACAGGAGAAAACAACAACTTACCATTCACCAAGTGGAATTACGCCATCATTTCTAATAAACAACAAATTTAATTAAAAACACCACCAAAGACTATCGCTTAATTGTTTCTGTTTTATTAAATTAAAAAGAAAATCTATCAATATACCACAATGCAAATTGTAAATAAAAATGTCAACTATTCTAACAACTTCTTGCTATTTTCGAATGAAATTCTACCAGTAAGATCACAGTATTTTGCTTTAAGGATTTCTTCGAAATCTTTGCAAATCATGTAATGAGGTTGTGGGTTTTCGTCAATAATAGCTTTTTTGATATGCTCAGCACACTCATCAGGCATCATGCACGCACTTTTAATCTTACTTAAATTGACGTCAAATTTATTCAGAAGTATTTTTGTTGCGTCGTCTATTGATATATTTTCAATATTCTTGCCATGATTTTTCATTAATGGCGTGAGAACGGGACCAGGTTCGACAGCAATCACACTGCAATGAAAAAGAAAAACAAGAATCCTTAGCTCTGCATTTATTACTGTTTTCACCGTGTGCTTGACGGTTAAGATAGTTTCATATAAACAACGAAAAAGACAACAATCAGTTGATTCGAACAGAAGTTGTCTGAATACTTTTATGTCATTTTGCCATGTTTTTAGTTTCAAAAATTCAACGTTGTTATTTTTTAATGGCGATTTACTAGTTTTGTAGTTGTAAATTATAGACGTAGGACTATAGCTACGTTTTTCTTTTCATTCAAAATTTGAAGAAAATAAGCAGCAAATTCACTATCTGTTTGTTGTGCAAGTCTATTAAACTCTTTTTCTATTATCCACTCGTAGTATAATTCAATCTGTAAACGAATCCGGTGTTGTTCAACTTTCCGTTTTGGCCTTCCACGTTTAGGAAACGACGCCATTTCAAATCAAACCTTTTAAAATTACTAAAAAGTTCTATTTTAAAGTTGTCGGTTGGTCCATGTTCCATGGACAACAAATCATAACACAAGCCACCACTTTCGCGACTCAGAAATGACTGCCACGCCGTGATCAACGCGCAATGCATCTTGGTTGACACACATTCTTTAATACTATTTTGCATTTGGTCATTGTTGCTGGCGCAAATAACCATATCTAAAAGGATTTTCCTGTCATTGAACAGAAACCTGTTCTTTTTTTGTAGCTCATATGTAAAATAGTCACGAGTATTTCGAACAGTTTAGTTTACAAAATAATCTATTGCCCTGATTAATCTATACAGCCGTGTTTGCATTAGCCAGTGCATTCTAATCTGAGCTCAACCAGTTAAGGTAATTAATCAATCATCAATCAATCAATCAATAAAAGAGAATTTGCAAATTAATCATAAATACATATAAGAGGAAAAATTAAATCGTTTGTGTTAAATTTGTCTGTTTTACATCATTTTTATTTAAAAATAAGTAATAAAGGATATTTTTCCATGTTTTGCAAACCTCGGATACCATTGCGAAAACTCTCAATCGGGTGCACACCTCGAACTTTGTCTGGCCGGGGGCTTGCAATGACCTGCTTCTCAGTTTGTATAAGATTGCAAAACACACACAAAATCTTTTATTTGTTAAACGAGTTTGTTCGTGGGGACTGAGATTGTATCTCTAAGATAATAAAAGTAGCCACCGAATCTTAAATATAGTCGAAACTTTAAATAATGATGCACGTTGTTTTTCTATTTCGCTCTAAAGTAGTGCCGGCTAAATATTCTTCAAGCAGTTGCCATTGAAAACGAGAGATCTGCACACCATATCAGTTGTAAACACAGTTTCTATATCTTCGCATTTGTTAAAAAACTGCAAATTTACGGTAAGGAAAAAAAGAAGCCGCGTATAAAATTTTACAAAAATTTTAATTTCTTGTATGACAGATATAAAAAGAGTAAATTCTTTTTTAACACCACTTTATCAATACATGCATGCACAGCCAAAAAGTTAATCTCATAGCTACTTACTGAATATTGAATGATGCAAGCTCAGGCGCCAGAGATTCCGTTATTCCTTCCATAGCATACTTTGTTGAACAATACACAGTGTTGAAAGGAAAAGCACTTAATCCAGTAATTGAGCTGATGTTGACAATTCGACCTTTTCTATGTTTCTTCATTGACGGGAGAACACCTCGAATCATGCGCAGTACTCCAAAGACGTTTGTATTATACATGTTTTCAATGCTTTCCAAAGAAAGACATTCAATAGGAATCGCCAATTGAACACCAGCATTGTTCATTAAAAAGTATGGCAATGAAATATCATAATTATTACAGAAATATGTGTCTGTGCGTCCACCCTATCGTGGCTAAATTGCAAGGCAACTCATTGAACTCAATGACCCCAGGCAAAATCACGGACTCGGAGTGGGTTGCCAAAATAAATAAGGACATATTCACTTTCAAATATATACAAATTTAATAACCAAAGAAATATATGGGAAGGGAGTGTAGTAATAAAGTCGGGCATTAATTCTTTGCAAGTAGCGATCTACAAATTGGTTCATTTGAAAGAACTAGTTTGCAAAAATGATTATTTATTGAACTATCAAATCATTTGTTTTAACTACCAAGTAATCCATGCATGGCAGTGGCAAAGAAAAATGAAACGAAATGGCTCTTCTCTGCTTATAGGCGTAACTAGAACGTTAATTGGAGAGAGGGGGGGGTGCATATTCCGTTTTGCCTTACTGCCTTCTTTTGAAAGTGAATAGAATTTCTAAAGAAATCAGTAGGACACAAGTGAATATATGAATATACACCCCTTAATTAACGTTCTAGTTACACCTCTGGCTCTGCTCTTTGTTCCTTATAGTGCAATGCAGAACTGTTATTGTCGTTCTTTGTTGTATATCAATAACCTGTTTTTATCAATCACAAATTTACTGTGGCTTCAAGTAAGATTAGAAGTATTGTCCCTCGCCTGACTTAATTAAGAAGTCAGTGAGAGGAACAACGATCTTATTTCACTATCTATGACTGACATGAATTGTTGTAGATGCAAATCCATGCAAGTATGATTATGAATTTTGACAATGGTACTCTCTTTATCCGCTGCAGAATAGGGAATTTTTAACAAAATTAAATCATTTGAACAATCGTGCGTGTGTACAACATCGCTCAATATCAAAATTACATAGGCAGCAGAATATTTATGTATGTAAGAAATCTTACCAATAACATCAATGCGTCCTTCGTTTCCCAAAATTTGATTTATAGCATCGTTAACAGACTCTTCCGAACGAACATCTAGTTCTATAACAACAACATTGCTACAACCAGCAGTTTTCTCCAACAATTGATTCTTTTCGTCTGTATCCATCATTGATGCGTACACTTTAAATTTATTATTTGTTTGCTTTGCGAGCAATGCAGCCGTCGACAATCCGATACCGGATGATGTTCCAGTGATGAGAACAATTTCTTCAGACATTATTTGATTTTTAAATTTCGCTGACTATTTTTGCTTCACCAGTACCACAGAATATTTACGTTTATCACAAGTTGTGCCTATATTGTTTAAACATTAAGGTCACAAGTTCAATATTTCTGCGAATTTAATTATCTATTGCACGTGCTCTTTGCATGTGAATTTCAGACAAATACAAGGGGCTTTTATGTTCTAGCGCCTGCGCTGATTTTAACATTATTGTGTTGAAATTCGATTATTTTTGGCAAGACCTTACTAATTCACAAAAAAAACTTCATGTATTCAAAAAAGAATGTATTGGGAATATTGTAATGTCAAAGAACGAAAGAAGAGCTCAATTCCTGGTTTCTCTGATCTCTTGCACATTTTATGCCAGTCTTCTCTTATTCACGGGTAATAGCTGCATGCTAATTATTTACAAAATTTTGTTATGGTGATAACAGCTGAAATGATAAATAAATCTGGTTGTATTGTTTCTGTTGCACTCAATTGTTTAGTAAATATTAACATTTCATAATCATCTAAGTGACTACCTAGTGAATAGAGAGTCCATTTGTGCAACAGAGAATGATTTATCTGAAGAACTTTGCAGAAAGTCCCATGCTATCATATCTTAACCATGTTTAGCAAAGACACCATGATATTCTTCTAATATGACGGCTGCCATCACTCTGGCAATTACTGCCTTTACTGGTTAAGGAAATTTGTATGATAATGTATTGTTCCAGACAAGTAATTCGCACGTTTGGGATGTTTATTTTCGAAATCTGCGTTTCAATAATTGTCAGAACATCAAAAAAAGTTAAATACTGCTAATTTGATTATTTTGTGGTCAAATATAACTCTCATATTACATTTTATGCCTTGCAGAGACAGCCTAATTAGATTAATCATTTTCTTCAGTCATGTCTCTCGGGTATTACAACCTAACGAAATCATTTGCCTTATTTTTCTTCTATTACTGTATATTCTTCTCTACACGAATGACGACTTATAATTTGTGTCATCGAGCTCTAACCTTCTGTACCACGGAGTTACTTACTTTAAAGATGAGAAATATAATTTACTTTTTGTCGTTTGATTTACTTGTGGCAAAATCTCCATTGACAAATATTATGCTATAATATACTCTTATTCTTATGAACATCTTATGAACAGCTTCTGCAAATACTCAAGAGCAAAGTCTGTATTAGATTAGAAGGAAACAGAAATGGCTTGACCTTCTTTAAAATTTCGGCTCCAGCACCAGGACACACATTGTAGATAGAGAATTGTTCATATAAAAATTTTCAAGTTTATTGATGTACTCCGATGAACAAGGTGATGGTGCACGTAATCCACCAAGAGATCTTTTCTGTTTTTCAAATACCTTGAAAAAGCAAAGTAGGTTTTGGCTGCAAAGGAGGTTTTCGCTGGAAAGGAGGTTTTGGTTTGGTAATTTGGTAGAAGCACTATCACTAATGCGCATTTAATATAGACCACAAAAATTTTGAAAATAGACATGTTTCGAGATCTCATGATGCCATCTTCAGTATAAGTGAATAATTACATAAATAATAAAAGGTTTATGTAAAAGTAAGGAGGCATCAATTGACCTGTGTAATGCACTTGTAGGGGCTGCCCGTCGTCTATGTGCTTCATCTGTCAGTCCCGATGGTTTGTCAGCTTTTGTAGCGTGTCGGTTAATACCGCTAGATAAGAATCCTGGAATACCTCCGATAGGTGTTGGTGAAGTTCCACGGCGGATTGTAGCAAAGGCGATTCTTAAAGTGGTTGGGAAAGATGTCCAGGAAGCAGCAGGGCCTTTACAAGCATGTGCACGTCATGAAGCAGGTTGTGAAGCGGCAATCCATGCAATGAATGAGATCATGTCATCAGATGAAACACAAGCTGTACTACTAGTAGATGCTACCAATGCTTTTAACACTATCAATCGGCAAGCAGCACTACATAACATTGCAATAATTTGTCCCTTAATATCAACTGTACTAAATAATACCTATCAAGTGCCAGTTAGGCTGTTTGTTACTGGAGGAGGAGAAATTCAGTCAGCAAAAGGGATTACACAAGGGGATCCGCTCGCAGTGGCAATGTATGCACTTGCAGTTACACCTTTGATTCGTAGGCTTAGATCAGAAGAACCAACTGTCAAGCAAGTGTGGTTTGCTGATGATGCTACATGTGGTGGGAAAATAAAGTCTTTAAGAAGATGGTGAGAAAACATATCGGACATTGGGCCAATGATGGGTTATTTTCCAAAGGGAAGTAAAACGTATCTTGTTGTTAAGTCACAGCACTTGGAAGAAGCGATAAACCATTTTGGAGGAACAGAAATTAATATCAGGGTTGCCAGGTTCCTGCGCATGCTCGAGGCCAAACACGGTAGAAAATGAGGCCAAATTTCAGCAAAAGAGGCCAAATTTCTAGAACAACCAGCAACGCAGGATTTGTGCCCCCCCCCCTCCCTGTAAGCTTAACAAAAATCATCAAACAAGAGTTTGGTCAATCAGGAATCATGAATGAGGCTCGTAATAGGAAGTAAATTAAATAATAATGACATACAAATATAAAGTTATGACTGACAATAACTATATACACTGATACTGTTGACATCTGTTGAATGAAACAGGTAAACAACGTTAGATGAAAACAACCAATACTGGGGTCAATATAAACTTTTGAATTTCACTTTCAAATGTCCTACATTCGAGTGAACTATCAATTTGTTTCCTTTCGAGCATCGTACATATGTTTGGCGGTAAACAGCTCGAGCATTCGCCTGGTTGTCTTGAAGTCCACGCAGCAATTTTCTTCAAACTGAAGCTTTAAGCGAATGCGAATTATGGCTTTCATCAACTCTTGTTTCATTCCGTTGCGCTGTTTAGTCTTGATTGATGCCAACAGGGAAAATGTCCTCTCCACCACAGCATTGCTTACGGGAGCAGTGAGACAGTTCAAAGCATATGTTTCTAACTGCTCAAATGGCTTGTCTCTGAGTGAAGTTTGAAAGTCGACGATGCATGACCAAAATGCAGCCGCTGTATCTGGAATAGTTCCATCAAAGGTTGAATCTTCTTTTCAGTCACGGTGAACGATCTTCCGGTACTGCTCTTCGATCTCGTTGAGTTTTCATATCGTAGATGTGGAAGTGGCAGCTGACATAAAAGATCTCTGGTTGCTTCATCTAATACTTTTCTTGGATGAAGGACGCTTAATCCTTTGAATATGTTTTTGTGGCAGGTAGACGTATTTCAACTTGATTTAAAGCTTCGATAAGAAAATCTGAGCACCGTTTTTTCAAATCAAGAACTTTAGCTTGAGCAACAACCTTGTTCTTTTGAGAAGAGACATATTTTGTGTATTACGGGCATTCTGTGTACTTGCTGGTTTCGCTACAGCAAAATAAGCTTGGAGCTCGTTCCAATTAGCCAAAAGAAGGAAGATCAACTTTCCTCTCACCAACCAAAGTGTTGCTGAATACTTCTCAAATGGTGGTAATTGGTCGTCATCGGGACTCATTGTTTCATAAGTAACTTGTATGCTTCGCGTCGTATAGGCTTTAGAAAAACCACTTTGGAATTTCTGCTAGAAGGAACCCAAGGCTGTATGAAAGCTTTTCAAAAGCATGTTGGACGCATAACGACAACGAATGGCAGATACACGTCAATTTGATGCAATTCAGGGAACAGCTTCAAGCCTTGTCAACACTGAGTCATGTTTGCCGACCATAACAGAAGCACCATCACTAGCATACCCAAAGCAGTCAATCAATTCAAAGTCAATTTCACGAAGGCAATTTCGGATGGCATGAAAAAGGTCATCTGCACAAGCACGAGCAACATTGACCAGGTCCACAAAGGCTGTGACGATATTCTTCTCCACACTGCTGTAATACCGAATGATGACACAAAGCTGTTTGGCTGTAGAAACATCGGTAGTCTCATCGACGATTAAAGAGAACTTCTTTCCTTTTACATCAGCAATTAATTCTTCTTTCAGCGCAAGACTGACTACATTGGTAAGAATTTTTGTGCATTTCGTACGATGTATCTTTATGTTTTCGAGTCTACTTCCCGTTGCATTTCGAGCTATAATCTCCCCCAGATGATCCATGGTTAGAATAGAAGAATGACACGCCATTGTCACAGCTAGCTCAATTTCTGTACGTTTTACTTCGTCGGCGATCGTTGGGTTTCGCACAACTTGAATTGGCCTTACTAACGTTGAAGCTTTCACCCGTTGCACGTGCTTATCACTCTTTTCGTGCTTTGTCAAATTTGATAGTTTGGGCTTTATTTGAGTATGGCAAAGCTTACAATACCCATCTTCACTTCCATCTGATGCTTTCGAAAGCCAGATAAATTTGCTCTCCCACGTTTTGGTATATTTTCATCCAGATTCATATGAGACTTTCCATTTGGCTGCCATGTTCAAAATATATTGATGTTATGAGCCTATGACCGGAGCAAAGAGCCTGGGAAGTAGTGACAGAATAGAACCATTTCGTTTATCTTTTGTGAACGAACTGTGAAACTTAGTAGTAATGACATGAAAAATCTGTGGGAAGCAAAAAGAAGCCAAAAAGAAGCCAAATAGCCAAATTTATTTTTTGAGGCCAAGCAAGGAAAAAAGAAGCCAAATTTGAGTTATTTGGCCTCCAAAAGGCCAATCTGGCAACCCTGATTAATATAACAACTGAAGGCCATGGAATGTTGGGATCAGCAATTGGCTTCAATTTTTTCGTCCATGAATATAAGGCAAGAAAGATTAGGGTATTTGTGGAAGAAATTGAAAGTCTTTCAAAGATTGCAGAACGTTATCCCCAATCAGCGTTTGCGGCATTTTCTCATTGTATAATGGGAAAGTGGCGCTATATAATGCGAACAGTTGAGAACATCAGTGAGTTATTTCAACCTCTGGAAGATGCAATTTCGCAGACATTTATACCATCACTCACTGGAAGAAACCAATGCAATCCAGATGAAGAACACTCCTTTCACTTCCTATACGATTTGGTGGTCAAAATATTATCAACCCAGTTAAAAGTGCAAATGAAGAATATCTTGCTTCCAAAAAGATCAGCCAATGCTTGAAAGAGATGATTGTTCAACAGAAAGAGATACTTCATAAACCTCAGTTACAGTCAATCAAAATGACTTTACGAGAGAAAAGAAGAAGAAAGTGGATGATATGATCTAGGAAATAAGAGATAGTTCTACGCCAACAATGCAAAGGAAGCTAGATATACTGAGGGAAAAAGGATCGTCATCATGGTTAAGTGTATTTCAATTACAAGATCAAGGCTTTAATTTGAACAAAGGGGAATTTCGAGATGCATTAAATTTACGTTATGGATGGCAATTGAAAAATACCCCTCTGCACTGCATTTGTGGAAAGGCTTTTGCAACCGATCACGCGATGATATGTCCTCATGGTGGTTTACCAATAGTGAGACATAATGAAGTTCGAGATATAACAGCACAGTGGATGGCAGAAGTTTGCTCGACAGTTGCGAAAGAGCTACAATTACAACCTCTTTCTGGGAAGTGATATTACCTCGTACAGCCAATAGACAAGAAGAAGCGAGACTAGATATTCGTGCTAAAGATTTTTGGTCTAGACAGCAAGATGCATTTTTTGATGTAAGGGTATTTCACCCAAACGCGTCGAGCTACCAAAACACCAATCTACCTGCATTCTATCGTCAGCATGAGATGGCTAAGAAAAGGGAATATGGTGATCGAGTAAGAGAGATTGAATATGCTGCTTTTACACCATTGGTCTTTTCAACATCAGGTGGTATGGGGAAAGAGACGGCAATTGCTTATAAACGGCTAGCTGATCTGCTGGCACAAAAGAGAAAGCTGCAATATGACATCACGCTAGCGTGGATGCGTTGTATACTGTCTTTCGCACTGATTAGGTCAGCAATTACTGCGATACGAGGAAGTCGATCTGCCTCAACTCGTGAACATACTTTAAATATTGACCTAGGTTATTGGGAAAGTTGTCTTTACATTTGACTGTCCCTTTATCATGGATATTTTTAAACACTGATTTTAGTCATATTTGATTTACTTTTTTAACATTTATATTTGTAATAGATAATAATGATCATAATAAAATACGTTTTCAATCAATTTTTTTTATGTAAAAGTAATATGATTAATTATAAAAATAATAAGGAAATGAGATAAATTAACGGAGGACGTGTTACAAACTAAAGATTGTGTTGAATTTAAAAACTTGAACATTGAGGTCAGGGTTAATTTTGTTAATTTTGAGTGCTTCTTTGATTTTAAGGGAGAATGAGGTGTTTGCGGAGTCCATGATTTTGTTATTTGGTTATTTCGTCATGTGGTTATTTCGTTATGTAGTTATTTCGTTATATGGTTATTTCGGTATGTGGTTATATCGGTATGTGGTTATTTCGTTATGTGGTTATTTCGTTATGTGGTTATAATTTGCTGACAAAGGGAAATTATAATTAAACACATGATACAACACCAATACGGAACAGGAATAAAAATGGTGTCAACCAGTGACATGCAAAAAGTTTTGGGAAAGCTTGGATTTAGCTCTCACAGTCAACGTTTTATAGAAGAACGCGTTACTCCAGATGTTAGATTCCAGACTTTCATTGCAAGATTATAGGCAATTCGGCTTGTCTAATTCCAGTGAAATAATGTCTTTGAGAATCGAGTGCACGAAGTATGGAAATGCACAGCCATAAAAAAGAAGCCCAAATAAGACTACCCAAACTATGTTTGAAATACCGAAAGAGCTATTGGAGAGTTTTTTAGAAGAAGATTTCTTGATAACGAAATTGCAACAATGTTAATTGTGTCAGAAATGTCGAATAAGTCGATGGATCGCGAATAGTTCAGAACGATTTATTTTATTTAAGAAAATACGAGTATTACATAAGATAGCTCAACAAAATCAAACTCACTAGAAATACGTACAACGCCCGTTTTGTTCATATCACCACATATGGTACATGGTCAGCGGCTAATATATTTAATAAGAATGCTACTTTAAATAAATACCAACACTCCTTCTCATTTGCAGTTAAATATCTAATTGTTCTTCTGATACGACTCCAATCTTTTGTCGTTTTTTTTCATACTGTTCCTTACTTATTCCTTTTGTCAACAAATCTGCTAACATCTCGTTTGAAGCACAATATTGAATGTTCACGGATTTCTTTTCTATATGGTCTCGAAGAAAATGATACTTTATTCGAATAAGTTTTGATCTTCCATGAAGTTGAGGATACTTCCCCATGGAGATAGCTGATTGATTATCTCCGTAGATTTTCAAAGGATCTTTCATATCAACATTGAGATCTTTAAGTAATTGACGAATCCAATTTGCTTCTTGAACAGCAGATCCAAACGATATATATTCAGCTTCTGCAGTCAACAATGCTACACAGCTTGCGCCAACAATCGAGCTTTGAATCTTTCAGCATCGCTATTTGAATTGCGTTTAATCTTGTAGACCAATTTGCATCCAACTGCCTTAAGTCCTTCAGGTAGTTGTGACAGTTCCCACACATTATATTCATTGAGCGAGTCAATCTCTTCCTGCATAGCCCTTTTCCATTTATCGCCTTTTTGGTCAGCAAGTGCATCACCAAAAATTTTCGGTTTTGTATTATTTTCGTCGGCAATAGTAACCCATTCTCCGTAACGATCCAGTGGGCGTCGTTGTCTTACAAGAAGAACCAGTGGTGCGTCATTAACTACGTTGTTTTCACCATGGTGATTGTTCTCGTCATCATTAGAAAGCTGTAAGATCACACGTCGAGGTGTACTCTTGTTTGTTTTAGGCTCCTTCTCAAATCCATACTGCTTTTCATTAAATTTGACGTCCCGACTCTAGAACAATCTGGATCAAACAAACGATAACCTTTAGTTTCTTCACCATACCCCAGCATAACACACTTCTTAGCTTTTGAATCCAGCTTTCTTCTCTCGTCCTTCGGTACATGAGCATGGGCAACACAACCAAATGTTCTTAAATGACTGACGTCTGGTTTCACAACTGACCAAGCTTCAAATAGTGTCATCTTCAATAGACTTTTCGCGGGGCTTCTATTATGTAGATACACGGCTGTAGTAAGTGCTTCAACCAAAAATCTTTGTGCCGGCTTTGCTTGTATCAACATGGTACGAGCAGACTCCATCAGCGTTCGGTTAAGACGTTCAGCTACACGCTTTTGCTCAGATGTTTTTGGTGTGGTGAGCTCTTGCTTGATTCCTTCTGATTTTAGGAAGTTCTTGAATTCATTCGACGTGAATTCACCGCCGTTGTCGCTTCTTAATGTTTTAAGTTTAAACCAACTTGCTTTTTCGACAGGAGCTTTCCTATCCTGTAACTTGCTGAATACTTCACTTTTCTGTTTCAAAGGATAAATCCAAACATATCGAGTTTTATCATCAGTAAACGTCAAGAAATATTCTGCACCACCATAGGATTTTACATTTAATTTCCCACAAACGTCACTGTGAACTAGACCAAGAGGATCAGATGCTCTGCTCGCTTTACCATCACTAGTACGCAAACTTAACAGCAAGATCTTCTCTATGAGAAAATCTAACATTATATCCGAACGTATTCACTATCGACTTAGATGTTCAGTACCACGACCACCCAGAGTATACGGACTACAAAAACTTCTCAAACCACAAATATCTATGCGACCAATTGTATCATTCTGTGGTTCGCCTACTTACGAACTCTCAAAGTACTTGACTGACATACTACAACCACTTACAAGCAAATCAAAACGCAAGCTATAATCCACTGAAAATTTCATTAAAAAATTGAGCACTATACAAATACTGGACAACTATATACTAGTGTCTTTTGATGTGAAATCACTGTTCACCAGTATTCCACTAAATCTAGCACTTACTTGTACAAAAACCTGGACGATCTACATTTACAAACTTGTACAAAAACCCTCAATACAAACACTACGGACGTACTGCCATTACCGACAGAAGACATTATAGAGTTACTGGAGCTCTGCCTCACCTCGACTTACTTGCAATACAAAGTAACACACTACAAACAATTGCATGGGACAGCAATGGGCTCGCCCGTTTCTGTTGTAGTTGCTGAAATTGTAACTCTTCCTTTTCTCGACTGTTTGGTAAAACATGACAATAAAAGACTAGGAACAATATTTTATCGCAAGCCAACACATACTGACCGACTACTAGACCAATCATCTTACAACCCTATATCACCCAAAGCCACCACAATCAGATCATTAACAAGACGTGCACAAATCATATGTGATTCAACGGACGCTCTACACAATGAAAACAAGTATCTCAAACATGTTTTTGACAAAAACAACTATAACTCTGACTTTATCAAACGCAACACTTACAAACCCAACGAACCCAACGAAACGAACAACTCAGTGACAACAGCAACGATACCTTACATCAAAGGTACGTCTGAGACTATCTCACGTATCTTATGACCATACAACATACGTGTCGCACATAAACCACTCACAACGTTACAAGTACTAACAAACTTAAAGAACAAAGAACAACCCAACGAACGACAAGGTGACTGGGATTCTGCAAAATGCATTACTTACAGTACTGACTATAGACATTGGCTTACATTGGAAAGTTGGTATACCAACTTGGAACAAATCCCCCCTGAACAGATCACAGCAATTACCGGCACCTTACAAACGACTTATTCACAATACAAACAAATGATCAACTAAAAACATTACACTTCGAACTAATTCACAATGACAATACACAATTGACACCCACACATTACAACCAAAAACATCACACCTAAATCACACATCACAACTAAAAATAAAAATATTTCACTTCACACTAATTCACAATGACAATACACATTTCCTGTACACACAATACAATGACGTAAGAACCAGATAACAAATACGGCTAACCTGACGTTTACTCCTCATTTGACTCTGAAGATGACTACCGCTAAGGTAGTCGAAATGTCAGTCAACAACAATAAAAACTGTCCTTCTCAGGACTATACCAACCTGGACGATCTACATTTACAAACATGATATTCGTATTGTTGCTCTTCATCATACATACATGCATGAGATCAACAATAAACTTAATATGTGACAGAAGGCTTGGTCAAATCATAAAATGAGATCAACCAGACCAGCCCTCTCAGGTTATGGATTGCTGGACAAATGCAGAATCCCATTGGAATTGATATCTCAAGTGAAGACTTGGGAGAGTATGGTGAGGAAGGTCATATTAATGATGAAATTACTGAAAAACACGAAGGCAGACCCATCTTTAATCCACCAAATCTTCACCTGAGTGAATTTTGTCTTACTGAATTATCATCGCTGAAAATGAATCATTACAACTTTTGAATTGAACTATATGATTCAACAGTACAGATCATTGAAAGGCACACAGAAGTTTTTCGTCATGATAATCTTGAAAATAACCAGGTGTGAAAAAATTTGTTAAAAGTTAAAAAGCAGGCATCAAAGAAATTTCCATAATACTTATACAAGATGGAGTTGAACTAATTCCATATAAAGTCATTAATAAAATAATGGCATAGTAAAAATAAACGAAATTGAATGCGTGCGCTGATTGGTCTAGAGCTGTGTTTGCATTAGCCTGTGCAAAACACATCCAAGCTCAACCAATCAAATCAATCGTAACAATCAATCAGTAAAAGAGAATTTTGCAAATCGATTATGAATACATTTTATAGAAAAAATTAAAACGCTTACTTTATATTTGCATTATTATCATTTTATGAAAGAAATAAAAGATGTTTTCGTGTTTGCACTGTCTTATGCAAACCTCGGAGACGTTTGTGACAACTCCCAAGCTTGTGCATCAACAACATTCCTGTGTTGCTTAGTGAAAAACAAAGAAAAACTAATTTGCACTGTCTATCAGGGTTGGTCAAAGCTCACCAATTGTAGCAATGCAGATGAAATACCCTTCACAGCTCCATTAACATAATTGGATATCTAACCATGTTATAATACAAACAGTTTTATAAACTTAAATTCTCACCGTTAATATTCCCACGCAGATGTACTCGTCAGCCAAAAGGTGACGCAAGCATTTATCTAAGTCTTTTCTTTGATTTCTAACAAAATCAAACGGAAATATTCTTTTCTTGGACCTCTTCGATGATGTGCCAGCTAGAATTTAAAGTATATAAAAAGGAAGTAAAACTAATAAAGCACCACAATATCAACTAACTGCACCAAGCAACTGTAGCATTACGAAAATTTTGGCATTAATTCTCCATAAAATTTCAGTTCTAAAATACGAAATATGTCTTCTTATCCAGCAATTCATCCATTCCAGTTTGTAATATGTTAAAACGATCAACAAAGATGTAATTGGTTGCCCCTTCTAAACACTCATTCTCATTTTTAAATTCCAGACTTCTTCCTTTTACTGCTTTGGACTGCAACAAGCGCATAACTTTTTTTGTGCTGCAGATTTGGTTTTATAACAATAATGTAAAATATCACTCACAATACTGTTGATGTATTCAGCAACAAGTGGTTCATTTGTATTTTCAAATGTTTGCTCTTGGTCAAGCTGCTGAACGTTGTCACCATCTTTTAAGTCAACCCAGGTCAAATCTATTTTTTTTGCATGATGATATTGCTTACATTTGGTTCACTTAAAATTATTTATACATCATCAGGTAAATGATGTGTATTGCTAATGTTCGGTTCTTGACTTGTCTCGGCAAAACAGTATTACTACTAGCACCTGCTGTATCAAATTCAGATGAGCTAGAAAGTCCAGCGGTACAAGTATACAAGTGAGACCGTAACTCATTCATGAGAAAGTCATTATAACACCCGCGGCACACTTGTTTAAAATTAACCACAGGTTCTGGTTTAAGAGGTTTCGTTGAAAGACTTTTTTGGATTGGTCTTACATAGATCTTAGATTGACTTCCAATATTTGCTTTATGTTGTTTGACCGACTACTGACATTTTATCATGGTCAAGTGTCGGCAATTTTATTTGCATTGGAGTAGCTCGAAACCACCACCATCCCAAATTTGAGGAAATCCCACTGTTACATAATAGCAACCACTATCATGTAATATCGTTATTATATCATATTATAATTTCATATATTACTAATTAGGACATTATCTAGAAGCTTGCTTGCATGCGCTAGAAGCTTGCTTACATGCGTAAACACTTTGGAACCGCAACCGCATTTGTTGTTATTGTGGTTAACTATATCTTGCTGTAACATATTGTATTGCGTATGGGATGTAGGTCACAAAACCACAATACTTCCCATTACATATTATATATACATGAGTAGTTTACGCCACTGAGGACAACCTACGAGGACAACCTACGAGCACAAGCTACGAGGAGACAAACTTAGGAGGCATAGCCTACCGAAGTAGGTTGACAAGCTACAATGCACCAGGCAACTATCTTGGCTTCTGTGCCATAACTATCTTTTGGCTCCTGTGCCTTTAATCTATTTGGAAAACTATTGTGAGTCATTGTTGGACTCACGAACGCTCAAGAATAAAGACTCGCGGTTGTACTCAGACAGAGGAGATAAGTTTTACTCATATTTATTGATATTATTATTAAGACACTTATCTACTTTAATATTTATGCGTTGATTAATAAATTGTTTGAGAAATATAACTGGTTCACACTATCTTTGTTGCGTGTGGAAATAGAACCAAAATTAATAGTTATTCTTTCGGGACCACGCACGTAACACCCACAATCTCCTCATCAGACTGTGTTTCAGCAGACAAATTTTTCTGCTACCTGTTCTTCATTGTCAGTAAGCTGAAATTTGATGTTTATCATTCCTAGCCCTGCATTGTGAAGAGTCTGCTTGTAGTTGTACAAGGAATGCTACTTTGCAGTCGATCTGCCAAACAAAAAATGTTTGCAGTCGATGGCTGTATAGCGAGCTGAGATGCTTTTTCTTTTTCTTGTCGTTTACCTTGCATGGCGAGGATAAAATAATCTTGTCCTTTCTGCATGATTGAGGCAGTAGATGAAACAGGAGTAGAACTTGATGCTGTAGTATCCCTGCAAACAGCACGAAGACAAATGCGCTCTCCTATTGTAGTTACGCCGAGTCGGATTAACTCTGTATCGGTCATAGCTAAAACTACGTCAGGCTCAATCCTTTCTTCAATAAATCTCCCAAACAAACTCAAGAGACTTGCCTTTTCTAATATTTTATCCATTATATCTGTCAAATATGACGCACGACACTTGTTTCAACACAGTTCCACAACAACTTTGAGCCCGTTTCAGTTAATTCAGCATACTTCATGAAAGACATCACATAACGACGAAATAACAATAACCACATAATGAAATAGCCACATAACGAATTAACCATATAACATAATAAGTTGAGGTACAATGAAAATTGCGCTACATATAATGAACAATAAACCACATATATCGAAAATATCACGTCATATTATGGGAATGGACCGAATATAATGACAAAGGGACTGCATATAACGAAAGTATCACTGCAAATAATGACACATGGACCGCATATAAAGAAAAGATCACTGCAAATAATGATAGATGGACCGCATATAATGAAAAGATCACTGCATATAATGATGGATGGACCGCATATAATAATAAATTAACAAGAAGTAACAGAATATCATGGCATAAGACAGCTCTGGCATTCCATAGCGACAACACATAACATCTTTTATTTAATGGAAAATTTTATGACCTGACGGAAGTTGTTGCGATGGGTTCTCTCTTAGCACCTATACTTGCTAGCATTTTCATGGGCTCACATGAACGAAACCTTCTAAACAATTACAAAGACACTAAAGCACTATTTTACCGCAGATACGTTGACGATATTTTTTGTGTTTTTACTAACGAAACTAAGGCCATAAAATTTTATTATTACATCAACACACAGCGCGCAAACATTAGGTTCTCATTCGAAACTGAACAACAAGATCACCTACCGTTTCTTGACATTTTACTAATAAAATCGCATGACACCTGTACAACGTTGACATATCACACACCAACTTCTGATGAACTATTTTAGTTTTACACCACCTTCATACAAAACCAGACTTATACGCACACTCATCAACAGAGCATACAAACTTACAAATACGACCAATGGCTTTCAAAGAGACAAAAAAAACATCACATCCATTCTTTTACGAAACTCCTTCCCACGACACTTTATTAACAGGACTCTAAAACGATATCTCGAGAGCAAAAGTAACAATCACCTCAAACTGGACACTGAAACTCCTGATACGACGACCACGACAAACGCAAACAAAAATCCCAAAATAATAATTCAATATTTTAAACTACCATAAATCAGGTATTACTCACGGCACACACAGCGCAGACTTACGAGCATTATGAAACGTTTCTGCATAGATATTGACATTTGACTAATTTTCACGTCATTTGAAATCAAAAACTTCTTCTCATTCAAATACACGATCCCAGATTCAATTAGGTCAATGGTGGTACATGAATTCAATTACGCGGGATGTAATTTCCTATATATATGTGAAACTTCGTTTCATTTATCTACCAGAATCAGGAAACATACCACAACAGACAAAACTCAAGTATCTACCGACACCTTCTTAAATCTCACTCATGTAAAACCAATTGTTCACCCTATTGCTTTAAATCATCGACACTGCAAACCCCTCATCCTCCCTTAAAATCAAAATGCACTCCACATTAACAAAACTAACCCTGAACTCAATGTTCAAGCTTTTCGATTCAACACAATATTTACTTTGTAACATGCTCTCAATTAATTTATCTCATTTCCTTATTTTTGTTATAATTTATGTATCATATTACTTTTATATAAACCTTGTAAATATTAGCCATCCATGTAAGCATTTGATTTTTTCTGTCACATTTTTGCAGCTGTTAAAGTTCTTTAAGTTTTTGATGAATTTTATGCTGTTTTTCAAATTCAAAGGGAAGAGGAGGCGACGACAACCTTTTCCACTTGCATGGAACAAGGATTTTACCAAGGAATTTACTTGAGGTGAGAAGTGTTTACCCTTTTTTTCGGACAACAATAAGGTCAAACAGTATACTTTTCCTAATTCAGCCAAATGTGGAGGCAGTTTACTGAGATCATTGTTTAAAGCACTTGCTCTGGGCATTGCTTGATTTTTTGTTTAGCAGGTTAATTTTTTTATTTATTGAAGGTATCACCTTTTCTTGCTTTTGTTTCCTAATGGTGTTAACTGTCTGGGTGGTGCTGGCTTCAAAAGAAATTTTGCATTCAAGTTTCCTTTAAAAAAGTTTTGTTCTTAATCTAATAACAAACAACACTGAGTCACGACAAAAAACAAAAGTTTAACTCTAAATGCAAATGATAAGAAAAATAAACATGCTACGATAATGTTAGAGTAAATTTAATTCAAGAAACGTTTAATATCAAGACACGACTTCGTCATGTCATGATAGTTTTTGACCGAGTTTTAGTAGTCTTGGGAGTACGATCTATAAACATTTTGTAATATTGTTTTTTGTAAATAAACATAAATAAACAAGCATTTGTATTGCATGAAATGAATAAAAAAAGCAAATTGAAATGCTACAAAAAAGACTTGATCACACAGTTGAGTTGAGTTCTTGTTGAGTAATAAAATTTCTAATTTTAATTCAAATTATGAAATGTATTTTAATTCAGCTTTCAAGTTATGAAATATATGCATAAGCGTGCAATTTTCTATTCCAGATTGTCCTCGCTTTTTTTATTTACTTTTGGGCGAAAAATTGTTAAAAGATACTCGATTACAATTTTTTAATGAGATTTTCTTTATTGATCAGGTGCAAGTGTGGTTTCTGTCAAGTTTCACCTCTTCAGAGTCCTCTAGAAACCTAGTGCTGCCAAGAACTTAAGTCTGTAGCTGAAAGCTTAACACACCAGTCGGTTCTGGCAGATCTGTCAACTATTCCATGTTTTGTCACTCTACACCCAGGTTTCAGACCATTTTTTCTGAAAAGTGGTCGCTAAAAATGGCTACTAAGAAATACAAAACCAGAGAACAAAGACGAAAAAGAGAAACAGGATCTGAAAACATATATGATAGCATATTATGTTCTTTCCCAATATTTACGTATATTTTAGTGCTATGTCACATTAGTCACAATTTGGCTTTATATTCCGGTTTTTACAATGTGTTGCGTACAGAGAATTCACATTTATGAATAATGGATGCTTGGGAAAAGAAAGAAGACCATTACCAGCATGTGCATATCATGCAATAAGATCAAAATTTAATGATAAAAAGTCGGAATTTAGAGGGTACGAAGAAAATGAAATAAATGAGTGATGTGAAAATTATGTTTTCCTATTTTTTGGGCAATCCGCCACATGTTTGTGACCTTTCATTGGCTTCTTGCAAGTGAAACTTTTCGGCTGACGTTTTTCTTTTGAAAATGCCCCTTTTGATGGTATAAGCACAACAAAAGACGGTAGAGGCACAATACTGTCATGACGACCGTCACTTGCCAGAACAACAGAGCCACATTCCTTAGTTTTTTTTCATGAGTTTCTGTTGGTACTTTCTCCAAAATATAAATATTGATGGAAAAGAACTTTCTATAAATTAAAATTAAAATATTAGTCACCCTTAAAATCTGCAGCTTAAACCAAAGAAACATGCCATACTTGCTGATGTCCAAAATATTTTGGCAGTAAAATAGTTTGCAGTCCTATATGCTTCAATGCTTGAAATGTTTTGCTAGCTGAAGATCCAACCACTAAGACTGCAAATGAAAGTAGAAAGTTTCCAGCTGCAATCTTAGTACCGGGCATCAATGTCTGAATTTTTCAAACAAATTCTTTACGACAATCAATATTTTTGCGCATGGTTTTTATTGTTACCATTGTTCCAACTTGAGAAACATGAACCACTGGATTTTTTCCATGACAAAACATGCATGTTTTTAACAACAGAAGAAGCTGTTTCAGAAGTCAATTGTATTTCTGTTGACACTTTTATTGTCAGAAGTGTTAGCTCTAAAAACAAACAATTTATATATTGCTGTACAATCCACTGCTCGAAACACCAAATACTAATTAGAGTGAAGCCAGAACAACGTTTCTATTTAATATAGATCTTATGTTGGTTCTGAGTATTCATCATCATCATGAACATTCTCACTATTACTAACAAGATTTTCATCATCTTCTGTGTCATCAGTACTTGTTTCCATTTCAACATCAAAACAATCACCATAAGGATCATCATCATCCACACTATCTGTTTCCACATCTTCCAGGTTTGAGCTAGATCAAAGTCTAAATGTGTATATTTAAATGTGAATATTATCTTATTGAAGTCTAAGTATAAAAACGATTGATTATAATGAGTATAATGTCAATGAGTGAAACTGCATGAATAAACTGTTGAATGAATAAAAACTTTTTAAATGCATCCATACTCCCAAATCTAAATTAATAATTTTTCTAATTTTAAGGTTTGTTATGTGTAAACCAAAAAGTTCAAAAGAAGCTGCAGCATGAGTAAAGTGCAATTAAAAAGAAATACTTAATAATTCAGTTCCATATAGATTTGGTAAAATTTGCCAAAGAGTGTATAAATTTTGGTGAACATGCTACTTTTTATACCTAAGTTTACATATAAGGTGCTCTTTTGACACTCAATTCTATCACAACACGTGTTGGTATGCTTGTTTGTTTTAGTGGTGAGTGTCCTTTCCGCGCGATAACACGTGTGCAATTATTTTCAACAATTTAAACAACACAAACATTTCGTGGTCTTCACACTTGAAAGTTGTTTAACATGAGACTTTTTTGCAATTTTAACACGCATGCAAGTCAACATGCAGATTAACAAATTGCGTGCTCCGTGTTCTTTTAATACTGCATTCCATCGCAACACGCGTACCTTGTTTTTTAACAAAGGGCTTTTTCCGACCTAAGTGCTTCGTGTCTTTTCAGTACGATAACGCGTGTGCTATTTTTCAACAATTTAAACAACGTGCACATTTCGTGCTCGTTTTACCCGTGCAATTTGTTTAACACGCGTTTTTGTGCTATTTTTTTAACACAAAGGCAAGTCAACACGCAGAATAACAAATTGCGTGATCCGTGCTCTTTTGACACTACATTCAATCGCCGCATGCGTATCTTATTATTTTTAACACAGGTTTTTTTCGCATCTGAGTGCAGCGAGGCTTTACAGCACGATAACACGTGTGCACTTTTCAACAATTTAAACAACGCGCACATTTCGTGCTCTTTTACACGTGCAATTGTTTGACATGCATTTCTTGTGCTATTTTAACACACACACAAGTAACCACGCATACTATTTTATACTTTAACACACTTATTTTTGCAGTGTACATCTGCAATATTTGCTCAAAAGTATCATTCTTAACTTCCACTAGAAGTTGGACCAGACAACGCAATAATTCCAAAGTCTAAATCAAAGAAGATCATTTCTATGCAATATCTGACATAAATCTTTAACCTGTTATCCAACTTGCTCACTTTATCAGCCAAACTTATATTAGCTAGAGTAGTAAAAACACAAACGTGTGTAACATTATTAAAAGTACAGTTTATAATACATTCAACATTTCGGGGATTTCACCGGTAGGTTTTTTCTGAATTCAAAACTGTTTCGTCCTCATCTTCTTCTTCGTTTGTAAGCTGTGATTAAGTCGTTTGTAAGGTGTGGGTAATTGTTATGATTTGTTTAGTGGGCTTTGTTCGAAGTCTGTATAGCACTACGTAAGGATACTCCAGGGTTCAACTTCAAACCATTTACAATTTATATATTGCTGTACAATCCACTGCTCGAAACACCAAACGCAAAAAATGCTTTCAGTTTATACATTTATATAAGCATTTTATATTCTTAAGTTTTTTTAAAACTTTTTTACTAATCATTTTTCATCTTAATCCGGAGAGGAATTGTTCTTTATATCTGCCTTTTATCTATGTCCTTGTTTAGAAAGTAATGATGTTACTGACGCAATTATAGCTGCATTGTTGCTATGGTTATATCAAACAGATTTTTCAAAGAGAAAATATTGCAGTATAAAGAAAGAGCTTTTGATGTCAGTGTTAGTAGAGTGTGACCACAGATCTGATAATACACTAGATAGTGCAACGGCTTACATTTCATAAGTAGTGGTTGAAGCCGGGCAAATTTACTTCCGGAGCCCCAAAGTAGTGAGAATCAATATGGCGTTGTATTAGAAAATATCTGGTCAAAGCTGATATCTTGCAATTACTTGCAAGTCACGACGGTTACGTAAACTGGTTTACTCTATTAATGAAAAAAATCAATGTGACCATAGTTTTCAAGAAAAGATAGCAGAATACGCCAATACATCGCCGTAAAATTGATTTCAAGTGTAGCTCGATTTGAAAGCATCAGCAGCGACGAAGGCTTAAGATACTGGAATTTGCACATCTAAATATCGTATCACAGCACAATCTGCCACAAATTGTTCAATCGAACGTCGTAGAATTATCTTCCGATATTTATTGTTAAGTAAAACGAGTTGGAGATAACAGTTTGAAAGATTTTTCACGATTTATATAAAGTATATTGTTCACTGTACATAATTAAATATTGCACTGGATTATTGTACCAGAAATGCATTTTTCTGGTGTTTCTGGTCGGCAAACGAATATAGCTATGTCAAGATGTGAGTAATTAATACGTTCAGAAATTATTTACAGAAAGAATGTGAAGAGTCTACCTCAAGAGTCTATGTCTTGCTTGTCTATGTCTTGTCTATGTCTTGCTTGTCTTGCTTGTCTATGTCATAGAGTCTGTCTTGCTTCTTCGGAATTTGTTTTATATTATGAGTCTACCTCTGTTACACCAAATTTTTTGTGAAGTATAAAATAGCATGTCACTTGTGAAACTGTTGATACCACAGGTTGATACAATACACTCTGTCCAACACGGGGAAAATATTTACTTGTTAAAGCAAGAAGAGTCACCAGAATTGTAGTATTGACTGTGTTTTAAACATATATATAAACAATGTATTGTCATAGTCTAAACCAGTGGGTTATATGGCCACTGCCCACAGTGCTTAATGTACTGTTATGGTGATGTTATGCTACTGTTTTCAACATTTTTATTGTCTTTTTTACCATTCAGGCATGTATATGCATATAAAACTTTCTACACATTCTTGTTATTGAAAATATCAAACCTAAATTATTTATTCTGAGCAAAATATTTAATTTGTGCTTGTAACATGTGTCAATTTCTGACTGATTTTTGTAATATGCCTGTTCTATTACAATACATCCATAGATCGAGTATGATATCGCTGTATTTGCCACACGAACTAAGCCACACTATCGCAGATTGTCCTGTGATACGATATTTAGATGTGTAAATTCCAGTACTTAAGCCTTAGTCGCTGCTGATGCTTTCAAATCGAGCTACACTTGAAATCAATTTTACGGCGATGTATTGGCGTATTCTGCAATTTTTTTCTTATAAACTATAGTCACAATGATTTATTTCATAAATAGTGCAAAAAAGTTGATGCAACCTCCCTGATTTGCTAATAATTGCGAGATATTAACTTGGACCACATATTTTCTAATACAACGCCATATTGATTCTCACTACTTTGGGGCTCCGGAAGTAAATTTGCCCGGCTTCAACTTTTATTTCAGTTGCACTATCTAGTGTATTATTAGATCTGTGAGTGTGACGCGCAGAAGATTATTCACTACGTTCACAAGCAGTCAGATCCTATTTCGTAAGAAATATTGTCTACGAACAATGGGGGTATGAAAAAATAAACTATTAAATGATTTAAGAAGCAGTCATATAAAATGTTTAGCTACTTTTCAGTTATTAAACTATACGTTAGTCTTGTCTCCCGATTATCAATTATGCAATTAGTTTTCAAGTGCGTTTCTTGATTTTCATGTTTGGATTGTTTGCCTTAAGAGTAAAACAGTGTTGACTTTAGTTTATACTTTATTGTTTCAGAAGATCATTACAGGTTCATGATCAATATAAAAACTTTGGTTAGTATGACCAAGTGACCACCTAAGTGACTCTGGCGTAAATAATTCAGGGTAGACGAACTGGTCTTTATAAAAATATCACCGTTTATTCTTATACAGTCAAACCTGTATTAAGCGGCCCCACATAAAGCGGGCAGCCTGTATTAAACGGACACCTAGAAAGTCCCGATTAAATCTGTACAATCCACTGCTCGAAACACCAAACGCAAAAAAATGCTTTCAGTTTATACATTTATATAAGCATTTTATATTCCCTAAGTTTTTATAAAACTTTTTTTTTAATCATTTTTCATCTTTATCAGGAGAGGAGTTGTTCTTTATATCTGCCTTTTATCTATGTCCTTGTTTAAAAAGTAATGATGTTAATTACGCAATTACAGCTGCTTTGTTGCTATGGTTATATCAACCAGATTTTTTCAAAGAGAAAATATTGCAGTATAAAGAAAGAGCTTTTGATGTCAGTGTTAGTAGAGTGTGACGCGCAGAAGATTATTCACTACGTTCACAAGCAGTCAGATCCTATTTCATAAGAAATATTGTCTACGAACAATGGGGGTATGAAATAATAAACTATTAAATGATTTAAGAAGCAGTCATATAAAATGTTTAGCTACTTTTCAGTTATTAAACTATACGTTAGTCTTGTCTCCCGATTATCAATTATGCAATTAGTTTTCAAGCGCGTTTCTTGATTTTCATGTTTGGATTGTTTGCGTTAAGAGTAAAACAGTATTGACTTTAGTTTATACTTTATTGTTTCAGAAGATCATTACAGGTTCATGATCAATATAAAAACTTTGGTTAGTATGACCAAGTGACCACCTAAGTGACTCTGGCGTAAATAATTCAGGGTAGACGAACTGGTCTTTATAAAAATATCACCGTTTATTCTTATACAGTCAAACCTGTATTAAGCGGCCCCACATAAAGCGGGCAGCCTGTATTAAACGGACACCTAGAAAGTCCCGATTAAATCTCGTATAATTTGTAGTGATGAAACCTTTATTAAGCGGAAGCCTCTATTAAGCGAACGCGACATCGACATTTTTCAAATATAACACAAAACTTGTGTTTAACGGACAAGTTTTTAAAATATTCCCTGTTATCTACGGACATAATGTTGGTCAAAAACATATTGTCTCAACAATTACGAAGTTATTTGTCATAATGCTTATATCAAACATGAAATTGTTTACAATTATTGTTAAACGAAGCTTGTCTATACGAAATGTAGCTTCTCGTTGTCTAAAAGAAGTGACATTGCTGTAACATCTTCATTTAGCCACAAATTACTGTGTATAATACTAAATATTATTGGAAATTTTTCTGGTATATGTTATTATTAACAGAAGTAATTTCTAATTATATATGCAACGCTTAGTTGTTGATTATTTATGTTATTTCTTACCGGGAGACGTCTGGTGACGAGAACCTCTTTTAAACGGACACCTCCATTAAGCGGACACCAGTCCACTCCCCGAGGGTATCCGCTTAATACAGGTTTGACTGCATTAAATTATGATTTTTATTAATATAGTATAGCTATCAATTCTCTGCTTATTAATGTGAATCTATTGCAAGTTTTTGAGTTTCAACAATTTCACACTCACTTATGCCTATACTTAAATTAACAAACTCACATAGAATTAAGTCGTAAAGCAAGAGTGCGAAAAAAATAATATTAATGTCTTATTGCGGAAACTTTATGAATGTTCAATGCTTTGAGCTGAACGAAAACATATAGAGGTAGCGAAAAAATTTACCAAAAACTACAATTTCACCCCGACAAGAACATTTCTTAATTTCTCACTCTTTTGTTGTCGACAGTTGCGTGTTCTTTTGTTCTTTATACTGTCTTCAGTATGATTATGTGTTCAGTAAATAGGCTTTGGACGTCAAAACAAACAAAAGACATAAACATAACGATAACTGGGTGAGGAATATTTCTTCCCGCTCATTAGAGGAAACTGAAACACGACTACTATCTTACGAACTAAAACATTTCATCATACATAGACGAATCCCGACTGTCTCAAGTATCGAGGCTGTCCTAGCGTATCAAAGAGACTTGTCAAAGACAACCAAAGACGAGTTCAGAAGCAGGGTAGCCTCCGCTTTACAATCGTCCTCTATACGTAACAACAACTTGACAAAGGCTGAGCAACAAGAACTCAAACGACTAAAACACGACAACAACATCGTCATTTTACCAGCAGACAAATGACGCGTGACTGTAGTCATGGACAGGAATGATTACTTCGACAAAATGGACACCCTTGTTAACCACAGATAAACGTACGAACAACTCAAATGAGACCCAACACCATCACTAGTACGCAAACTTAACAGCAAGATCTTCTCTATGAGAAAATCTAACATTATATCTGAACGTATTCACTATCGACTTAGATGTTCAGTACCAGGACCACCCAGACTATACGGACTACAAAAACTTCTCAAACCACAAATATCTATTCCACAAATCACAATTGTATCATTCTGTGGTTCGCCTACTTACGAGCTCTCAAAGTACTTGACTGACATACTGCAACCACTTACAAGCAAATCAAAACACAAGCTATAATCCACTGAAAATTTCATTAAAAAATTGAGCACTATACAAATACTGGACAACTATATACTAGTGTCTTTTGATGTGAAATCACTGTTCACCAGTATTCCACTAAATCTAGCACTTACTTGTACAAAAACCTGGACGATCTACATTTACAAACTTGTACAAAAACCCTCAATACAAACACTACGGACGTACTGCCATTACCGACAGAAGACATTATGAGGTTACTGGAGCTCTGCCTCACCTCGACTTACTTCGAGTACAAAGGTACACACTTCAAAGAATTACATGGAACAGCAATGGGCTCACCCGTTTCTGCTTTAGTTGCTGAAATTGTAATGCAATCTATAGACGAACGGGTGCTCACGACTTACAAACATGCACTACCTTTTTGCTTCCGCTACGTAGATGACACAATCACAGCACTACATGCAGACGAGATTGATGACTTTCACACACACATCAACAAACAGAACTGTCGCAGAATTCACTGAGTTCGTCCAGAAAATTGATCTGCACTCTGATTCGGTTTGTTTTATGGAGTTTATTAGCAATGAACAATCTACACAATCTTTTCGACTATTACAAATTTGAGTCTATTTATATGTTTACATTTCGTGACTTACGTGCACTACTACAACATGAATTAATTAAGAGAGAAAATACTTAGGAAGTGTTAAGTATATACACCCTAATTTTTAATTATAATTTTGGCACACATAAACTCTGCATGGGAACTTATAAAATCTGGCATGCAATAAAAAATATAAATGAAATATCCTAAATTATACAACACACACAATTTACCAACGATGTCGTAGAAAACGGAACTCTTCCTTTCCTCAACTGTTTGGTAAAACAAGACAATCAAAAACTACGAACCACAGTTTATCGCAAACCAACACACATTGACCCACTACTAGACCAATCATCTTACAACCCTACATCACACAAAGCCACCACAATCAGAACATTAACGAGACGTGCACAAATCATATGTGATTCACCTGACGCTCTATACAACGAAAACAACTATCTCAAACGTGTTTTTGACAAATACAACTATAACTCTGACTTTATCAAACGCAACAATTACAAACCCAAAACCCTACGAAACGAACAACTCAGTGACAACAGCAACGATACCTTACATTAAAGGTGCGTCTGAGAGTTTCTCGCGTATCTGACGACCATACAACATACGTGTCGCACATCAATCACCACGTTACTACAAGTACTAACGAACATAAAGGACAAAGAATAACCCAACGAGTGACAGGGTGTAGTTTACAAAATAAACTGCTCCGTCTGCCACGCCTCCTATATAAGAGAAACTGGCAGGAACTTAAACATAAGACCTACTGAACACAAAAGAACTACAGAGAAACAGGACAAAGCTATTGCCGAACATCACCGAATCACAAAGCACAACATTGACTGGGACTCGGCAAAATGCATTACTTACAGTACTGATTATAGACAACGGCTTACATGAGAAAGTTGGTTTACCAATTTGGAACAAACCCCCCTCAACAGATCACAGCAATTACCGGCACCCTACAAACGACTTATTCAAAATACAAACAAACGATCAACTAAAACATTACACTTCACAATAATTCACAATGACAATACACATTTCCTGTTCACACAATATAATGACGTAAGGAGCAGATAACAAATACGGCTAACCTGATGTTTAGTCCTTATTTGACTATGAAGGTGACTACCGCTAAGGTTGTCCAAACGTCAGTCAACATCAACAAAAACAGTCCTTCCCAGGACTATACCAGCTTGGACGATCTACATTTACAAACGTGTAACGATACTCCCGGGTTCAAAACATTTACTTTAGCATTCATAGGATAGCCCTAATCAGACTGAATTACACTATGTTTTCTAATGAACATAAGCACGAGTTTTTAATCATGTAATATTACATCATTAAAGCAATATTTGACATACAAAAGGCGGATCCCCACTAGACGATTTTTATGACGATCGTCTAAAAATTTCGCTGCGCCACATTCGCAGTAGGAAATAAAATCGTCAACAAAATCGTTAAAGACGATTGCAAATTGCAATGTGAAATTGAGAAAATAGCGGATGTCAATGAAACATTAATGCGTTATTCACATCTTCGAAGGCATTTGATTCTACTTCATGCATGTTGAGTAAGATCCATGAAAACAAAGCGAAAACGACCACGATTCTGGATGCGTAAACTGTACGAGGAAATAAATGAGAAAGGAGAGTACAATTTGCTGGTTAAAGACTTGCAATTTTACTATCATGAAATGTTTTTCAGATATTTCAGGATGTTACCTGACACTTTTGAGACCTTGCTGGGGTATATTACCCAGATGATAAGAAAGAAAGAGACGAAAATGCGAGAACTAATAAGTGTAGATCAAAGACTTTTAGTCACTCTGCGATATATGGCAACTAGGAATGATCATACAACTATCCCTGCCAATTATAGAACGAGCTCAACGACTGTTGGCCGAATTATCTACGGAGCATGAAACGCACTTTGGGACAAACTAAAGGAAATGGGGTTCATGAAAAACACCTTGCACTGAAAGTGACTGGAAAAAGTATCCAAATATTTTGAAGATCGATAGAACTTTCCTAATATGCTGCGAGAATTTGATGGAAAGCATGTGCAGATGTTTGCTCATGCTGGACAGGCATCAAGTTTTTTTAATTACAAAAAGACTCAGCATTGTTTTGTTGGAAGTTAGTGATAAATGCACACTGCTTGATATTGGTGATAGTAGGCGGCAAAGTGATGGCAGTATGGCAGGGTGTATGCTAACAGCAATCTTGGCTATGCTATTGAAAACAAGCTTCTCAACATGCCCACAGATGGCAAGATTACCCATTCAACGAAATTACTACCCCACATATTTGTAGGGGATGATGCATTTGGCCTAAAACGTTACATGATGAAGCCCTATCCTTTTTCAAACCTGTCTGAGAGGAAACTAATTTTCAATTACAGGCTAAGCAGAGCCAGACGTGTCATCGAAAATGCTTTTGGTATACGTGCCAAACGGTTTCGTGTGTTTCATAGGCTATAGTTGCCAAAGTTGATAATGTGATTGCCATAACTAAAGCTGTTGCGGCATTGCATAGCTTCCTTATGAGCAAAAATGAAGATGATAATCCAAATCTATACCACCCACCATCATTTGCTGATCAAGATGGGCAAATGGATAATGAGTTTAACCTGGTGAGTGGCGACAAGATGCAAATTGTATGAATGGATAGGGTGACATTAGAGATGTTGGTGCATCAAATAACTATGGTACAGAAGCTAAGTGGGTTCGTAAACAATTTGCTGATTATTTTAATAATAAAGGAGCAGTTGACTTGCAGTTGCAAATAGTAAGGTGTTCAAAAAAAAAAATTTAAAGCTATTTATATTCAATATGAGCATTAGTGATGTGATGGGTTTTCATACTAAAGGGGTTTTTCACTTAAGTAGTTAGTAATATACATGTTTAAACTGTAATTCACCCTTACGCAGAAACGTCGAGAAGTTTTCCTGTCCACTTTAGAATGTTTAACATGTAAGGCCCGGTTCAAACGTCGCATTTTATATGCGCCGAATCGAATCTGAGTTTTAGTCGACTAAAATAGTTTTATGTGTAGTTTGATTCAGACGTCTAATTTAATAGTCGCACTTATTATAATTATGCTTCCACTTTTTCATAGTTTATTCATTTTCTTGTCCTAATTTCCTAAAATGGCGGACAGAAAAATGTTGAGTTTATGCATTTCAAATATGATTAGTGTTAATAGGAGAAGGCAAATATTGATGCATGTTACAGCAAATAAACTATTAGAAACGAGATGGCGGCTTCTGCAAATTTCCCATGTTTTCCTACTGTTAATTGGTCAAAAAAATGCCTTCATACGTAGCCCTCCTTATCGATCTTATCGAAAACAAGATAGAAATTCCGGCTGGTGAAAGAAAGTTTGGAGTATTTATTCTGATCTTCGATTAAAAAACATTTCGTGTGTCTCCAGGAACCTTTCTTTTTATTTTAAGTCGTATTCGACCTATAATTCAAAAGCAAACTGTCACAGAGGAACCTATTTCTCCGGAGGAAAGACTTGGTATATGCCTTTACATATTGGGACGAGGAAATTACTTTTACACCATCGCTGAAATGGCAGGAAGAGGAGTATCAACGGTGAGCACCATTATGCAGAAGTTATGTCAACTTCTCGTTGAATACTTATGGAATGAAACAATTTCAAAAAACATGCCGAAATGTCAGACTGATTTAGAGAAAAAAATCGTGGACATGGAAGAATTATGGCAATTTCCATGTAGCTGGGCTGTTTTGAATGGTTGTCATATTCCTATGAAATGTCCCACCCCCGGTGGTCTTCAAGCGTTCAACGAATATCATAACTACAAGAATTTTTATTCAATTGTTTTAATGGCCTTGGTCGATGCTAACTACCAATTTGTGTGGGGTAGCTGCGGTTTTCCTGGGAATTCCCATGATGCCATCATCTCCCAGTCTACAAACTTGTGGAATTCAATTCAAGAAGGCATGTTACCAAGCATGCACAAACATGTTGACAAATTAGAAATACTACCATTAATATTGGCTGACTCAGCCTTTCCACTTCGTAACTGGTTAATGAAACCATACTCAAATGCTGTACTAAGTCACATACAAAAATTCTTTAACTACAGACTAAGTAGAGCACGAATGGTAACAGAATATGCTTTTGGGCAACTGGGGCGATGGCGAGTACTCTTAAGGAAAAATGAAGGCAACATGGACCATGTTCGCATTTCGGTTTTTGCATGCATGGTTCTTCACAGTATTTGTATCATGCGAGGAGATACAATTTCTAAAAAGCTTAACCTGACATTTAACCATGACAACAATAAAAGAAGAGACAGAGAAGAAGTACGAAAACTGTTGCAAATGAGAAAATGTCAAAAAACCACAGATGTTTCAAAAGAAGCGAAGAAAATTAGAAATGCACTATCTGATAAATTGTGGACAGAAAAGGAGACTGGAAAAGTTTGTTGACTTAATACTGAAGCAGCATGTTTCATGAGTGGAAGACTTTCACAAATTGGTGAACTTTATTAACATATTAGAGTGTTTTGTATGCTTGTATGCTATATATTATTTGATGTTAGTTAATGAGATGACACAATTGGTATCCTATTGGATATCAATAAACATGAAGACAACTTGATGTGTAGTGGTGATTTGAGCTATTGCATCTTTTGACAACCTATACATTTTGTTTTGAAACCATTTTATGTATTATCCAAGACTAATGCATTTATGACAATAAAAGATACAATGCTTTTATAAACTTGTTTAACTATTAATGATTTTTAAATACCAATACCATACAAACTGCAATTGACAAATAAAAAACGAAAATGTCTTTGACACTAGAATTGAAATGGCATTGATATCATCATCATCTTGTGGCCTCCGCCGAGATTGAACTCACCACACCTTTCCAGTATTCTCTATATTTCATAGCTGCTAACAGATTTTCCTTAGGAATTGTTGTGTCTCGTCTTACTCTATCTGGAAAGGTTAACTTACGTGATCTATTCTCAGATGATGGGTGTCTCCAAAGTACAAATGACACTAGTTCATCAGTTGCTCGTGCACAATGGCCTGCGAACTGAACACGTCTCTTACAAACTAGGTTTGATACTCTTGGTAGGTCTCCATATATTTTTTCTAAAGTTGGGTGGTTTTGCCAAGAGATATTGAGGACTCTTCTTAAGAGACGTGTATAACATCCATCTAAACGCTGCTGTTGTTTGGTTGAAAGAGTGCAGGTCTCAGAACCGTACAATAAGATGAGCTCAACAAGATCTCAAAAATTTGGATTTTAAATATCCGATCAAGGTTGGATTTCCAGATCTTATCTAATTTGTTGCAGGCAGTCCATGACATATCTTTTCTGATGTTTAAGCCTTTCTCTGAGTTCTTCATGTGTGATCCTAGATACTTGTAGTCTTCAACACATTTCAGAATATTTTCTGACAGTGTTTTGATCTTCTGATGTTAACTGGCATAAATTCAGTCTTGGTTTCATTGAGATGAAGACCTGCACAGTTGGCTGCTGACTCAAGAGAAGAAAGCAGGGCTTGGGCACCTTGGAGATTGTCAGACAACAATGCAATATCATCAGCAAAATCTGCATCAGTGATGTAGAGTGCAGGGTAGCGTGAGCTTTTTCTAGGCTGATACATCAGGCCCTTTTCATTGATAGAATCTACTGACACACGCATGATGTACTACCAGAGAGAGGATTTGATTTGCTTGACTGCTGATGTTGACAATTATCAGCAGCACATGTGTTCAACAGCTGAATCAGTTTCAATTCGTGTTCCAGTGATTTGTGCATCTCCTCTCGCAAGAAGTTAAACATTTCTTTTGATGAATCTTTGCGTATGGTTTCTTTAATGAGTCCTACTACTTCCACCACAGCATCCTCAAGCTTCTGCTTTGTAGTGCATCTTTTTGTTTTTTTGAAAGGAACAAAAAGCCTACCATCATTTTTTTCTTCCAAAGATCTTAACCTTTCATCATCATCGTAAGCTTCAGAATTAGACGGACATGGCGATGCTCCAAAAGTATCTGGCTCTATGGCCAGATCTGGATTACAAGAATCTCTGATCTTTACTACAGGATACAATGCTTTAAACCAGTCCCCAAGGCCATGACTCTCTTGAAAACGTTTGATTCTAGATGCATTTTTAATTTTAAGCGCAGAATGTTTACAGTCAGTAACACATTTCTTGAATTTTGTACGTAACTATTTTACACTGAACTTTAACTCGCTACCTCTTGCTAAAGCTCTCTTTTTCAGTTCTGATAAAATTTCCCCATAAATCTCACTATTTCGTTGGCACTTGGTATTGGGAATATAAGTTTTCTTTTGTAATAATCACTGTTCACAACTATGTCAACTAAATCATTTACATCATCAGGGTTCCAAGTCGACTTACGGCCAGATCTCTTTTTTTCTCTTTTTATCAATTTCTTTCAAATCCCTATCGTCATCTGACTGATCAAGTATATCATGCTCAAACTCATCATATTCCACACAAGAAACAAAGTTAAATTAAATTTAACATGATTTACTCATTTTTTTTAATTAGTCAAAATTTCAAACTATCAACCATGCAAAGGACAGATAATAACTAAAAATGCTGTATAATGAAAAAACCAAATTGTAACAAATGTAATGACAAACAAGAAGTTGCACTGTAAACAAGAAATCACTCTCATATGTCTTGGCTTGTAGAAATTATGACTGTTAATTTAGTAATATCAATACCTAGCATGATGTGCATTTGTATGCAATAGTTGTATACATAAAATACCTTAGTAAATGTATACATAAAATACCTTAGTAAAATAAACCTGTGTGTTTCAAAAGAGTAAAGGACTACTTCCGTGAACTATTCTAGACATTTCTAACACTATTTAAAACAGAATTTTAAAAAAATTTACAATGACAACCATGTATAATAGAAATAATTACACTATTTATTAAGCTCAATGATATTATAAAATACCATAGCATATTTACATATTTACATAATTTCTTAAAAGCACGATGGATATCAGACATTTTAAATGAACGACGAGTTTTTTTATCGTAAACATGTTTCAGCATGCTTATGCCATCTTCAGTACATCGAGTGAAGGTGATTATGATATTTACATGATATATATATATATGTGTATGTGACTATCGTTAAGTGTATTAAATTACAAAATTAGTGTTGGATATTATATTACAGGTTAAATATTGTATTAATGTGGTATATTTGTTTGTTGAGGTCTGGTTTGAGTTTTTGAATGTATAGCGCTTCTTTCAGTTTAAGAGAAAAAGGTGAGTTGGCGGTGTCTAAAATGCGAAAACATGAATGGTTGTAAGTCCTGTTTTCACAAGAAAACTTACACTGGGTAATTTTAAGTCTGTTTACTTGATCACATTTACTGCGGTAATACGTAACTAGGAAGCAGATCTTGGCCACTTAGAGCCTGTCTCAACTCTTCTCTAAAAACTGCTCAGCACTCTTTTTTTTTACTTTTTACTACTTTGTCCTTTAAACTGTCTTTGAGTATTTCAACAAAACAGTTATATAATATATGGAAAGAACGATGGAGATTTTTAGTAGACAGAAATTTTGGGAAAATGTTGCAAACATTTTCTGAGAACTTCTTAATATCAGAATTGCCACTCCAGTTACAACATGCAGCTGTTTTCTTTCAATTTATATATATTACAAATTTTGCTAATATTTTAAAAAGAACACTTTACAGCTTGATGAAAATTTCGTTTATTTACTTTAATGCTAACTTGGGAAATTCGGGAAAATCTTTAACGGAAAAATAACACCCCTACTTGAGGCTTGCACCGTACGAAATTACGCCTTAGATATTATGCCTGATAACAGAACCATATTCCATCACAAAACCCATGCTCCATACCTGGAAAATCGATTTTAAATAATTTCAAGATATACGTCCTGTCTACTGTAGCTAAGTATTTTTGGCATTAGAGTTTTTTTCTTCTTTAATATATAGAGATTGACACAATACACTCATCCATACAAACTTTTTGACAGAAAGAAAAAGCCAGTGGGAAAAAGGAAAATGAAGATGCTCTTTTGATGCATCCTTCTTTGCCTGACATCGCCAAAGTATTTCCAATAACAGAAAACGATTTAAAGCGAAATTTTTCTGAAAATAATAAAAAGCATCAAATGCTCATTCAAGCAATAACAAGAAAGGACGTGAGAAGCTTAAGTACCTTATTTGAAAGATTATGTAAGTACATTTTCATAAATTCCTAAGGCTGTAATTTGAATTATGAAGACGATTAGTATAGGTAATAGTATAGTTTTGAGTGTACTTACAGTTATACATGCTAACGACTACGTTTACACTACTTGCGTTTATACTGCACCTGAGCAGAATTGTTTCAAAACGTCACTTTTCTTGAGCGATATGACCACACTTTCGAAACGTGGTCGAACGAAAACGGAGCGCTACGCACTGTCGTTTAAACAGGAAATTGTTAGTATTTCACTACACTTTAGATACCAGTTCTCTTTAATTCGTAATACATTGTGTCGCATAATTGAAAATTGTGATCATTTTATGTTTTGGAAAGCTTTTAATGACTGATTCCGTTGTAATTATTAAAAATCAATGTTTTTTAAGACTTATGTCAAGAGATATAAACTTAAATAATGTAACAGAGACTTTTTCGTGGTGACAAACTTAAAAATGGATTTCAAAATAGCAAATACGATGGTGAATGGTGATAATAACAATGTAATAGTTGTTAAAAGAACTGTTTTAACCAGAACACTAACCCAACAATTCAAAGGAACCGTTATCCTTTGCCGACAAAAGGATTACGTGTTTAATCTGTCTCTGTTTTAAGTGTCATCTCTAAAAATAGGGAAACAGGGATGACATTGACCTTTTGTAACATTATAAATATAGCATGATTTGGAGGTTCTCATTTAGCAGACGTTGACACCTGACGAGTTGTCTGCCAAAATGCATAGTGTCTCTTTCTAGCTGTAAATAACGGTTCCTTTGAATTGTTTGGTTAGTGCTCTGGTTAAAACAGTTCTTTTAATAACTATTACATTGTTATTATCACCATTCACCATGGTATTTGCTATTTTGAAATCCATCTTTAAGATATAAACTTCGATTAATATGCAAACAAGAAACGGCACCATCTTTTACAAACAACTAACGAATTTTAGCGGCAAAGAACGATTATGTGTAAACGCCCGCCAAACTGTAGCGGAATTTAAACGTTTCAGTTTGAACGCAGTCAAATTTTGTCGTCACTTTTTCGATCCAGTGTAGTGTAAATGTTGTCTAATCGTGCTCGCGCCCATGCTTTATTTTTAACGAGTTTTGTAAGTATTAGCAAGTCATCTACAACGCCCAAGCTCAACTTCCAAGATATGATGACAAATTATTATGCTTGTAGAGTTGAAGTTCCAGAGTTTTGTTTGCATAATTTTAAATTTGTTGCAGCGTTATGTTATGTGACCTAAGCAAAACATATGCTGGCAGCAAAAAATTGGTTTTTAACTAAAATGAAAGACGATGCGATTTGCCAACTTTCTATTTTTGACTGTCAGATGTTGCTCTATTTAAGTGGACATTGTAAAGAATAAAAGGTTGTGCAGTAAACAACGTCCAATAATGTTAAACTAATCAGCGCTTTTAATGACATTTTTGTGTTATTCGCCAATCAGAATGCGTTAATAGACTAGATAAAGTGAGTAATTTTCAACTCTTTAAGATTTTGAAACAATTTGGTATCAATAATCAGGGTTTTGAGTTTAAAGGAAACCTTGATAGATTTGATACATCATGACATACACATAATAGCCCAGTAGCCCAAAAGGTATATCAGACACAAATCACCCATAAGAGAACTCTTCTTATGTTGAAAGTGTTGTGGTCGATATACAATCTCACAATGCTTTTATCAGTTTGATAAGTCTTCTGCTCCTCAAGTTATTATTTCATCTGTTAAGTTTCATTTTTAACAACAAACAATGTTCAGTGAAGATGAACAGCCTTTAAAATTTGTCAATACATCACAGAATGACGATCTCCGAAAATATGCATAAATTTACAAAATTTGTTACCCAATTCCGACGTTTATACAAAGCGCTTCTTTGTCTCCAAATTACTTTTAAATTAAAAGAAAATCGTTATTATATTTGCTAAAGTCGAAATTTTCCCAAATGGTTATATTTATTTGTAGAACACGACAAGTTCCTAATTCCTATCAGTTACAATGTAATGAACGTTCTGTACTTGACAGGAGGTAATAATTGACACGCGAAAAGATAGCGTATTTTTAGCTTAAATATTTTGCGATCTAGGAAAAATCAAAAAACTCTCCATTCCAAAGTTGAAAAAAATACTAACTTTATCATATGCAAACGTTATTTTTTCAAAAAAATCAATAACGAATTGCAACAACTTCGTTAAACAAAGTGCTTTGTTTTGTTTATGGTCTATTGTCTATTGTCTATGTTTATGGTCTATTGTTTATGGTTTATGGTTTATTGGTTTATAGTCTATTGACGCATTGTGATTGGCTAATAACACAAAAATGTCAACAATAGTGCTGATTGGTTTAACATTATTAGACCTTAATTGTGCAGTATCTTTTTTCTAAAGAATAACATTAGGGAGCCATCTCTTAATTGAAATGATTAAACTTAAATCAGGCCTTTGGGAAAACAGTTCCAACACGTGAATTACAAGTTTTTTGTCTCGATGAAATCTTCACTGGCGATAAGTTTGCCCTTTTTGGAAAACCAGCAGCAGCATTTCCTTTATATTGTTTTTGGAAATTTTCGCGATATAAAAGTAGTGCCTGGCTTTATGAGCAAACTGTAAAGCCTTGCGCACACTAATTCATAGTGTAAGGTTTGATTCCAAAGAATTTTCTTTATTGAAAGAACATATGGTTGCGCTTTCTAATTTGAAGAAGAATAAGGATATTGTAATTTTCAAACCAGACAAAGGCTCTGGTGTAGTGATTTTAGATAGGGAGGACTATAATAGCAAAATGTTAAACATTTTAAACGACAAGAAAAAATTTTGCACGCTTGGAAACTTGCCAGATTGTGACAAAACCTCTTCAATAGAAAGAAGATTACAAACACTTCTCTTAGAGTTAAGAAAGTCAAATCAAATCAGTGAGAATTTTTGTAATTTAGTTCGGCCAACCGATGCAGAAAGACCGATTATGAATGGATTACCCAGAATCCACAAAGAGGGCGCTCCACTCCGACCAATTCTTGCCATGATTAACTCAGCTCATCATGAGTTGGCTAAACAACTGTCAGTTGTACTTTCACCTGTTTTAAAGAAGTTCTCACTCCACGCTTTAAAAGACTCATTTACTTTCAATAATCAACTCAAACAACTAGATATTTCTGCTCATCCTAATATGACAATGTGCTCTTTTGATGTAACCAGTCTTTTTACAATTGTGCCCTTAGAAGAAACCATCGAAAACTGTGTTGATAATCTTTTTGCACTCGAACATTGCTGTTTCACACATGTCCGAGGAGGCTTTTAGAGAATTGATGTAGGCGGCTACTAGAAGAGTTTAGTTTAGTTTTAATGATATTACGTGCAAAAAAATTGATGGGGAGGCTATGGGTTCTCCTCTTGGACCAGTTTGCTAATATTTTCGTAGGCTATTATGAGTGTAAGATGTTTGCCCCTTTTGAGCCTCCAGACGTGCTGTGGTACAAACGTTACGTTGACAACACCTTTTTCCTTTTTCGTAACGACGAAAATCGCCAATTATTTTTACATAAACTCTGTTCTTATCACCCTTCTTTAAATTATACGTCTGAACATGAATCAAATTGTCAGTTAGCGTTTTTGGATGTTCTTGTCCATAAACGAAATGCTCAATTCCTTACAAGCATTCATCGCAAGGCAACTTTTACGGGTTTGTACACACGCTTCACACAGAAAAAAGATTTGTTTAGTAAAGTCTTTAAGCGAACACTTAGACTGTCATAAGAGGAGTTCATTTAGGGTGATCTCAACTCATTGAAAAATATATTTCACTCAAATGGATATACGGAAAAAATTTGTGATAAACTTTTCTCATCCAAAAAAAATGAGCAGAACAGGCTTTTTGGATCAGCCAAGTGCACTGTATTTATCAAACTTCCATGGATGGGTAAGGCTTCTGATGATATTGAATAGGAAACTAAGAATATTACGGAAAATTTGTTTTTTGCGAGCAATGTTATCTTTATATTTTCGAAAAGAACAATTCTATCACCCCCCCCCCAAAAAATAAAATCTCTACCGGCACAAATTTTAAGCAATGTAATTTATGAATATAAATGTGAGTGTGATGCTCGCTGTGTAGGCAGAACGTCTCAAAGGTTGGGTGATAGGATCGAACAGCATGTACCAACTTCAATCAGAAACGGAGCGGTCCCCCCAAGACAACAACCACCACGTGATTGTAATAAAAATAATTCAGTTTCATGTGACTTCCATTGTGCTGATTCTTATCCAGACGACAATTTTAGAATCATTAAGAAATGCCGTTTATTCTTTCAGTTATGCGTCATGGAGGCTGTTTTAATTAAGTTAACCCATTCCGTCCTCTGCCGACAAAAGGATTATGTTTTTAATAATCCTTGTTTTGAGTGTCATCTCCCCTTTTGGAGATGAAGTACACTCTTTCTTGGCATTATAAATATCGGTAGATTGTAAATTTTCATTTGAAAATAGTTCTAAAGATAGTAAATACCATAGTGAATGGTTAAAGTAATATAATAACTTGTCAGTTCTGAAAAGAACTGTTTTAAGTAAAGAGCACTAACCTAATAGTTCTATTTTCATTTAGGATACGTTTGAGTAGTCTGCCGAATTTCAATCAATCCATCCATTCGAGTTATTATTTTTCTTTTGCCATTATATCAAGACATACTCTGAATTTTTGTCACTTTGTAAACAACGTACGCCTCTGCTGTACGCTTTAATTTGACGTCTTTCATCGTGTTTCGCATCTTGCAAAACACACACACAGTTGCAATTAAATTCTAAAGTCTAATATAAATTATAACTTGCTCTTTATTACATGGTCATTTCTACTTGAATAATAATACATATCACATGTTTTATTTTTTATGAAATAACATGACTAAATGCCCTACACGCAGTAAAATGAAAACAAGAAAACTTTGCAAGAATAGAGGAGAAAAAGCAGACATACTGTCTACATTATAGACTAAAAAAGATGCTTGTGATCGTGTTCTTTTTAATAAACCATCTACATCAAATTAAGAAGTACGTCATATAAAATTGTTAAATCGTTGTTTAAAAAGCACAAATACTTGATATCTGCAGATATTTCATATCAATAATATTAATGCCATATAGTCCACCTCAAACGAAAAATCAGAGTTAGCGATAAGCAAATTCCGTTTCATAGCATCATAGAAATCATATAGAAATCCACGAATTTCCAAGTTTTTAAAAAAATTCTTTCGTTTCAATAAATAGTAAACGTTTTAGGAATTTTGTCCGGTCTGCAATTAAATATGCACAAAATGAAATACAAGTGTAAGATCAGTCGTTTGCAGTCGAATCGCAGTAGTCAGAAAATAAGTTTTTTTACTTTTAAAAATACTAAGTTCATGAAGAAACGTTGTAGTCATCCCAAAATTATAATAATTTTGAATATTATTTGAGCTGTGCTCATAAAGCCATCGTATATTGTCGCATTGTTTTTGCCAAGAATGTCAATAGTTTTTAAGAATATCAATTTTTCCTTCTAAAATATTCTGGGACATAATTTTCTCAATTTTATAAAGTCCACGATACAAAATTTTTATTTCATACGAAATTAAATTATTAGATGTTGTTTATATAGTATAAGACTAGGAGTTACTATCGCAACGTATTTGCTGCCTCTGGCATCGAGAAGGCGAAAAATGCCATTTGCAAATTACTATTGGGTGTTTTCCAACATTTATCATCTGTTATAAACGACACAATGCCAAATGGACAAAAGCACAGTAATTTTAAAACATACGATTGATATGATAAGCAACAAACTGCAATATTTTGTATATTTGTCACTTAATATAGATAACATAATTGTATCACCTTTTCTTTTCAAATTCTCATATAACTTAGTCAATTTATAGAAGAACATGCAAGAAGTAACACTGTATGTATGCATAATATGCAAATGCTGAATTGGGAATAATTGGACAAGCAGTTTTCCAAATTTCATTTTACAAAATTTGCATGCTAAAGGCAAGCGGTAGCAAAGCAATTGTTTCATTTAAATCATTTATCTTTACATGTGTATGTTGCAGTTGACAAGGAAGTTAGAACTTAACCAATAACCAATCCAATTAAATCATATTAACTGGAGCTTAAAGGATGTTTTCTACATTTTGTTCAATTTGTTGCCAACCAGCACAAGATCAACACATCCATTAACACCAACAATTATATGATGTCATATATGTATCTCTCCGTCTCCCAGTGTTTGTGTGTAAGTATGTTATTTGATTTCATCTGGATTCATGTTACTCAGTTGTTTTCAGCAAGAAATCACTTTTATACACATGCAAACATGAATGGTACATTTCATTTTGCGGTCATTATTCATGACAGCATTAACATTCTATTTACCTACATTAACATACAGTGATTATGGGCATGGAATTGATTAGTTGTATATACTGGTTGTATAGGACTGATTACACATTACGTTAAGCAAAGGGGAATGGGACCTAGTGGAGTCCATGTCTTTTGCAAACTGTAATGTTTGTTCCTTAAAATATTAAAATGCAATGCTATATAAGTGCATGTCACGCGCTCGGAAATCCGACGGCAAGCTGGAGCGAGCAAAAGTATATCCGCTTCCGGTGCTCTACTTGCGACGATTATAGAGACGTCCTCGCAAATTTAACATTAAATTCATTGCTATTTTGAACGAAAACCGTTTTTATTAGATAAATACTATATCGTTATTTGTCGTCCAAACGCTTTGTCAAGAGTAAAATCGTCCTTCACGGATAAATCGAACAAAATTTTCTTCTACAAATGAACTGAGCAACAAGTGATGATTTAACGAGTTTAACATGTCAAAGCAAAACTTCCCTGTTAGTTCATTAGTTGAGTTATCCTGGTAAAATTTATAATTCTTCTAAGAGTCTTGTGGACGTTGTGGTCCAGTAGCTATAAAGCCAAAATATTTATAGTTGTATAATTATGATATGTATGTCAGTCTATTCCAAAGTCATATTGATATCAAATTGATATACACTCTTCCATAACAGGCTCTACTACAACTATCAGTTCGGTACTTTTTCTAGGTCATCACATTACACATACATACATATACTACATGAAACCATTCTTGGCTCTGGGAATGTAAAGTCACTATCGAGAGCTTTTATTTATTTATTATCTACTCGTAATAACACATTAAATGTACACTTGCCCACCATGCGGTCAATAAAATAACGTTAAAAGTTCCAATGATAATATGAAAGCACATTGCGTTTTTTACCGAGTGAATCACCTTGATATAAATCAGCAACCGTTGATAAAGTCATATTATTGCTATTATTATAAAATGTACTTTAGTCCACCATGTGGGATATGGTCAATAAAATATTCGTACCATTAAAACAGCCGATAATAACACGAACCGAGTAAATCGCGTTGACGCAAATCGGTAGCCGTTAAAAAACATACTACTGCTAATATTAGGTATGCTTCGCAAAATTTCTTCTGCTCGTTGCAAATGTTTATCAACATAAAAAAACATGCGTGCGAAACTTAACATTTTTATTATCCACTCCCTACATTAAAAAATCTTCTAAATTGTGACGTCATGCCTGGGAAAAATCTTTAAAAGACAAACGCCAAATCAAGATTTCACCAATGTATAGGTCGAGTAAAAGGAGTTCATCGAGTGAATTCGCTGTCGAGAATAGTGTGCTGCCTCTCTGTCTCTCGTCAGCTATAAAGAATTATCGTACTATTACCAAACATTACATTTTTATGTTTTAGGTTCAAGCAAGTACGAAAAGTGCAAAATGCTTCTAATATGTGGTAAATTGACCAATGTGCGCAAGTTCGCGGATACTCATCTAATAGAATTTGCTATGCATCGCGACCTCGAGTGCTTTAAGTTTCTCCTCAATCTTTTTGAAGATTTAAAAAAAACATTCAAAGTGTTGCAGCGATCAAATAAATTGGACAATAATGAATACGATTCCTTACTTGTATACCCATTCCGCATTGGTCAAGAAAGGCAAAATTTATTACATGCAATGAGATTTGCAACAGATCCTTTAAAAATATTGGTTTTACTCAGCAAATGCTCGGTCTTTAATAATTTAATAAATGCAAAGGATGATAAAAAGAGAACACCACTTATGAAAAACATATATAGCTATTGCTGCAACATAGATATTCCCATGAAAATGGTCGAATGTGGAGCCTACATAGATTCAATCGACTGTAATAACACTTCTCCGTTATATCAAGCTGTCACTACAGGAAACATTCAGCTCGTGCAGAAAATGACCAGTGTTGGTAAGTAAGCAAGATCATTACCGTTGCTAGTAATAGGCTGGCCTTCTCTTTTCAAATATTAAAAGTTGACGTCGTGATTGGCACGAATTAAAACATTGTAAAAGAGTGTATGGAAACAAATATAAAGTACAAAAAAGTTTTTTCACATGCTACCATATGTTACCAGGAAAAATTTTTAGCACTAGGAAATTTTTCCTCCGCAAAGCAGTTCAGATATGACAAAATTATTAGTTAAAATTGGGAATGCATATTTACACTGCATTTACAGATTATTTCAATGCATTTTAGTAACTTTATTTATCTATTTGCATCTCAACAAGTGCTTTGAACTCCGAAAAACATGCCACCACCGAAAAAAAAACTTCATTGCAATACAACTCCTAATTTTCACTAACGCGCTCAGGGGCATAACTGTTGGGGTGTGTGACCCCAATTGCTAAAACAGTGTTTTTGCAGGGCATATTGCCGTCAAGTGGCAGGGCAGTGTTCAGGAAGTAGAAAAATTACCATACCATTGAAAACAACTAAATGATTACTAAGTGGAAATAACAAACCTTCATTTTTGACAATTTTGTCTTAATTCTACAGTGCAATGTGTCTGTGAGATGTGTAAGATGAAGTAATTATAAACACAGATACACATTTCGCTGGATACAATGATGAATCATTGCAAAATGGCGATAGCAGGGAGGGCACATTGTATATACACTTTGTGTATACACACTTGTTTATATATGATTTATCAAAAACACGTGGATACAGAAGAAAACAAACAAACTACAATGACAACAACTCATCAACCAGAACCAAAGCAACCTCGCTGCGTAAGAAAATGGTCAAATTTAAGTTTGTTTTGCAGTTATGTTTACGAGGTTTATCATGAGAAACACCAAGATCCTGACAGTACAGATGCAGAAGCCAGAGCTCAATATCCTTGATGGTCTTCAACTGATTGATGAAACTGTTAGATCACTGGAAAGAATACGGAACACTGAATCCGAATTGAATGATCAAATAGATGCGAGTGTTGAGTTTGCGAAGACTCTAGGCTCCAATCCCGAGGAAGCGTTTGCTAGATAGAGTAACAAAAGATCAAGCAGATGTTTGGATGACGACCCTGAGACTTTGGCAATTATGTTACTAAAAACTAACAATCGAAAAGGCATGATTGAGGTCCTCAATTCCCTCATCAGAGAATATGGAGATAACATAAAAAGTTGTTTGCAAAAGATAAAACCCTTAGCTGTTATCCTTCAGCCTCCACTGACTAAACGAAATTTTGAACAAGTTGAAAAGGTCACCGAACTTTTTCCTCCATCAATAAGCGTAGATTGTATGTCACTGTATGCAGAATTTGAGATTTTTGTTAACTTTGTAAATTTGACAGAAGAATAACGTTAAACAGTCCACGACGCCGGAGACACTGCTTTCAAAAATAAAGAAATTTTCTCAAACGTTTATAAATGCTACAAACTTCTGTTTACTGCTCCAGTAAGTGTGGCTGATATTGAAAGATCATTCAGCAAAATGAAAATTGTCAAGAACTACTTGCGCTCAACAATGAAAGGTGAAAGGCTGGAAGAACTCATTGTCTTCTCAACCGAGAAGGATTTAACAGATACAATTCTTCTGGATGTAGTACTAAAATCTTGGGCAGCCAGAAAAAACCGTAAATTCAGAATAAAATTTAAGTAAAAAGCAACACCTCAAGAGTACGATGAGACGATTCTCTTTTAAGACTTTTGATATGAGAACAAATATACATTGCTTTACTGTTATGTCCGAAACGGTTAAGGTTTATATTTCAAAAACAGTTTTTGTAATAATGTATGTGTTAGAAACCTAGTCTTCAATAAGGTATACTAATAAACCAGGCATGCAACAATAGAAATTATAATTTGCTAGCCATAATGATTTAAGGGGTTTTTGTGGGCAACGCCCTTTTGCAGGGCAAATTTTCTCCACACCCCCCATTACTTCAAGTCTAGTTACGCCCCTGAACGCGTTATGTTGTAATTTGACCTCACGTACATATACATAATTTATTCAATCTCGGCTTACTTAAGTTCCGTTGCGCGTTATACGTGTTTTTTTTACTTGGTAACTGTGACAGTCTTAATGACTTCCAAACGAAACAAAGTTGTCTTAAATAAAAATCCTATCTAGTTACTCGTATTTCATCCTCTATTTTATCCTCTATTTTAACGCTCTGCTTTACCATCAAACATTCTATCTGTACGGTTTTAATTTGTTTGCGATAGCCACGGCTGCCACGGAAATAATATTCTGCTTATAATTATAGGTATTCTACTTATAATTATAAGACACTTTCGACTGGACACAAACTAAAGTACTCGGACGCACACAAACAATACACGCACGCGAATTCAAAAAAGCTTAGTGCAATTAAAACAACGATACAATAAACAGACATACCAACATACCATCATATATTCACAAAAAAGGGACGGAAGAACTTCAAGCAACACTAAGACTCCAACAACACACTCTAATAATATTAACACCAATCACAATACACCAAAACCAATGACAACGCATTTCACACCATCCAATCATATTAATCCACCTGCTAATCCAATTAAACGCTCTAAACGTCTTCAAGAAGAAGGCTCGAAGCACGGAGTCGAAATGTCAATAGAATACTTTTATAAAAATCTGAAGATACTTTTATATTTTTTCAACATATAATATATATATTCTGCCTATAATTCCTTCTAGACTTGCAAAAATATGAGTCAATGAACGAAAATTTTGACTACAGAATGCTAGTTTTGTTTACATCCGGAATCATTACTTGGATTGCAGTTTATATGTTGATCAATTTATCTGGAGACACGACTCAATATTTAATTTTTTGGTGACTAAGTTTTTCGTCTAAAATAGTGCAAAAGGTTTTTGCAGACATCCCGTCATATCCAAATCTTTCCATTTTATAATGTAAAAAATTTCGTCCTGATGCCCTTGTACAAGCTGTGTTGGGGTAAAGATAAACCTTGGAAGCGATATATATAGAAAAACAAAGAATCATACAAGCCTTACATTTATTCTATGTACAGGCATTTTCCGGCTTAATGCCCAATTTTGATGTTTTGAACAGGTTTTTATTTTTCCGTCAAGATGAAATTTTGCTTAAAACTTGATATTTCTTTTCAAAAGGGAAAGTAGAAACAAATGACAGTGAAGTGCTACTTAGAACATCCCTGTACTGCAATAAATCAGTATTCTACCCTGCAGTTAAGAGCTGTAACTTGGAAATGCTGAAATGGCTTTACAACAAAGTATCAAATTCATTTGGTGTTTTGTTAAAAGAGCTAAAAGAAAACATAGATGAACTCGAGATCGTGATTGTTAACAACAACTTGGTTGGCATCCTAGGGTTTTTAGTAAGGATAGCCAATGAATCTACAGAAGGAATTAAACTACGTAAAGTACTCTGTTCAATATGTTTCAGGTACGTTTCATTTGTATGCCAAAATTTGATTAAAAATAACTTTAATCATTTCTTTGTTTTCTGTCTTATGGCTTTGATTGGATTTGACAAAATAAGTAAATGTGCAACAGGGGCGGATCTAGAGTATGTCAAATCCGTCGCGCGACTGATGTTTGAAATTCAAAAATTACCTATTCATATTAATTAAAAATTCATTAATTATTCTTACTGTATTATTGCATTTACTTCGTGATAAAAATCCAGGGGCCGGTTGTATAAAGCTCTTAACTACTTTTTAACTACACATTTTGCAGTTAAAAAGTAGTTAAAATTAACCACGCGGTTAAGTCGGTTGTATAAAAAAGTAGTTAGCGCTAAATGCAGTTAAAAGGTAGTCAAAGTTAACTATGCTATGGAGCATAGTTAACTTTTCAAAACACAGTTAAATATGGCGGCTTTACGTCTTATGGATATTTTTGAGCGAAATGCAATCGATCGGCAAGGTTTTTCCGACCATGACCTCCGAAAACGGTATAGATTTGGCCGAGAATCGTTGCAGCATATCTCACGATTGATTGCAAACGATGTACGGCCAACAACAAACCGTAACAAAGCCTTGTCAACCGAAGAGCAATTGGTCATTGCTCATCGTTTCTTTGCGTCCGGGAGCTTTTTGCAAGTCATTTGCGACACTCACGGTTAAAGCCACTGTTTCGAGAGTAGTGCGTAAAGTCGCACTTGCATTGGCTTCTAAGCACGCAGACTACATCAATTTCCCATCAAAAAATGAGGGAAAAAATGCTATTCGTACTGGGATGTATCAAATTGCGGGTTTTCCCTGCGCCATTGGCTGAGTTAATGGCACACTGTAGTGATTATTACATGAAGTACACCCACCTTAGTAACCGCGCCTAGTTTAAGATAATTACTTATAAAGAGATATTTTGTAAATTTTAATTTAGTGTTGAGTAAAGCCTTATCTTGAAAGGTTGTTCTTTGGTGTTTACTTGAATTCAAACTTCTACTTCAATTTACTCAACACTCTCCTTATACCTATGGATAAAGTTTTGAGACCTGAACGGTTTGATGTTATTCCGAACGCGCAAGGCGCTGCAAAACGTTGGACACACTGGCTCGCGACATTTGAGAACTTCATCGATGCAATACCGTCCATTCCTGATACACGAATAAATAAACTACACATTCTGGTGAATTATGTCACCTCTGATGTTTATCAACTGTTCTGTGATACTGAAACCTACGATGAAGCCATCACCACGCTGAAAATCTTATATGTCAAGCCTCCGAATGAGATTTTTGCTCGGCATAAATTAGCAACACGGAAACAACAAGCGGGCGAAACCCTTGACGAATACCTACAAGAACTGAAACACCTAAGTAAAGACTGCAATTTTCGTCAAGTCTCTGCTGCTCAATATCGGGATGAAGCAATTCGGGATGCTTTCATTAGTGGTCTATTGTCGGGAAGCATTCGACAACGTTTACTGGAGATTAAACAGTTGGATTTACAAACGGCATTTGATCAAGCTCGAGCTTGGGATTTGGCACAAAAATCATCGGATACATACAATTCGAATCCCTTCGCAAGCGCTGCTGTTACGGCATCTAACGGACATGACGAAAATAATGAAGAAGGACTAAGCGAGAGGTATTTAGCCTCCACTTTACGTTCCGCTAAGTGCTTCTTTTGTGGTAATAAGCAACATCCCGGTCATTATGCCCAACGAAAGAAACTATTTGTAATAAATGTAAAAAAAGAGGGCACTACCAAAGAGTTTGCTGTTCTTCAGCAGTAGTCTCTAATTTAACGCAATCAGCTTACATAACTCTAGCTGCAATGGGGGAGTCATTGCTAAGTTCATGTATTGACATTCGTTTAAAAGAAAGAACTGTTACAGCTCTGGTAGATTCAGGAAGTACTCATTGCTTCATACATCCTGATTTGGTTGAGCAACTCTCGTTGACAGTTCATCAGACCAAAGAAAAAGTTACGATGGCTACATGTAATTATTCCACAAAAATGCAAGGATATTGTCTTGGTGTTAAAAGGCCGGTTGTATTCTCAGGTTAAGCTATATATTCTGCCCAATCTGTGTACTCATGTTATTCTAGGGCAAACTTGGCAAGCCCTGCACGAAAGTGTCACTATCCAGTACGGTGCTGGAAACTTTGCAGTTTAACAGCTTTGAACCTAGACCCCCCACTCTTGTTCCAACATTTAACAGAGGGTTGTAAACCGATAGCTATTAAATCAAGGAAATATAGCCGAGAAGACAAAGAATTTATTACAACTGAAGTACAAAGGCTTCTAGATGAAGGTATAATTGAACCGAGTGAATCACCGTGGAGAGCACAAGTGGTCGTAACTAGAAACGATCGACAAAAAAAATAGATTAGTGATTGACTATTCGCAAACTATAAATAGATTCACACACCTGAATGCTTATCCTTTGCCTAGAATAGATGATATCGTCTCTAAAATCGCTCAGTACAAAGTTTTCAGCACCGCTGATTTGAAAAGTGCGTATCACCAAGTCCCAATTCAAAAAGAAGAAAAGAAATATACTGCTTTCGAAGCTAACCAGCGTTTGTACCAATTCCGTTGAGTACCATTTGGAGTAACAAATGGAGCAGCAGCTTTCCAAAGAATGATGGACAACTTTATCGCTAAAGAATGTCTAGAAGACACGTTTGTGTATCTTGACAACATCACGATTTGTGGCCGGGACCAAGCCCAGCATGACATAAATCTCGAAAAGTTCCTTCAAGCAGCTAGAAAGTGAAATTTGACGTTTAATCAAGACAAATGCTCCTTCTCAACAACCAGTATTTGCATCCTTGGTAGTATGATCGCTAATGGAGAAATAAAGCCGGACCCGGCACGATTGAGACCTCTGCGAGAGTTACCTGTCCCCCGTGATTTAAAAGAACAGAAACGGATTGTGCGTCTCTTTTCCTACTATTCTCAATGGATCAAAGACTTTGCAGCAAAAGTAAGACCACTGACACAGAATACTGTATTTCCAATGGTAGGCGATGCTCTTACTTCGTTTAATCTACTTAAGTTCGATTGTCGAAAATCTGTGAAGCTGTTGACGAAGCACAGCCCTTTCAGGTGGAAACAGACGCTTCCGAGTTTGCTCTTTCAGCCACTCTCAACCAAAACGGTCGCCCAGTTGCGTTCTTTTCGAGGACGTTAAGCGGATCAGAACTTAAGCACGCTTCAGTGGAGAAAGAAGCAGCGGCTATTGTAGAGCCGTGAGGAGTGGAGACACTACCTTACGGGTAAGCATTTTATGTTAATTACTGACCAGAAGTCAGTACATGTTTGATACCAAGCAAAAGAGCAAAAGTAAGAACGATAAGATAATGAGATGGAGGATGGAACTATCCACTTATGATTTTGATATAATCTACAGAGCAGGGAGAGAATGTACCAGCGGATACATTTTCTAGGATAAGAGCAATGTGCATGACCTCCGATAAGCTGATAGAGCTTCATGAATCTTTGTGTCACCCAGGAATAACGCGGATGGCACATTTTGTTAAAAACCGTAATCTCCCTTTCTCTATGGATGAAATTAAGCTCATGACACAGTCCTGCAAGATATGCAGGGAAAGTAAACCTCAATATTACAAAGCAGAAAATTTCCATTTAGTAAAAGCGATTCAACCCCTCGAGAGACTTAGTTTGGACTTCAAAGGACCATTGCCGACGATTAATCATAATAAGTTTCTTCTTACTATAATAGATGAATATTCTAGATTTCCCTTTGCTTTCGCTTGTAAAGACGTTAGCGCGGAGTCAATTACAAGTTGTCTCTGCGAATTGTTTTCGATTTTCGGTATGCCTGCTTACATACATTCGGATAGAGGTTCTGGCTTTACGAGTGCAAAAGTTAAAGACTTTCTTCTCCAGAAAGGAATCTCGTCAAGCCGAACCACACCATATAACCCAGAAGGGAACGGCCAAGTAGAACGTTTGAACGGCACTCTATGGAAGACTATTTCCCTCGCGATGAAGACGCGAGGACTACCGGTCAGCTGCTGGCAAGAAGTTTTGCATGATGCTCTTCATTCCATCAGATCTCTGTTGTGCACCGCTACTAATGTAACACCGCATGAACGCCTCTTTATTCACCAACGAAGATCGACGAGTGGAACTTCCATACCAACGTGGCTATCCAAACCTGGACTGGTACTGTTGAAGCGTCAAGTAAAACAATCTAAGTATGATCCATCCGTCGATGAAGTAGAGCTAATCGAAGCAAATCCTCAGTATGCGCATGTAAAATTTCCCGATGGAAGAGAAGATACTGTAGCCACTGGTTCCTCGCTCCACAAGCTGAGGAAAAGAGAGTTATGCGAGAAACCGCTACCACTATCGCCTTATAAAGATAATACTGTAGACGACCCACGTCAATCTCCTTTGGCCACAAAAGACGCTAGGAAACTAAATAATAGTTCGCCAAAGAAGGAGAGGGAACTCACTGGAGGATCCTCTACCTGATCAGTCGTCTTCACAACAGACACTACCGTTACGCCGCTCGCAGAGAAAAACAAACCGACCGCCTGACATATACATAACATTGAACTAAAAGAAAAAACAATCAGGCAGGACCAGTCTTATTTAGATTACTTAGTATAGATTATATAGTTATTTCAAATAGGAGATTGTAGTGATTATTACGAAGTACACCTTAGTAACCGCGCCTAGTTTAAGATAATTACTTATAAAGAGACATTTTGTAAATTTTAATTCAGTGTTGAGTAAAGCCTTATCTTGAAAGGTTGTTCTTTGGTGTTTACTTGAATTCAAACTTCTACTTCACACACATATACGTATAATTGCTCCTTCCCAAAACGAGCCAAATTATGTAAATAGAAAAGGATACCACAGCATAAATGTTCAAGTCATTTGTGATGACAAAGGTAAATATGAACATATTAAACATGTTTAATTAATATTCAAAACCATAATGTACTAGACTTCAAGAACCATAATATAATACACTTCAGAAATCATATAATAGATAATCAAAACAATAGAATTTTACAAAGTTATCCACTTAATTTATCTTACAAGTATTAATACGACCTACTTGATATAAAATTTCCAAAAATTAATTTTATGCAGGCAAATTTATCAATGTGGTAGCACGATGGCCAGGATCATGTCATGATTCATTCATCTTCCGGTCCTCTACCACTGGTAGAAGGTTGGAAGAAATGGATCATGCAGCAAATAATGATGTACTGTTGGGGGACAGTGGATATGCCTTACGGTCATTTTTGATGACTCCATACCTCCATCCAGTGCATCCATGCCAAAAAAAATTTTAACAAGGCACATAAAAAAAACAAGGTGTTTGGTTGAAAGAACCATTGGCATTTGGAGAAGAAGGTTTGATGTTTTGCATTCAGAAATAAGGTATCAGTGAGTCTTTATGAGCCTTAATACAACATCAAATCCTAGCAAGCATGTTTACTCTATTTAGGATGAAACCAGATAGAGTCTGCACCATTATAATGGCTTGTGCAGTATTCTTTGTTTGCAATAGACGTCACTTCCCGTATTTCCACTGTCATCAATTATTCATATTTCCAGCTGAAGGGCAGGTAAATAGATAATATCATAAGCGTGATTGCCCTTCATGTGTTCTTTATTCAAATATGCTGGATTGCTGTTCAGTTTTTACTTGCTCTAATCGAGCTAATCGAGAAAAGGATAAAGGCTATTATAGGATACCGAAAGGAATTCTCCAGGGAAACAAAAAAACTAACAAAAGACGTCGTGAAAGGTGGCAGAAACCTCTCATTGTCCTCGAAAGGATCGGCCCCCATGCTCGCGTATGTGGTGAACATTTTGTTAAAGGTGCGTAGACGAACTTTGTGATTCAATATTAAAAGCAATTGCGAGTTTGAACTGAAGCGCCTTGCAAAATGTCTATTGACTCTATGAATATAATTGTTTACATTCATCATTTTTGTTCCAAGGTCGTCAAAGCAATGTCTACGACGAACACGACGTTGATTGGCCTCACTTAAATTGGGTCACCAGAAATTAAATCCTATTCGTGAAAGTGCCTTTAAAACGATCGGTTAAAAAAAGCGAGATTAAACGACGCCATTCCGAAGCCGTTGCCCTCCTTGATTTACAAAAGCAGCCTCGACTGGAGTAACGTCCATCAAAACATGAACAGGGAGAAAATAACTTATATTTACAATAAGGTAAAAGTATTTTATATTTGCTTTTCGAAAAACTTTGTACTTATTCATAGTTTTGCTTCAATAGAGTCAAATATCAACCATGGATGCCAGACTGAAAGACAGGTTCAACATGTAGAGTGCCAAACAGACCTAACAGTCAACTATTTAAAGTCAATGGAAGAAGACATAAGAGATGCAATGAGGAACTATGCATACTTAAAGAGAAAGCCAAGCACTAATCAGTAGAAAAATCTTTGAAAAGGATAATGAGACCAAGTTTTACACTGGGCTGCCACCTAATTGTTCTTACAGGTTTAGTGGTGACCCTTTATAACATACGAAGAGATCTTCTTTGGGAAAGTTCGAGCTTCTGGTTCTGATGAGATTGAAATTAATTCTTCCACTACAGTATTTAGCTTACAGGTTTGGAATATCATGCTCCACAGCATCAAGAATTTTTCACAAAATTGTTACCATCATGCATGTGAGTGACAAACAATTAACTGAAGCTAGTGGTATTTTTGGACAATTTATTACCTGGAGATGTTGTTCTTGCTGATAGAGGTTTTAACATTGAGGAGAGTGTTGGGCTTTATTGTGCTTCATTGAAAACACCAGCATTTACAAAAGGGAAAACACAGTTATCACCATATGAAGTGAAAGAGACCCGAAAAATTGCAAATGTAAGAATACATGTTGAAAAGGTTATAGGACTGGTTCGTAGAAAGTACCAAGTTCTTCAAAGTGGTGCTCTTCCGATAGAGTACATGTACAAAGAACCTGGCAAAGTACAATCAGTAATTGATAAGATAGCAGTCATATGTTGTGCTTTAACTAATTTATCTCAATCTGTAGTCCCTGTGGAGTAAAACAATAGTCCCTAAAATTGAAAACTTTGAGAGCAACATATAAGAAACATCTCCATCTATTTTATAAATAAACATCTTCATCTGTTTAACTGAAACTTTTGATATATTTATTGCTACTTGATGGCTGGAGCAATGTTTGCTATAAATATAATGCATCTGTCCATTCTTCCATTCATGCAATTACACAGTTCCATTTCCAATTCCATTACATTACAGTTCCATTCCAAATCTAGATATATTGTGACCAGTCCATTTCCATTGTATTTACATTCCATTTCCATTATTTTACTTCGGACCCAACCTGGCAAAAAAGTTGTAAGCTTCAAGACTTTTATATGCTTTCATTTGTTTCTTCGTATAAATGAAGTTTGAACGACCAAATAATATGAAATGTCAGGAAACTGCAAGTTAGGGAAATTGTTATGATCGGTTAAAAAGTCACTCTTTTTTAGAGAATATGGATCCAGTCCATCACATAAGGAAAGCGTCTCTTGGTATCTCGACTTTGCTTTGGTTGAAGAGATAAAAGTACTCGGACACAAATTTTCGTTGTTGCTTTGGCTTAGTTATAGTAGCATTGGCCGCCATATTAGTTCTTTAGCCCTTCACTTGAAAGCCGTAAAAACATTTTGAAGCAATAAATCACGTGATTGCAAACAAAGAATTGCATAACATTTGCATTCTAATGCAACAGCCTGAAGCTGAAGAAGATGAGTTCGGAGAGGATGCACTGGAATAAGAAAATGAAGATGTTTGGGTGGATGCAGGAGAAACAGATGGAATAGCAGCAAGGGAGCATATGGCACAAACATATTTTAGCTGACTAGTTTAAAAGAAAAATTAAGGTTGTTCATTGATTTCAACTATCCTCTCAAGTAACTGTAGTTCAGTTTTCTGCTTCTTCAACTCTAGGTTGTGCTTCTCAAACAACATTTTCTTTTCAATTGAAGGATTTCAACATGAGTTGTTGAACATCATTTTTCATCTCTTGAGTCTTTGGTCGTTTCTTTGAATGTTCTCGATTCTTCGCCTGTGAATTAAGTTCAATACAATGCACAAATAGATTTTATAAGCTATGAATACAACAATGGATATAAACATAATTAAATGCTCACATTGTGATAGTGTGGATGTTGTTGGTATTGGAGTCTTGCTTAATGCTATGTCCTCACCACCCTCAACGTCTTGGTCGGTTTCGACCAAAGTGCTCAAGTGAGATGAATTACTCTCTTTCTATGCAAAACGTTAAAAAATGAAAAGATGAAAACGTATTACCTTTTTTGTTTTACTGTATATTTTTCCATTATGCAAACAAATCATCAAAACTTAAATTAATACAATCGTTTCATTAAGCATATAAAATTCATATTTCGTATTTTGTATTTATAGCATCGTTCATTAATGTGTTGGTACAAGCTTTCAAAGTGCAGTTTGCCTATTTGGTGAAATTAACTCATCACACTTGGTAAATTTCACTTCATATTTTAAACAAAATTCCCAAATTGTATGGTCTTGTTGCGTTGGTATCAACAGTATTATCTAGTAGTTAATCTTATAAGTTTTAAAAGGAGTACATTTCGAGTGTTCCATCTTGAGCTTTCTCGTGCACGAAATGGCGTTTAATATCAATGTGCTTTGTCCGCTTGTGTATCACTGGATTCTTTGAGATAGCGATTGTACCTTGATTATCTTCATGTATGGTTGTAGCCGCAGTACAATCTATTTGTAGGTCTTTCATCAGTTGTCGCAGCCATACTAATTCTTGGGTTGCATAACATAACGCAATGTACTCCTCCGATTACGACGTTGAAAGAGCCACTGTTGGTTGTTTCTTGCTTGCCCAACTGATTGCACCACCTGACATAGACACATTTCCTGAAGTTTACCGTCAATCGTCTGTGTCAGAGGCCCAGTCTGCATCAGAGTATCCCTCTAAATCGATACTGGTTTTTTGGTACTGCAGGCTTAGTTTACAAGTTCCTTTCAAGTAACGAAAGATGCGTTTCACAGCTGGATGTGCTTCGTTCAGTGCTGTGTTGAATTTGGCTAATGTTTTACTGCTTGAGCTATATCTGGACGGGTAGCAATTGCCGCGTATAAACTTCCTACCATTGACTGATGAGTGAGAATCGTCGACTGATTTGCTGTATCCATCTTCTTTAACAAGTTTGACGCTTACATCCATTGGCGTAGACACTGTCTTGCAATTATATATACTTCTTCTTCTTGTTGATGTATTGCTCTGATTAATACATTCTTTATAGTAATACTTCTTTCCTAGGCAGTGGGCGCCCATATCTTCATCTTGAATTGGTTTGCCAAATTGGCCTTTAGATCATTTATCTCTTCTTCAGTTTCAGTCAGAATTATGAGGTCATCAAGGTGAACAGTGATAATCGCCTGCTTATCTTTGAGAAAACGAATACGCGGGTCTCCTTCACTCTGAACAAATCCTAATGATAACATAAACTCTCTGAAAACCTTATTCCAGCAACGTGGACTTTGCTTTAGACCATAAAGCGATTTTTGAGACGACACATAGCTTTTCTCCTGGTTTTGTAGCCTTCGGGTTGTTGCATGTATATTTCCTCTTCCAATGTTCCATTGAGGAATGCCGTTACTACATCCATTTGATGGATCAACATAACTCGAGATACACCAAAAGGCAGAAGAGTGCGAATTGACGAAAAACGAACCACTGGAGAGAATGTCTCTTCATAGTCAATTCCATATTTTGCAGAAAACCCTAGCCACCAGACGACCTTTAAATCTCTCTACCATTCCTGTCTCATCGTATTTCACTTTAAAGACCCACTTGCAACTGATAGGCTTACGTCCAGCTGATAATTCGACTAATTAGCAGTTCTCATTCTCTAGTAAAGACTGGTATTCTGCATCTGCAGCAGCTTTCTATTTCGTTGCATATTCACTATTAGGGTTTTCTGGCTGTGGATCTCAGATACGTAAAGTGCTGCATACCTCGATGTAGTGATCCCAGCATACTCGTGTGGTAATATACTGGTGGATTTCTCTCTTTCCTGAGCGTCGAGGCTCATTTGGGGGATCTTGTTGTTCATTTCTTGTTGCACGAACTTGTCCCTTTATTTCTGTTTCTTCTTCAGCACACTGGGTAATATCTTCACCACACTTCATTTGAGCTTTTGTTGATCCAAAATCTGTTTCATTAAATGTAACGTCCCTCCGAATAAAGACTTTTTGTCGATTCTCATCATACAGCCTGTATCCTTTCTGTGTAAGGCTGTAACCAACAAATCTCATCTTGACTGCCTTTTGGTCGAATTTCTGGCGCACCGCATCCGGAACATGAGCATAAGCAGTACAGCCGAAGACACGAAAATGGGACACATTTGGCTTCTTTCCATACCATCTTTCATACGGAGTTGCCGCAGTTGCAGTCGTAATTACTTGATTTCTTATGTAGGCTGCATAGCATACTGCTTCAGCCCAAAAAGCTTTGGACAGTTCAGCATGCAAAATCATAGAAAGAGTTGCTTCTTAGATTGTCCGATTCATGCGCTCAGCTATCCCGTTCTGCTGGGGTGAATGTGGCACTGTTGTCTCATGACAAATTCCTCTCTCCTTTAAAAAAATCTTCAAACTCAGTGGGTGTATATTCACCCCCCTTGTCCGTGCGTAGTGTCTTTATCCTACGCTCTCATTGGTTTGTGACTGCTGCCTGCCACTCCTTGAATTTTCCAAGCACTTCTGACTTGTGCTTCATTGGATATACCGTAACACATCTGGAGTAATCATCAATGAAAGTGACAAAATATCTTGCACCTCCAAGGCTTTCAGTCTTCATAGGTCTGGCAACATCACTATGAACCAACTCCAATCTTTTGGTTGATTGAATATCTCCTACTGGCTTAAATGGTGTGCGTTGTGCCTTTCCTTCTGCACATGCCTCACAAAAGCTTGAATTGCAAGATTTGGTATGTCCATCTGTGATAAGTTGCTTTGAAGCCATAGTTTTCATTTGACCGACATTTAGATGTGCCATTCTTTGGTGCCATAGATCAAGTTTAGTGCCACTTTTATTAGCAACTGATGCTTGGTTTCCCGGTTTGTCAACTTTACAATCAAGTTGATACATGTTCCCAACTAGTCGACCGCGTGCTAGCTTGCCCATTGGAGTTCTTTATCCAACAGAGACTGTGTCCAAATTGAACCACTTTGCCTTTAGATGCTGCTGCGTGCGCTAAAAGATTTATAGCTATCTTTGGGACGTACAGTACCTTTGTCAAAATTGATTTCTGTTGATCTTTCTCTTTACGTCCAAGTATCATGGTGATGTCAACTTGTCCATACCCATAAGCATTCACATAACGACAGTCTCCAAGTGTAACAGGTTCTGGCTTTGGGAACTCGCAGTAATTTACCAAAATATCGCGACTAGCTGTCATATGTTGCGAGGCTCCTGAATCAATTATCCAACAATTGTTTCATTCTGTTTCTGTCATTCCTACGACAAACACATTACCTCCAGAGTTTTCATTTACGTTTCCATCACTACACACCAAAGCTGCTTTATGCTTTGATAAATTTCCCTGCTTGTTTCTATACTTATTCTCCCCTTTCTTTCTTTTGGGACAATTTTTGATCACATGGTTTTCTTCCCAACATCCATAGCATTTGATGGGCCTTCGATTGTTTTTATCATGCTGCAAAGCAATCTCACCTTTATCGATTTTGCCACAATCATCCTTGCTCTTCTATAAGCTACGCTTTTGTTCTTCTTTCATGAGTGCTTGATGCACTTGATATAGGCTAAGCTCATCTCCCTTTGCAGTCAATGCAGTTATTAGAGTGTTGTATGATCGTGGAAGGCTGAGTAAAAGGGCTACAATATGCTCATCTTCAGGGATTGATGCCTTGATGGCTGCAATTTGTTCAGTGATTTTCTTTATGTGACGTAGATGTTCAACCAAAGAATCAGAATCTTTAAATTTCATAGAAAAGAATTTCTGCTTTAAAAGCAATTTGTTTGCCACAGTGTTTCTTGCAAAGCGTTCCTTCAATTTATCCCAGATTTCCTTTGGTGTTTGGCATTCGGTTATCAGATATACAGATCCGAGTTGATACTCGTTACAAGGAGGGCTTTTGTTTTCTTTTGTGCCTTTAAGAAGGCTATTCTTGCCCCTGAACTGATGTCAGAAGCGTCTGGGTTAGTCACCGATCCATCGACGTGTCCCCACATATCCCTCGATTCAAGTATAGCTTGCATTTGGTATTTCCACACTTGCCAAATCTTTGCACCCATAAGTTTATTGATAAATAACTTGTCGTCTTGCGCCATTTCAACTGTTTTTAATCCACTAAACACTTCTTAGTTTAATAAACAGTTTTTCCAAGGGTACCTGGGCCCATAACCTGTTCGTATTACGACATATTTCAGCAGAGAAAACACTTTGAACATAAAAGTAAGTTTTTTATTACGAAAAAAGAAAAAACACAACGAACGTCGTGCGAACGTACACATGCGCCCACGATATAACCTTAAACATAGTTAATACTTCATAACAACGTAGTTAAGAATGTTGAGTGTAATTTATAACATGAAATCCTAACTGGAGGAATGTTGGAACTTTTTTGAAACTCTATCAGCATGTACAACCTACATGATCTGTATTGCAATGTTCAAATTCAAAGTTGTACACAACGCATTGTTTATTTATGAGCGACGATTTTAATTCTGAGACTCTCATTATACCTATCAATTTCTTACCACTTTTTATAAGTCGTAACGACAGACGAATAATCATAATCAAGATTAATAGCTCTAAAAATTCTATTCTCGATTCTTTCCTGAGCTGCTAAAGCAAAGCACTCAGTTCTCTTTCGCAAATAACTTGCTCTAAGTTATTGCGAGGATCTTTCGTTAGCAACTTCCGATACAGTCCTCATAGCTACATTTATAACATGCAATCTTTTTTTCTAAAAAACTTTTTCTCATTTTTTCTGCTAATTTGTTTCAAATATTTATTTTTTATCTTTTCTTTAATTTTTTTGTCTTTTGACAAAATTAAAAAATGGGATAAGTAAGACTAGTTCTGCAAACTGTGTTTATAAGTCACACGACTTAATAATAAAATTAATTTCTCGTGCTTAATAATATAAATAAAAAATTCTTAGTATTGTTCCATAAGATTGCAGTAAAGAAGTTTTTACTTTCCACTTTGAAAACACTTAAAATCGCTTTTTTTATTGTCAAATTTTCTTATCAAAGAGTTGAAGGAAGTCATGTTTTTTTCACTTTTTTGTCTACGTGGGGGATTAAAGCAAGTGATGTTCCGTTTCTTATAAATTAGGGCAAGCTATAATGTTATAATGTTGTGTTATAAATAATGTTATATTATCTGTTTTATTGTATAAGAAACTTCTTCAACTTCCACATACTCTCTTTTATTTCTTATAGTGCTGTTGTCTTGAACAAAATTGATTTAGTGAAGACTTTTTTTGACGTTAAGTATGCAAAAAAAGTATTCTCATGGTGTGCTTCTGGAAGGAATGTTTTTTTCTATGCCGTAGAAAATTATGCTATGTTAGAACGTCTCTTGGTTGCTGCTAAAGAAAAACTAGATGTAAGTTGAGAGTACATTGGTGTTATGTTACTAGGTCTTATACAGTTTCAAACAAACGCCTTGTAGAGTGCATGATCTTCCGTTTTTTCGGTGGCATTAGCCAAATATATCAGTCTAGTTAAAAAGAGCTTTACAAAACACTTGTTTTCTGTTTTCTTAGGTGCTTTTCTCAAATGTCGCTTTCTTTCTGTGGTTTTAATGTGGCCACCCATACACTAAAACCATGCATCAATTAATTGTTTATTACATCTCTCTACATTGCTAATATAGCTAATATAGCTAATATAGCTAATTAATCAAATGAAAAAGTCGTGTATTAAGTTGTTGGGTAAACTCACACACTCGTCAGTTTTTCGGACTCACGCTATTTTGCTGCAATCTTTGACAAACTCATTCTTTGCATTCTTTCATATTCATCTTGTTATGTTAAATCTTTAACTTATCTTCACTTTATAATAAAGTTAATAACTTTACTTTTTTGTAAATACTTTAAGTAATTCAGCCACTTTTTGCTGGAATGTAATATCCATCATTAAATACCTCATAATATATACCAAACTACACTATAGATTGCTCAGTCGAGTAGGTATATTACGTCTCACGCAAGAGGACTGGGCAAAAGTATGGCGTTCAAATGCAATTTTGACAAGAAATTTTATTTATAAAGTAATCAATTGCTAGGTTTGGGACATAAATCCAATTGAAATATAATTCAAAAAAGCCTAACTTAATTGTAATATATTCCTTTTATAAAAACCCCGTAGACTGTATCTGCTGATCGGGAAATCTGTTATCAACAATCTTAAACGTTCCGTAAGCCCTCTCCTCTTTATTTTTTGTTTTGTTTTCTGTTCTTTATTATCAAACAAAATTAACTTAAATTACATAGGCAATTTTCAGTTCAATTATAAAGTCACGTATGTGTCAACGACTTTCATTTGTTTATATCTCATGTGATGCGATACAGTGTATCAATAACTGAACAGAAAAATAGCTGATTAATGTTATTTATTTCTTACTTACTAATTTCAAAATCTTTATAGCACAAAAAAATACCAAAAATTCTTGATGAAACAGACAATACCAATTGTTCAGTTCTTCATTTTGCAGCTTTGGCTAATCAAGGAGAGGTAGGTAATGCTCTTTTGTAGTCAATAAGAAAGTTTCGAGTAATTATAAATGTGTCCTAATGTATGTTGAGAAAAAAATTATAAGAGCTTTTTAAGAAAAATCTGCATTTTTTATTAGCTACTTAACTTATTACAGTGATAATTTATTGCAGTCAAGTTAGAAAAAAGTTCAAGTGTCCATAGCTAACTCCAGAATATTTAACGCAATGGTACTGTCGCCAAAAAATTAATATTCCAGTTTGAACGCACTTCTGGTAAGCTTAAATGAAATATGGAGAGCAAGAAATCTAAAAAAGGTCAATTTTTTGACGTCTCCCAGGAGAAAATTTTAAAAACGCTATGCTGTTATTACGCATATTTATCGTAGTTAATTACTTGTGACCATCCTAAATTCTTAGTTCATTTTCCAAAATTAGCAGTCCTAGTTGACGTTTATAGTTATATAACCTAAAAAATATTAGGTTTTATGAACTATGCTGGATTACTCAGCATTGAAAATGCCAATACATTCAATATTCAAATCAAACTCAAAAATCCAAATACTTTATAAATAATGTTTAATAACATTAATTAAGATTTATAGTTGTTTTGCCAATCAGAAAAATTTTAAAATCCATTTTAATTTAAGACTAATTGCTTGATAAATCTTTTTTTATATATTTTCTATTTTTTTGGAAAATTTGTTGTAGTAAAACATATTGCATAAGTATAGTATGAAAAATTTGCCTCTTCTTTTCTGAGGTAAAGTACAAGCTCTTCCTACTTCATTTTATTGTAGTTGAAAATTGTAGAAAAATGCTCCTTCAGTTTAACTATGAGCAGTTTATTCATCTTTTTTCAGGCCTTTTCTACTCTTGTTAAATTCGGCGTTGAATTTCATCCAGATCGTGACATGCAAGTACCAATAAACTACATTTTGGCATGCTTAGAAGGACTTCCTCGTGAAAACGAACACGTACTTCCTATCATAAGAGAAGCAGTAAAACTGTATTGTGGCACCATATTCTCTGCAAAGTCTGAGTATGTACATGACTGTTTGATGCATTTAGTCGAAAACGGTATGGTTGATATTGTAAAATACCTGATGGAATTAGATTTGCCAATTGACCTGAAGAAAAGGTAAGAATACCTGTTTGTTAGAATTGCATACATTCTCCTCTTCCATATGCTGCTCTGTATTTTTATCAGTTGACCTGATAAATTGGTTAGATATTGTTACTGTTGTGCAATATTATCAGTGGCTTTGCGTAACAAAGCGTTGAATGTGGATGAGTTATTCATTTATTCAGTTGAGCCGATCTCGATTCTTTTAAAAGTAACTATGCCTTAGAAAACTCATACAAGGGGCAGTACCCTATAAAAATTAATATAAGTAATTGGCTTTAAAAATTTCAAACAAAAGCTTAAATGTGATAAGACCACCACCGTACTGTACTGATCATTTTGATCAACCTAACTTCAAATCAAATTGCCTAGAAAAATTGACCCTTAAATTTTTTTAGCGTTAAATTACTGACAAACATTGGTTGTCACTGTCAGTGTGCTATGCAAATATTGCCTTGTTTAAACAAGTCCATCGTAGAACACTAAATGTGTTCTCTTTTAAGGGGTCTGGATACATCAAATGGAAATGCTATTCTCAGCATTTTAGTGCAATGAAAACAATTAATAACTGACAATAAATGTTCAGTTTTGCTAACATGCAACTAGCTGTCAGATAATTGACGCTTAAATGGAGAGAAAGAAAGAAAGCAAAGAAAGTATTCACAAAGCAGATCAAAAATTTTGGGCATAAATTCCTTATCATCATTCGAATTTCATGAGTTAGCAAAAGAGTAAAGAACACTTGAGAGAAACGACGATTTTTTTGAAAGCAAACGTGTTTCGACATTATCAGAATGCCATCTTCAGTGCAGAATGGTTAGTGTTAAGTAATATGATACGTAATATGATATGAATAAATTAATTACAATGAATAGGATTATGATTTAGTTACAAAATTATAAAATATTTACAAAAAAGGAAAAGAAAAATAAGTACTAAGAACTTATAACAAAAAATATTATTATAAAGTAAATATAGTGTTGTAGTGGTGAACTTGGATATTTAAATCGGGATTAGTTTTATTAATGTGTAGAGCTTCCTGTTAATTTATTGTTAAAGCACAAGCAAAACGACATACATTTAATAGTTTTAGTTGTATAAAGAGCGTTGATCTAAGCCATGCAGTGTAGAGCAGAACTCAAGTTAAAGTGTGAAAATTTTTAAATTAGCATACAATAAGTAGTGCTTACTAGATCATGTGACTAGCACTATGATCAGATGTATAATACTTTGTTTAATACATATGTAATGTATCGTCATTCCTAAAGCCCGCCGCACACTGGTGAACTTGCCGCGCGTACTTAAATCGTTTGCCAATTAATAACTTTTCTTTATTTAACATATCGATAATGTTAGAGAAAAGTAAAATATCATCTACATGAATAGACAGGATGACAAAATTGATTCTCCCATCCTTTGCTTTGATCGATTTCATATAAAAACATTGGTCTGAATCGGCTTGTTTGTACCCACTTGTCTTCAAGTAATGATCTATTGAGGAATTCCAGCATCGAGCTGCTTGTTTTAAGCCATACAAGCTCTTTTTCAGTTTGCATACATGATTAGGATTACCTTTATCAACATACCCATCTGGCTGACGCATGTAAATCCCTTCATTCAGATCTCCTTGTAGAAACGCTGACTTTACGTCCATCTGATGAACTTCCCAATCCAGAGAGTTAGCCAGAGCAAGTAAAGACCTCATTGAAGTGTTGCATATCACAGGCGAGAATACCTCCTGGAAATCAACTCCCGCAGCTTGCGAGTATCCTTGGGCTACCAGACGCGCTTTGAATTTCTCAATCGATCCATCAGCATTCCGCTTGACCTTGAAAACCCATTTACTTCCAACTAAATTCTTTCCACTGGGTAAAGCTACCAGCTCCCACGTTTTATTCTCCATCAGTGAAATATACTCAGCATCAGTGGCTTCAATCCATTCCTTTTTCTGATCACATGACCATGCTTCATTAATGTTCCTGGGTTCGTTAATATCTGCAGTGAGATCATCTGCAACATATACCTCTTCATCGGGGTATCTAACAGGGGGTCTTCGTTCTCTTCGCGAATTCAGATTCTTAAAGGGGTAGTCAGACCTTAACACAACTTTCGCTCATATGAAAGTGTATATTGTTCTTACCTCTCTCACGAAATCCTAGGTTTCCAATTCAAATTTAACTCGAGAAATAATGCCTTAAATGTGTGTATTTTTCGATCGCCTTTGTGTACATGCAAGCGAAGCCGCAGTCCAGCAGCGGTTTTTCGTCGTTACGTCACTGCGCGGTGATCGTTGTCAACATTAGACAAAATATACTAGCAAAAGTAGAAATTACGCATAAGCATATTCATCGTTGCATTTTATTTTCTAAGTTTTTAAATTATTTTGCGCAATGGATACGGATTACTCAAACGATTCCTCTAGTAATTATTCTGGAAGCAGTGTTTCAAACTACGAAGAAATGATTAACGATCAAAACATGATTCAACCATATGCTTATGAGCCGATTGAAACAGACTCTAGCGACGAGCCTATGGACGACTCCGACGAAGTTCAGCTGTAACAATGAATGAAGACTCAGCACAATTTGAGGGAATAGATACTCCGGACTGTATTACAGATAATCCTGTTTTTCGAAATCTTTGTTGAAATTATTGGGTATTACGACTGGCATGGAGTGAGTACAAACAACACTATGGTTCAAGAGCTGAAGAAGGACCTGAACACAAAAGACAAAGACATGTGGCTTACAGGCAACTGGTTCGATGGTGTTGGAATGTATTGGGCAAGGAAATTAGAGTACCACTACCATCTTTTGCTGTGAGCTACATTCGAGCACATTTCCAACCACCAGGTCTAGAAGAGGACTTTGTCTTTGAGGGTTTTAAATTCGCTGATGAATAATAATGGTAATGTAAACTATTATAGCCATATTTATAAGTATTGTTGATGAATTACTAATAAATAAAAATATAAATTGGATTTAGTAAATGAACAATAAATACAAATTATAATGGCCAAGCCAAACCAATTCTTTATTTGTGCTATGCAAGATTTTGGTGTACATAATTAAAAGTGCCTTTGCTAATGAATTTTAGCAAAACAAAAATTGGGCTACTTTACTATTAGAGATTCTCTATTATTGTGCTTGTATAACACTTTCTTTGTTTGGCTTTTCTATAGATGCAATATTTCTTGCAATGTTTGCTGATAAAGAAATCTTGTTATGTACATTTTTTACATTAAAACAGCAGACATCTTCCATCATACCTTGCAAGAACATGACACTCGCCATAATTGGCTTGGCTACCCAATTTTCTTGTCCTTTGGGAACATGATATTATATCACTTTCCCCTTGCTGCTTCCACATTGAACTTGTGCTTGTTTTCTGCCAGTGTTTACATTGTGGTCTATCACTGCCAACTTGGTTCTTGCAAGCATACCTTTTATACGAAAAGCACTTTTAATAAAGTACTTTCCTCCTTCCACTTGTGCTTATCGTGTTTAAAGGGTGAAAAATTGGGTAGCAAGCCAATTATGGTGAGTAAGTCATATTCTTTTGTGCAAGGTATGATGGAAGATGTCTGCTGTTTTAATGTAAAAAATGTACATAACAAGATTTCTTTACCAGCAAACATTACAAGAAATATTGCATCTATAGAAAAGCCAAACAAATAAAGTGTTTTACAAGCACACAAATCAAGAATGGGTAAACAGTCCCCCAAAAATAATTATGTATATATCAATATTTATAATTAATAATAAGAGAATCTCTAATAGTAAAGTAGCACAATTTTTTTGTTTTGCTGTGCAAATTCATTAGCAAAGGCTTTTAATTATGTACACCAAAATCGCGCACAAATAAAGAATTGACCATTATAATTTGTATTTATTGTTCATTTACTAAATCCAATTTATATTTTTATTTATTAGTAATTCATCATTAACAATACTTATAAATATGGCTATATAGTTTACATTACATTATTATTATTCATCAGCTAATTTAAACCCTGAAAGACAAAGTCTCTTCTAGACCTGGTGGTTGGAAATGTGCTGAATGTAGCAACAGCAAATGATAGTAGTGCTCTTTCGCCCCCCAACACCATCGAACCAGTTGCCTGTAAGCCACATGTCTTTGTCTTTTGTTTCAGGTCCTTCTTCAGCTCTTGAACCCATGTGTATTCCGTATAATCTCAACAAAGATTTCGAAAACAGGATTATCAGTAATACAGTCCGAGTATCTATTCTGAGTCTTCATCATTGTTACAACAGCTCGTCAAACTCGTCATAGGCTTCCAATTCTGTTTCAATCGGCTCATAAGCATGGTTTGAATCATTCTTCATCAGTTTGAAACACTGCTTCCAGAATAATTACTAGAGGAATCGTTGATAATCGTATCCATTGCGCAATAATTTAACTTAGAAAATAAAATGCACGCTTATGCGATATCTGTCTAATGTTGACAACGATCACCGCGCAGTGACGTCACGACGAAAACCGCTGCTGGACTGCGCTTCGCATGTACACATGGCGATCGAACAAGGCAAAATACACACATTTAAGGCATTATTTCTCGAGTTAAATTTGAATTGGAAACCTAGGACTTCGTGAGAGAGGTAAGAACAATATACACTTTCATATGAGCGAAAGTTGTGTTAAGGCCCGACTACCCCTTTAACTTGTTGCATAAAAGTTTCTTTAGGTTCAGGATTAAAAATATTATCTTCTCTTACAGCACGATCATCATTTTCTTCGTTATCATCATCTGTTTGCATAAAAGGTGTCTGTATCTCAAAAGTATTAGCAGTGTTTGAATTTTTATTGTCAAAGTTGTAAAACTTCCATTCATCAAAAATTACATCTCGGCTCTTGATGAATGACTTTGTTTCTGGATTGTACAATTTGAATCCTTTTGTACCTTCAGGGTAACCCATAAATATGCATTTTGAGGATTTAGCGTCTAATTTCTTCCGTTTGCTTTTAGGAATATGGGCATAAGCTAAGCAACCAAATACCTTCATGCTTGACACATCTGGCTTATAACCAAAGAAACATTCAAATGGTGTTACCTCTCTCACAGCAGTAGTAGGACTTCGGTTTTTTATATAGGTTGCTGTACTCACAGCCTCAGCCCAGAATTCAGTGGGAATGTCTGCATGAGCCATCATCGATCGAGCAGTTTCTAATAGTGTCCTGTTTATCCGTTCAGCCACTCCGTTTTGTGCTGGATTGTGGGGGACAGTGGTTTGATGTGTTATGCCTTTTTCTTTCAAGTATGAATTGAATTCTTTAGAGCAGTATTCACCTCCATTATCAGTGCGCAAGATATTCACCTTCTTTCCAGAATTCTCAGCATAGTTTACAAATTCCTTGAACTTTTCCAGGACTTGGTTTTTCTGTTTGATGAAATATATTTTGGTATATCGTGAAAGGTCATCAATAAATGTGACAAAATATAAAGATTTTCCAAGAGATGGTATCTCCATTGGACCACACATCACTGTGAACAATTTCGAATGACTTCTCTGCTCGGTGAGGGTCGTTCTTTGATAGGGAGTCCTATGTTGTTTCCCCATAATACATGATTCACACACAGACTTGATTTCATCTTCTTGAAAATTATTCATTCCTTTAACCATATTACCTTTAGCAAGTTTCGAAATGTTATCATATCCCAAATGCCCAAACCGACAATGCCATAATTCTCCCTGAGACATTTTCTTCGCAACATTGACTTGCTCATCACCGATAGTTTTTAACACAAATAATTTTCCACATATCTCACCTTTTGCCAATAACTTTCCATTTCTTGAGATTAAGCATTCATCTCCTTGAAACTTTATTGAGGCGCCCAATCTTGTCATTGCTCTTACAGATAACAAGTTTTTTCCTAATTCTGGAAGATACAGTACTTCACGAAGACTAATATTTTGGGTACGACCATTGATATCTGCCAAAATATTGTATGATCCTTTTCCATACGCTGATATGGTTCGATCATCACCTAGGTTTACAATGCATGGTTTCTTGAAATCCACATAATCATATAGACAGTTCTTTTGGTATGTCATGTGCTGAGTAGCCCCAGAGTCTACAATCCAGTGGACATTATCTCCACAGTTTGATGTAATTAAAGCTTCTTGATCAAGATCAGCTTCATCTTTCTCCGCACAATGGACGGATCCCTTATTTTGATCACCATGTTGTTGCTTATTCCCTCTTTTATAACGTTCTGGACAGTCTCTAGCAAAGTGTCCCTTTTTCTTGCAATTGTGACAAACTCCTTGAAATTGTTTCCTATAATCCCTTCGTTCTTTCCCTTTTCCATGAGTTGACTTGTCATTGTTAAATCTACCTCTTTGAACGGAATAGGCATCCTCATACTTCTTTTCATCACCCATTCATTCCACATCATTCAACAACATGCCTTTGACTTTTTCAAACGTTAAGCTATCTTCCCCAACAGCATCTAATGCGGTAATCAGAGGTTTGTACTCATCAGGCAAACTCGCTAAAAGTGTCATTGCTAGTTCTTTGTCATCTTGCTGAATTCCCATTTCTCTCAGCTGGTCGTATAGAGACTTCCTGTTATTAATATGATCTAACATATTATTCCCGTTCTTGAATCGACATGAATAGTACTGCTGGCGTAATCGCACTATTTGCAATATGGAGACTCTAGCGAATTAGTTTTTCAGCGCATCCCAGGCTTCCCTTGCAGTATGCGTTTCTCTTATATGAATTTGTTGTTCAGGTTCCACCGACAAGCAGATATACGTCCACGCTTTCTTCGACGCTATCTTAAACCCTTGTCTTACTTATGCCGTCGCATCCTCAGTCGGCGTTTCAGCCGATCAGTCGACATGACCAAACAAATCCATGCTCTCAAGATAAAGACGCATATTGAACGCCCAATCTCGGTAGTTTGCTCCATTCAACTTCGGGATTTTCATCGAAAAATTCGGAAAATCCGTTGACGTCGCCATACTTAAATTCATATAAATATTATCAATGTTTCGTTAAACTCACACAGTTGTGCTTCAGGCATATCTTCGAGTGTCCTGTGCCCATAACCTGTTAATTTATTGTTAAAGCACAAGCTAAACGACATATATTTAATAGTTTTAGTTACATAAAGAGCGTTGATCTAAGCAATGCGGTGTCGAGCAGAACACAAGTTAAAGTGTGAAAATTTTTAAATTAGCATACAATAAGTAGTGCTTACTAGATCATGTGACTAGCACTATGATCAGATGTATAATACTTTGTTTAATACATATGTAATGTATTGTCATTCCTAACACTTCCTTGATTTTGAGTGAGAAAGTGGATTGATCAGTGTCGATGATTTAAAAACAGGAAGGTGAGAATTTGTTTTTACATGAAGGAGAGGCTTGAAGATGTTTGTAGATAGTGGAGTTTTTGTCTGTGTGAGTCTGTTCCTTTATCCTGGTAGATAATTGGCGAAGTTTCACCAATATAGCAGGAATTACATCCCACATGAAAATTGATAAACTACCATACATTTGGAAAGTTCGGGAAGTGGGTCTTTAAACGAAAATAAAGATTTTATTTTGAAGGTGTGAAAATAAGTTTAACGTCAATGTCAGTGCAGTAGCGTTTAATGATTTGTGTAAGTTTGCGTTGTGTGTCGTGAGTAATCACCTATGTAAGGTAGTTTGAAATAACGTTTATTGTCAGGTTGTTGTATATCGTTAGTGTTAGTTGTGGAGTTAGATGAGTCAGTGCTTTTCTTGTTGTCCAAATAGTGTCGTATAGTGTTGTTGATGAAATGAAAAGGAAAAGAATTACGTTGGAGAGTGAATATTAGTTTCTTTAAATCACGTTGAAAGCCGATGTCTGTGTTGTTAAGTTTCCGTGCTCGTTGTGCTCGTTGTTGTTAAGTTTCCGTGCTGTTGTTAAGTTTCTGACATCGGCTTTCAAACGTTTATTTCAGAAACTTAACAACAGCACGGAAACTTAACAACAACGAGCACAACGAGCACGGAAACTTAACAACACAGACATCGGCTTTCAACGTTGAAAGCCGATGTCTGTGTTGTTAAGTTTCTGACATCGGCTTTCAAACGTTTATTGTAAGTTTCTGACATCGGCTTTCAAACGTTTATTTCAGAAACTTAACAACAGCACGGAAACTTAACAACAACGAGCACAACGAGCACGGAAACTTAACAACACAGACATCGGCTTTCAACGTGATTTAAAGAAACTAATATTCACTCTCCAACGTAATTCTTTTCCTTTTCATTTCATCAACAACACTATACGACACTATTTGGACAACAAGAAAAGCACTGACTCATCTAACTCCACAACTAACACTAACGATATACAACAACCTGACAATAAACGTTATTTCAAACTACCTTACATAGGTGATTACTCACGACACACACAACGCAAACTTACACAAATCATTAAACGCTACTGCACTGACATTGACGTTAAACTTATTTTCACACCTTTCAAAATAAAATCTTTATTTTCGTTTAAAGACCCACTTCCCGAACTTTCCAAATCTATGGTAGTTTATCAATTTTCATGTGCGGGATGTAATTCCCGCTATATTGGTGAAACTTCTCGCCAATTATCTACCAGGATAAAGGAACATACTCACACAGAATAAAACTCCACTATCTACAAACATCTTCAAGCCTCTCCTTCATGTAAAAACAAATTCTCACCTTCCTGTTTTAAAATCAACGACACTGATCAATCCACTTTCTCGCTCAAAATCAAGGAAGCTCTACACATTAATAAAACTAATCCCGATTTAAATATCCAAGTTCACCACTACAACACTATATTTACTTTATAATAATATTTTTTGTTATAAGTTCTTAATACTTATTTTTCTTTTCCTTTTTTGTAAATATTTTATAATTTTGTAACTAAATCATAATCCTATTCATTGTAATTAATTTATTCATATCATATTACGTATCATATTACTTAACACTAACCATTCTGCACTGAAGATGGCATTCTGATAATGTCGAAACATGTTTGCTTTCAAAAAAATCGTCGTTTTTCTCAAGTGTTTTTTAAAATTGCTGCTAATTAGAAATGAGTAAAGCACATTCATTCGTAAAGCAAATTCTGAGATACTTGTGAGGAATTTTTAGAAGGGGGACGCCAAGCTTTATGATGATAAAAGCTTCGTATACTTTTGTTACGACTAAAACTGATCTGCGTCTTGTCTCAACATACAAGATTACAACTATGAGTTTCTGCAGCCCAGCCATTTTTCAAAAACGATGAATATGGTTTTAAATGTTTAGCAGGAAATTGGAGTTGCTCTTGATGATTTTATTACGACTGGTAAAAATGATAAACAGCATTTGCTGAATGCCGATTTTTCACTAAATTGCCTTTACAGAATAAGATCCAACGGAGGAGATCAAAGAGTGTTTTCATTTAAACTTCATTGAAATATTTCATATTTCTGGTAAATCAACAATAAAGCTACCCATCGTCTCGCTGACGTGAATCTTTTCGAGAAGTGCGAACTTCGGCAAAGCCAACACGATTGATATTATATCTTGCCTGTGTGAATTGTCGATAGTTCATTCCAAATACAGCAAACTTGGTTAATACACTAAGCAGCATAGTATTTCTGGAGGTTTCTTATAATTGGTCAGACAAATGTCTATAATTCTTTTGGGACAATAAAAATTGACCGACAAAATATACCAATATGAAAGCATCGCATGTATTGGATTGGAGATTAGTGCAATTACCTCATAAGTCTTAAATTCAAATATCCCCTGTAGCCTATGATGGAGAAATAGGTCCTTGCAACCTTTCTTGTATTGCAGAAGTTTTAATGGTATGTTTATATCAAAGGCTTTTCTTCTTAGTAACATACCACGGGTCTTTGACCTTAAAAACTGGATCTTGAAAGCAGTGTTTTTATTTTGGAGCTGTCACGCTTGCAGATGTTGGCAATTCAACTTGGTGCATCTCAGTATGATGTCTAAAGCAAAACTTCAAAGAAAAATTGGTTAAACAGTGTGCAAATGCAATGGTCATCTTTTTTAATAAGTATGATGACAAAATCACCCCAAAACGATGTTGCATTGTCCACAGTTTTAGAGTATTTTTAGAAAGGTTGTCTAGAAAGGAGTTTTCCCATGCTCTGAAAAACGACCTTTTTAGATTAACCTGCATTAGAGATCACGAGACATTGCACCATCATTCGAATAAATCGTTGCATGCCCAGACTAAAAGGCATTTATTAGTGGATTTGTGACGTTATCTCAATGGAAATGAATTTATGGAAAGTTTACAGGTGCATTTGATGTATTATAAACACGTGGTGTCATATTTATAAATCACAAGTCTAAATGTATTAAGATCACCGAAGTCTTTAATCACCGCTTCTACAGCGTCTCGAGTAGTGCATTTTCTATTTTATGTTTATTATTTACCTAATGAAAAACAATCAGATAATAGAAGAAACCCAAGTGCCTTTATCTTCACCTTATTCTCTAGCTACGAATCTGGATGCAGTAAGAACAATGAGAACATTTAAAGACTTCACAAAGATGGTGAAGGCCGGTTCTCTTTAGAATATTGCACTACCTTTTATGTGGCAACAGGTTGTACACCTGAAAAAAAATATAATACAAAGAACCGTTAACAGAGCCTCATTTTAAGTAGGAAATGAATATCTGTACGATATTTGTGTGTATCATAATCCCTTATTCACGTAGGAAAACTTTACATTTTGAAATAATATCTAAGTCATATAATAATCCATTTTCAATACACCAAGTATGTTTGATTTTAGATAAAATTGAATATTTCAATACATCGTTTCTGAAGTTCATTGTTGAAGTTTGAATTGTTCCTTTCCCTTTTATCGCTGTTTTAAAGTGTTTATTCAATGAAATTTTACTGGAACATTTTTCATTGCTATATGATAGAGTAAAGTTTTCTGATAATGATGCAAAAATAAAAATTGAGATATCATATTTCTACCATTATTTATGGGTCCACAAACATTACAATTTTGGCAAGTTAGGCTTGAAAACTAATTGCTAATGTGTGACGTCATAAGTAGGACGCTCGTATAAGATGCAGCATGGCGAACATAGACAAGCCCGTCCTCACTGTGGAAAATATTGCGTTGCTGGCGGACCAAATAACGTCAGTTGTACAAACGGCCAACACACTAAAGGAGTGTCCATTCATTTTTTTTTGAAACACAAACAAAGAGACAAAAAGACACAGAGCTTGGATGGAATTTGTTCGTAAACACAGACCAGGTTGGATTCCTTCTCGACCGTCTATATTATGCCGCAATCAATTTGACGATGCAAGCTTTGAGCAGAATCGTACTGTTGCTGCATCGAGATAACCTAAATATATTCTTGACATGAGAAAGTGTAATGTTTTTCCAAATAATATCTCTTTTTGTATCCGAGCAGGATCAATCGCAAAAAAACTTGGAAGAGGAACATGCACAAGCACTGCTCCTAGCACATACCCATAGAAAACACAGATATTGCTCTAAATGCAGAGCACCGATGCTTGGACATCCAAGGAGTCATTGTCCTTAGTCATAACACATTAATTCATAAAAATTTAATGGGGCACTGGACAATCAAACATCTAGAAAAATTGTTCTAATCTCTATAATCAGTTTGAGCATATCATGAGAAAGAACCGCAAGGGAATTTGTTTCTTATGTTGTGGTAAATGCATACATGTAATGGTGTTCTATTATCCAACTCAATATATCCACAATATCGTCTAACAAGCCTTCTGTACGAAACTTCTCGATAATATCTAAAATGATAAAGAAAATGATAAGAAAGACGGCGTATTCAAATTATCTATTCCTTATTACAGCAGAATATAATTTATTGTCTTGCCTAACAAAAAATTTGAACAAATTCTCATTTGACAATTACATGGAATTCATGCTGATTCAGCTAATACTACCAATAAATCTAATTGGTGAACATTTTCTTTAGTTACTTACTCTCGTTTGTGTTTTGCCCCATCGTTGTCTGTAGAAATGCCCATCACTGCCTCTTAACAAAGCTCCAACCATTACTAATACTGCTGAGTTTCACACATTTTCGTAATCTTCATGCTGTGTTATACAGGAGATACGTTCAATGAAACCATCATAAATCATCTTTCCTATAACGCATGAAACCTCTCTGCAACAGCGACATTCTTGTGCGCCAACTAACAATTCATCCCGTCATAAGCCACATGTGCACCTTAAAGAGCATGAAGGTATTTTACGGCAGCTGAACAACAATTTAAATTATACCGCGAAAAGGCCCTTAACAATCGTTAATCGAAATTATCCTCTTGTATCTTGCCTCAAAAGTATCTGCCGGAATGCCATCCTTGTCTTCTTCAAAATTCAGCTTGTAATTTTGTCCAGCAATAGCTAAAGGCTCATCTTGATATGGTGAAATGCATTCAGGATGCATATTTACAACACCGAAATCCTCGCCATTTGAACTTTCTGTGGACAAACTCGCCTCTGAAACATTGTGACTACTAGTCCAGCTGTTAATGACAAAATTCTTCACTTTGATGATACAAGTATGAAACTTTCTCACATTCTTACTATGCCTAGAAACACAAAATTTTGATATAGGGCCAGCCCATATTTTACATTTATAATGAGTTCTGCGAATGTCATGTTTGATGACGTCATCGGTATTAAAAAAAAGTTCAGAGAAATCTGCAATTTCCCTGTATATTCTTATACAACAGCTAAAGACGATAAAAAAACTATATTACAACTTTTGCTTTTGAGCAATACATTCTGAAATATTCTACATTAAATGTGCTTTAAAAGTGCTGACTCAGCACTTTTGTTTAGTGCTATTGCTCTTTCTTAAATACATTGGAAAAGCGCCTAACGAAGAACAGTAATATTAAAATAATTTTAATGCCCTCATGTTATTGACAATCACCCCACAATTACACAAACGAGTACAAACTAAATGTGCTTTGACGCATTTACAACGACTAGAACATGAACTTTTGCATCCGCAACGAATAAGTTCATAACAGGCATCTTTAACTTGAGGGAGATTTGTCCACTTTGGTAACCAAGAATTTTCATCACGGTACCAGCCCCAACCTGACGGAGTTGGTATAACCTGCTCTTTCAAGCAGCACCGCTCCCAGAAAAATCCACCTTGTAACAATGCACGCTTAGTGTGCTGGAGCAACGCTTCTTGGGTTGGTGGAATGTTATCCAGTGTTCTGGACTTTTTGGCAAACAACTCTTGTCTAGCCTCATTGACTCTGGTGAGATTGCTTGTACGATCGTATAAGAGGACCACATATCGCTCAATCACCTGCAAAACATTGCATGAATTATAATAGAGACCTTATTTGATAGATAATACATGCCTTTGGCGGTTTCTGAATTACCTGCAAGGACGAACAATCAATCCTTTCTGGCAACAAATTTAGCTCTTGCAACGCTAATGTTAGCTCTGGAAATACATTCCATACATCCCATGCAGTTTTCTTTCCTCGACCTCCAAAAAAGGAAACAGTATCACACCCCATAAAAGCGTGAAACAACGGTAGAACAGATGCCTTGTCAGGTCCGATAGTCGATGCAATTGTATGCGCGGGAATATAACGCGAGTGCTTTCCTGTGCCATAAAGAACCCATAATTCTTCTGCTTTGATGTTTTTCACAATTGAAATGGCCAGTATCAATACGTCAGTATCATTTGTTCTTACAACAATCCTCTGGTGGCCGCAGTTACTTGCATCTAACACGTGCACCATCAATCGTGTGTCAGCCTCTTCATGATTACATGGTTCCAACATTGATACTTCGGTTCTTTTAGGGAAGCACAAGACCTTTTTTTCAAATGTACTGTAAATTTCTCTTCCTTCTTGAATCTGCTGGGAAATAACTTTCTGCGCTAAGAAATTGAATAGATCCATTTTGTTGGCATCTACGCGCAGGAAGCCCTTCCAGTCAGTAGGGATACGTGCTGTCGATGAAACCTTGCGGCGTTGACCAAAGCCTCTCTTCTCCCGTGCGTTTTTTCAGCGAATCCTCTTTGTATACATCAAACACTAAATCAATTCTTTTAGCTGATTGAAATTGCTTTAACACATAAGGAATGAAAGCAAACTGAGCGTACTCTTCGAACGTTTCCCAAGTTCCAGGTGAAATCATTTGAACAACAAAAGCTCCGCCTAAAATAATAACATCGGGAGTTGGTGACTGAACTTTGGTAATGGGCTCGATACACTTTGTCAAGTCTGCTTTATTATCAGTACGCAAACTTCCTGCTTGTGAGAGAGATGGTGGCCATGGTTGGTTCTCATATTTAAAGAAATCATCGAGATCACCACTTCGATTTTGACTGGCTATATACAATCTTGAAAATAAAGCACAGTCTAGTTTCAGAGTTTGTATATTTACTTTATCTTTTGACGAAACTCTTTTTCTTCCTGTTTTAAACGTTGGCAGATTATTTTTTTCAACGTTTCAGTAATACTCTTGCTTCTCTCAACAAATCTTTCTTTAACAAATGCTTGATATTGTTCTTCTCCAAAGGTTACAACATTCTTCACCGTGACAACAACGGAACTGTTCATCACGTCATTTGTGTGGACGGCAAATAGGTCTTCGCTCTCTTCTACAAAAGGATTCCCCATCGCTTGAAAATTGGAGACGACATTTGAGACATCTTTATAAAATTCTCTTTGAATGGATGGAGTTTGCTCATGGTGTAGCTGACTGCCTACATGTGTACTCATCTCGAATTCCCTAATTATTCGTGCAATTTCTGGACCTGCAATCATACATCTCCTTAAAGCTGAAAGGTTTTCGGTTAGTCCCACAGCACCACCTTCTCCCTTTACCACTGCATTAACTTGCTCGTGAGCATGATCTAATGCTATAGCTGAAAACTGTTTCTTCGTTTTATGCACCACAAACGAGCCCTTGGAGAACTGGTTAAAGACGTCAGGGTGTTTGAATGTAAGCTCCGACATATTACGGATATGGACAGAAAGCCATCTTGCATAATTAACATTGTCCAAAGCAAACATCCACGGGACAAGTTGCTTAATTGACTGGAAGTACAAGGAGAAATTAGCTTCTCTAAATGATCGCACTAGTTGTAAACAGAGTAATTCTAGTTCCAAAAGTCTGGTCCAATACAGAAACTGAGGATGATCCTTTGACATATCTTCTTTCCAAATAGGTTTTTTCAATTAGGTTATTCTGAATGCTAACACAAGTAAGGTAATAAATCTTAAAGAAACTTAATTGAATGTTCTTCATTGTTTCGATACGATTTATCATTGCACTATGGTGAAAGCCGGGAGGGCACATTGTTATACACTTTATATATATATATATATATATATATATATATATAAAAGTGCTGACTCAGCACTTTTCAGAATATTCCATGACCAATATTTGGGAAAGTATTGCCCAAAAGAAAAAGTTGTAATATAGTTTTTCTATCATCTTTAGCTGTTGTATAAGAATATACAGGGAAATTGCAGATTTCTCTGAACTTTATTTTTTTTTACTACCGATGACGTCATCGAACACGACATTCGCAGAACTCGTTTTAAATGTAAAATATGGGCTGGCCCTATATCAAAATTTTGTGTTACTAGGCATAGTAAGAATGTGAGAAAGTTTCATACTTGTATCATCAAAGTGAAGGGTTAGGTGTTTTTTCTGTCGTTAACAGCTGGACTATACTCTCGTTGTCTTAATCAGAAATTTTTTTGTTTAACAATTTTATGTTTGCAAGAAAACTTTTTTTTAAATGAAGAAATGATCTTCCGCACTTTGCTGGACAATTTAAGCAATCGTCTCAGGAACCTGAAAAAATCAGGTGACTCAACGGGATTCGAACCCATGACCTCTGCGGTGCCGGTGCAGTGCTCTGACCAACTGAGCTATGAAGTCACACAGTGGTGAGCAGGTCACCTGATTTTTTCAGGTTCCTGAGACGATTGCTTAAATTGTCCAGCAAAGTGCGAAGATCATTTCTTCATTTAATTTCAAACACTGCACTGCATAAAACATTCATACGACATTCCTTTCACGAGAAAACATGAGCCCAACAATATGCTCACCACTGTGTGACTTCATAGCTCAGTTGGTCAAAGCAACGTATCGGCACCGCAGAGGTCATGGGTTCGAATCCCGTTGAGTCCCCTGATTTTTTCAGGTTCCTGAGACGATTGCTTAAATTGTCCAGCAAAGTGCGAAGATCATTTCTTCATTTAATTTCAAACACCGCACTGCATAAAACATTCATAACACTTTTTTAAGCGCGTCTATAAGCATCGTATTGCTTGTTTTTATATAGAAAACAGCGGTATCCGTCCAGGTGCGTCCTACTTTTGACGTCACGCGAGATGGCAGCAAAATTCACACACACACACACTACAGCATTTCAAGGGCATTTTATGCGCATTACACTATACCATGAATAATATACCCATTTGCTCAGAAAAGTTTATATTTTAATCTTGACCCGTAAAAGCGCCTGCGAATTTTCATTGCATAAACACTTTAAGTGAGCATTTTAAATAATTGAAAGATTCTTTGATGAAGTCATTTCTTGATTTTTCAAAATCAGTCACGAGAGCATTGGCAATGTGGTGCTCTCAATGTGGTACACCAAAATTCAAAGGCATTGCATTCCTACAATAAATAAAAAACGAGCGTTTGTTGAAAAATATTGAATATGGTTGTTAGTGGTTACAGTTTTTGCAAAAAACGGCCAAGAAAGCACAAAAACTAACAAAATCTAGAGAGAGTGAAATTGAGCCAAACAGATTCTTGTATAAAAAGAGTACTTCAAGTAATGTTAAGATCTGTTACTTATCAGGTGTTGGTTGGTGATGATTATTGAAACGGCAAGTTGATCACTTGTGAAAAGGACGTTCCTGATGTTAAGACAACCCTAGTTATTCTAACACTTCCTTAAAAACCTTAATGCAATCGATTTAAGTTTGCAAATAATATGAATGAAATCCTGTGCGATGCAAAGTGCCGTTATCTTATTCAGCATTCACGTATGCACAAATTTATTATATATAACGTTGGAACTGTTTTTTTTTCGCTCTTTAATTTCGTTTTTTTGTTGTTCTTGTTGGAGTCTTTAATGGAAATCTTAAGCTTAAAGCAATGAAAAGTTTATTTCTTTCCTCTTTTAATATAAGCGTTTTTTAATAAAACTTTAACTGACAAGATTAAACATGTAATTTTTCGCTTTTGTGCATTCAGATCTCTATCTACTGTGCGATTACAAAAGCGTCAATACTTTAAATTGTAGAAAATGTTATCAGACACGTCAAAAGTTCATCATATGACAATAATGTCAGAATTTAAAGTGATAATTTAGAACTTGATAAAATATTTATTTGCCAACTCGCAAATTCCCCGAATTTAAATTTTTCGATGAAACTTGTCAACTTTCCACTGTCATTTAAGAAAAACTTTGGTGTTTTTGCATTTTTAAATAGCTAAAGCTGCCAGTTTTGAGATTTTTTTTACTTTGTTTGGTTACTGAAAAATGTTTGCAGTTTGCAACTTTTTACTTTATAGAACTTCCTTTCGGTGAAGCACATAAGCAGGTAGCACTTAAGTCATTGAAGTATAAAAATGTACTGATTTCCCAATAAGGAATGCTAGCCTGTACGTCCAAGCATTAGCGCTCAACAGCAAAAGTAATCATCTATGAAAAAATATAAAGAGCAAAATCTGCTGTTGCAACAACCAAATGTATGGCTACAAAACAACTCTGAATAAAATTTATTGTTTGATATATGTATTCATCTCTTTCTATCGTTTCTGAATCTTCTTTATAACGCTACGACTAAACATACCATGCGCGTAGCGCTTTGTCAGCAAACGTGATGGTGGGCAGGTTTTCTTTACATAATGTTTTCTTTTAGAATTCTCAAAAAAATCTTATCAATGTCGATGAGAAGATTTCATTATGTTTGTGGATTAATTTCATAAAAGCGACGCTGCACACAAAGTTTTATCTTGGAGGTTAGAGTGAGATTAAAGTTAAGCAATCACAGCAAGAAATTCAATCGAAATAAAAACGAGGATCTTACCTACATTAAAAGAAACATAACCCATAAATACTACTCTAGTACTTAAATGCTTTGGATGGTAAAAAAACACGCATTTTTTGTAACAAATTAAGTATGCCAATTTTACTTTGCTGGTACCGGTTGTACGAAAGGCGTTTAATTAATAATCACTGTTTAAACCACCCTCCAGCGTATAAATTTTAAACGCTTGAAAATTTGCGTTGTACGAATTCCGTTTAACTCCATCCACCGGTTAAATTTTGCCTATCCACCGAGTAAAATGAAACGGTCTAATGAGACCTTGTAAGTCGCTAAACAGCGGATAAAGCGTTGTTGTCTTGTAGTTTTTTTTTCTCATATGGCTTTCAGATTACATGTCATTAATTTCTACGCTCTCCAAAAAGTATATCGACCGGCTGAGAGAATTTATAAACGTGAAATACGATGTGAAATAGACGACCGGCGTTTCAACGTACTACAGTGACAACGAGTAACGAGTTACATATGAACGCTATCGCTTCAGTCAAAAAACTACTAGTTCTACATAACATGTCTTGCCAAAACCATGCCCAACCGAAAAGAGTAGAGCAAAAACATAGGCGGCGCAACAAATCACTTAGGTAACTAAATTGTATAAACAAACGATAACTCGCCCCATTTCATCGTAACAGATCGTGCGCTGCAAACTTTGTATTAATTGATTACATATATACATATTTACCAAAGGTAGGCAACTATTATCGCAGTTACGAACACATACCTTTATATAAAGTAATAATACGTAAAAAACAATACCGATTCATGTTTGTTTTATTTAAGTAATAATACGTAAAAAACAATACCGATTCATGTTCGTCTTGTAAGACTGGTATGAAACTTTGAATGGTATTCTGTATTTAATATGAAGATATAATGTCTTTTCGGGAGTTTGCACTATGTTGTATCAAAAACGAAGAAAGTCCACTAAATCGCAGTCAGCCATCATCTGGAACAAAATAAGCCTTCATAACACTATAATTTTTTGCATACGAAAGCTTTCAGCAAGTAATCAAATTTAATGAATTTAATAAATATACTAAAAGTATCTTTCTCAAGTTTTCCCGCTTAGATGCCTGTAGTGATCAAATAGCAAAAACCGGTTGTTCTTGTTTCCCTTCTTCCTTAAATTTGAGCTTATCCTGCCGATATTTAAACGCTAAGCTAAACGGCGTTTCTTGCAACGCAATTTTAACCATTGCTTAACAATCCAGCGGATAAGGAATTTATATGGTTTATAGCGGCTAAACGTCGTTCAGTTTAAACGCTTTTCGTACAACCGGCCCAGAGCGATTAAAAAATATTCCATCAATACTTAAAAGATTAACAAAGTTTTATTTACACAGGGACAGGAATGGCAATACCTTACTTCATGCTGCAACCTCTTCAAATTCCTTGGCTATGGTAAATCTTCTCCTTGACATTGAACCAGGCTTGCTGATTATTGCAAATGATGAGAGCAAGACCCCTATTGTAAATGCAGTGTTCAGTACAAATGTTGATGTCTTAAAAATTTTACTGGAGCATAAATCAGTTCTTTTTGGAGTAAAAGACCTAGTGCATTTGTTGATGTGTGCTAAAGAAAAAACTACATTTACGAACTCAATTGTGGACTTCGCTTTTAAATATTATGGATCGACAGGACTAGTTCGTGTAAGATATATTTATATAGAGAATTTTAATCAAATATCGACTGCCGGAAAATCGTGTTTAATCATTTATTTCATCACTACCCTCTTGTTTTTATGAAAAGCCGTATTTTAAACGATGTAAGCACGTAAGTTCAACAATGACAAGAGTACCAAGCACATTTTCCTTCAAAAGAATTCTTTCAAATTCAGTATAGTAGTTAAAAATGAGGATCCTGTGGCATTTCGACCAAAAGTAATTATTATTATTTTAAGAAACGGATTTCCAATATTACAAAATGCAATGAACTTGAGAACTTACAAAGGTATTTCAAACAAATTTTTTCGGTAAATAATTTGTCCTTTATTTTTAGTGCAAAGTTTCCACGGGAACTTTGTAGTATCGTGTTGAGTGGCGAAAATTCACACGAGTCAGTCAGTCAGTGAGTCAGTCAGTGAGTCACTTAGTCAGTGAGTCAGTCAGTGAGTGAGTCATTCAGTCATTCAGTGAGTCACTCAGTCAGTCAGTGAGTCAGTCAGTCAGTCAGTGAGTCACTTAGTCCGTCAGTGAGTCAGTGAATCAGTGAGTCAGTGAGTCAGTCAGTCAGTGAGTCAGTCAGTGAGTCAGTCAGTCAGTGAGTCACTCAGTCAGTGAGTGAGTCAGTCAGTCAGTCAGTGAGTCATTCAGTCAGTCAGTCAGTCAGTCAGTCAGTCAGTAAGTCAGTCAGTCAGTCATAGTGTAAACTTTCCGGGGGGTGTCTAGCAACATTGCTCATTTCATGTTTAATGATTTTTAGAGATTTGTTATCAGTTTTTCAGCGATTATTAAAAGAGTACTAAGTACCAACTTCAACTCACATTAGCTAAGACAGTTATTTAATTGTTTCATTCTAAACTAACAATTTATATCAGTCAGGCAGATAAGTGAAGAAAATTGAGTAAAAACTTACCATACCTAGGGGCAATTTAATTTTATGCTAGAATTGTAGTGAAACACCTTTAAAAACTATCTGAATAAGTCGGCGAGCAAAAATGTTTTTGAGAAGGCCGACTAATAACTTTTACCGACTGGTTTGTTTTGAGAAGCGCCATGATTTTCGAATAATTTAGCCGGAAGAAGTGAGACTTGGCTATTTTGATCAGCGGCACTTCTGCATACTTCATATAAACTACTTAAAAATTATATGTTCGCCTGGCATGTTGCATTAGTTGCATGTATTGTCTGACGAATCATGTCTAGAAAACGAAAAAATACACCGTTTGAAGTTGATGTGAGTATTTCATCGTCAAAAGCACAAAAAAACTCTACATCAAATAAAACATTTATCGGGTGCATTCTTCAGTGCAGTGAAAAGAGTCAACGTGAATCGATTATTACGTTCAATGACACGTCCAAAAAATCTATCTACAAAGCTGCAAAGAAACGTGAGGATAAGAGAGTTATTGCATTAATCGATCCTTTTGAGGAAGATATTCTCTCGCCAGAGTACGGATATCATCAAAAATGTTATAAAAATATACTCACGGCAAGTTAAAAGTCAAAAAGCCTATACTTGAGCGACAGCGAGAGTCAACAAAAAAACAGATCGAAGAGGTATGATTCGCGAATGTCTCTTTATCAGTAAGACGCTAATTATAACTAAAACTTACAGTTGATTAAGTAACTTATGTAAATATATGTAGGTAAGATATTGGCAGATCACGAGTGTCGTGTGTTTGGAAGAAAAAAAATAGCAAAAGGTGGAAGTGGTTATAAACAATTGGAAAAATGCGAGATTGAGAATGGTGCACAATGTTTGCAATTCGATTTTCCAGATTTGCAAACAGAGATAGGAAATTCAGAATGGCAGACGATATTAGCAAAGGAATATTTTTACCACAGATCGTGTTACAGGGAAATCTGCAAAAAGCGCAAGACAACACCAGTGGCTTCCAGCAATGCTGAAACCGTTTTTCATGAGGCGACAAAACATCAGCGAATTGTTTACAATGTCCATAAAAGAGTTCACTCTTTGAATTTCCAGGGTGTGGCATTGCCAAATGGTTTGATTGCTCATACTTTTGGTCCAGTTGGTATGCTTATATTATTTGAATTGAAATATTATTGTACACACTATATTGTACAAGCAAAAACAGTCTATAATTCAGGCAAATACTTTCTATATTACAGAAGGAAAAAAACATGATGCTGGTATGTTGGCTGACACAAACTTCCTTCAAGACATGGAACAAAATGCTTTTTCTGTGGATGGGACACCATTTTGCATATATGGAGATCCCGCTTATCCACAGAGGATTCATCTACAAGCTGCTTTTCGGCATGGGGTAATCACAGACAGAATGAAAGAATTCAACAGGCAAATGAGTTCAGTTAGAGTGTCTGTGGAATGGTTATTTGGAGATGTGATCAACTCATTCCGGTTCATGGACTTCAAAAAAAACCTCAAAATAGGTCTAAGTAGTGTTGGGAAAGCATATATTGTCTGTGCATTGTTAAGAAATTCACTCACTTGCATGTATGGAAATATAACATCCAAGTTTTTTCAGTTAGATCCTCCAACCTTGGAGAATTACTTTATAACTAATTAATGAATGCCAAAATGACTCATTATTAAACACACTAGCAGTTAGCAAGTGTGTACCATGTTATGTAAATACTGACAAATGTAAGTGAGAAATTTATTATAGTTCAAATAACAAAACATGAAAAGTTCATAGTTACACAGATTGATAAAACGCAAAGTTAAGAATTCTTTCCTTGAAAGTGACAACACAATCTTACTTGGTTGTGAACCTCTGAATAATGTCAAGAAATGCTGTTGACAATTGCTGTTGTTGCTAAGAAGTAAAGCTTGGCTCTCCATCATTTTTAGATTTTGTTGTTGCATCATTTTTAAGACTTATGTTTGTTGTGTTGCTGCTTGGGTACTCAATTGATTTTGTATTTCTTGCTCATTTCGCTTTATTTCTAGTTCTGCACGACGGATTTCAATTTTCTTGCTTGATCTTTCTCTCAAATATTCGACTAATTCACGATTTCCGCGGCGTACTTTCTTAAGCTTAACATCTTTCGCCCATTCGTTCCAAGGCTGTCATCCTTATATCAATAGCATTTGCATTTTCCTTTTTCTTTTGAACTGATGTTACCTCAAGGAAGCTGTCCTCTTTTTGGCATAACTCTTCAATCAAACTTTCTTCTCCGACAGCTCGTCGACATCAATACCACTTGCCCTTTCTTCTTCGCGCATCTTCTGCTTGAACTTAGCTTTTAAAAGACTCCACCGGTCTCGAACACTTCTCTTGTCTTTTAAAGTAAAGACGGGCGCTTCGGTTTTATTTAAGTTTTCGACAATAGAATCCCATACTAATCCCCGATTGGGGCTTCCCTTTTTGTATTGAAACAGATCACTAACCATCATTTCTCTCATCAACAATAAATCGTGCTCATCTGTCCACTCCATTTTCTTTGAATTGTCAGCCTTATTAATTTTAGAGAGGTTTTAGAGGCAACCTTCAAACAAGTATTTTCAAGTCGGCGCGGAGGCCCGACGGGGTAAACAAAATACATAAAACGCATAACGGAAATAAAAGCAACTTCCTCTTGCCGTTGCCGTCCAGTAAAACGTAGTTACTTAAGCTCTCTAGTGTCACCACCGTCACGCATGAAACAAAAAACGAAAAAGTCTTAACCTCTTCTAACAGAGATACCTTCGTACGTTCAGGTGAAGCGTAAAAACACTGACGCCTCGACTAGCATTCAGCTATGCATGCACACAGACGAAGTAAAACTCTCATACATTTTTGATACTCTTTGGATCATCGCCAGAACTCAGGTCAATCAAAATAATTTCGAGGTGCATGTACCTAGTTGGACAAGCTTTAATTATTTGTTGTGCGACAACGACAGCAACAGCTACCATAAAATTGGATACCTGCCGTCGCTTAAAAAATCTCCAACGTCCCATGATACTGTTCTGGAACTCCTCAGTCAATCAAAGGTGAAGGCAGAAAAACTTGGTTTGATTGAAAAAGATGTGGTGCTAGATATGTCAATATACGCTACAACTGTGGAAGTTGTGATGAATCCAAGGTACATAGATCTTAAGCAGTTCGTTGTTTTGCGGCTTGGCGGGTTTCATACAATGTGTATATTCATTGCTGTTATCGGAAAGAGGTTTGCTGATGCTGGTCTTCGCGACATCGTAATCGAAGCAAATCTTCTTGGTGACGAAGCTGCTACTCTCGGTAAGATCCTCTATGTTCTCTTTGTGTTTCACAATTTTTTTACAATCGCTTCTGAAGATCTCATCATGTCCATAGTTTTCTTGGGGGAGAGGTTCACAACCTATGCCGATCTGCGTCGCTTGCTAGGGCCCCCTTGTGTTGGCGGTATTGCACAAGATTCGTCGGCCATTGCTCACATGGTAACGTTCCTTCGCTGCAAACTCAATGAAAGTGCAAATAGGAAATGACTGTTCATTCACGCAATCTTGCCGAAAACTGGACTTGTTCATCAACTGATTCAAATTTTACGACCTAAATATTTGTTGAACATCGTTGCATTTTACTACTCGGTGCCTTATTATTTAATTAGGTAGAATTTAGCGCTAAAAATATCGCAAACAAAGCATTTATTTCTTCTGAACATATTTAATTTCACATATTTCACAATACTTTCAAATATGATTATAATTACATAATTAATCAGTGTGTGAATTAACAGTGTGCAACTTTCAACTTAGTTTGGCCAAAATATAAAAATGCACTTAATTTTTCAAACCATATTCTAAAAAGTAACTGGCATGAATTGATTACTAGCATGCCAATTGGCCTTGCTTGTGATGTGACATCAATATGATGTTTTATTTTACTATTGCATCATTTTACCTTAATTTGTTTTAATCTATTGATTATTTTTTTTCTAATTCACACACTGCAGTGAATGAAACATGTGAATTTTTGTGAATTGAACATTTATTAACATTACAAATTGAAATGTTTATACATACATATGTACAAATATATTATTTACTAATTTTTTCTTAATATTCATGTATATTATTATTGTGAAAACATTATAATGATATAAATATCATATAAAATGAGGCAATTTTTACATTTATTCAATAAAAAAGAATTTATTAATTTAAAATAACAACACGTAACAGTTAACATGTAATCTTTAGTGTTCAATTATCTAATTTCTTAGTAATTTCAGACAAGTGTTTAAGATGGACATAGTTACAACATGATGGCTGTGTTGAAACTGCTGTTGTTAGGTAACCATTGACTTTATCAACTCCTCTTGCTGTTTCAATTGATTCTTCATAACATTTCATTATTTTTCTCTTAATTCCCTTTCTTGTTCTTTTTCTTTCTTCTTTGTCTCAATTGAGGTCTTCATTAGTTCCATCATATCATATTTTCGTCTTCTTTTTCTCTCTGGTGTAGCTAGTTCTTCTTTCCCTTCATTTCGCCTTCTTGTTTTTCGAAATTCTCCAGAGTTTTTCTTCACATCTCTTCAGAACTTCTCTTTTCCTTGTTTTCTTTTTCTTTTTTGCTTCCTAGGGTCATTTCACATTCATTCATTCTCCCAAATATTTGCTCTACTCCTCTCAGTATACTCCACATCTATTCCACTTGCTCTTTCTTCCATTGACTCTTTTTGCTTAAATTCTTTAACAATCTTCTCAAACCGCTCCCTCACAAGCTTCTCATTGCAAACATTTCTTTTCATTAACTTTTCATAGCAAAAACATCATTCAAGGCCTTCGTTGTGATAGAAAACAAAGAACTATTTAGAAATATTTTATCCTTTAAATTTTGGCTTATTAAAAGAAAATATAACTACAGCCAAATAATATCTCAGTCAAACAAAAACAATCGACACAGAGTTATAACATGTTCTCTAATAAAATTTTACTCTTCACGGAGTGTCTGGTGTCAGTTTTGTATTTTTTGAATATTTTACCCTATAACATACTAATGTTTATGTATAGATGCATATATTTACTGCTGCCGCGTATTAGAGAGGCAGTCAACCATTCTTTTTGTCTCGCAGATACATGAAATTTTCGTTGTTTTATTTTTACATGGAAATTAGACATATGCTCAAAATACACGCACTAAGATAAAGCATGGATGGTTTAACATACTATTTTGACATAATTTCACACGGAAAGATAAAAAATACAATCTTACTTGGCTTTTAAAAAGTTCGTAGTCGCGACAACGAGTTTTTTAAAAATCTTTGTCCTCAGATTGATGACGGCTACGTGTTTGTGTTGTCACAACAATTTTTTCACGCCATAATAACGTAATTCGTACTCGTAGTCGTAGTCGTACTGTTTGCTAAAGCTCTCTATTATGTATCCGCTAGGTAAGTGCGTATACAAATTAACGTTTATTTACGCAATCTTGGACCAAGTTGTAGCTTTTTGTCAAAAAACAAATTGCTTAGAATTTGATAAGCCCTTCTCGAAATGAATTTCAGTTTAGCATTTTTGGAAACACCAAGTCTCTATACTAAGTTTTCTTGAAGCTAATTTTATTTGCCATGACTAGGAACGTTTTTACTAAGAAACTTTGCACTATCCTTGCATCTCTAGTTAATATTTTCTAACTCTTTATTCTCTGAACAGCGTCAATATATTCATTGAAATGCGTAACTATTTTGATTGTTTGCAAAAATAGCAAAACACTGATAACAGAAATTTACGATGGTAATATTAATAAAGCATTTATGTCATAGATCTTCTATTTAGCTCGCTAAATCACTTCTAGATTGCTAGACTGAAAACCTTTCATTTGGTGTTAAACAATTTTTGCTTTCTGAAACTTTGAGCTATTCTTGGATCCCTATTTTATTATATTGAAAGGTGGAGAAAAACCTTTTCTCTGTAAGAAATATCAGTCAATACGAGGCCTATTTAGTCGTGATTGTACTTTTTCAAATATCCATTCATAAATACAACGATAGTACGTTGTAGAAATTGTCTCACCTTTTTGTGGTTTAATAAATGACTAAATATTTGATTTTATGTGATGTTGTAAAGTTTATGCGTAAACAGCCTCTTTTGTAAGAATTTATAATCACAGTAACATTCAAATTATTTTACTCCATTTAGCCTATTTTTTTATCTAAATCATAACAGATTTTGTCAGAGATAACATCAAGTGACGGACGTTTGCTTTCTCAGTTCAACGAAGAGTCAGTTGCTCACATTTTGGACAAATACATTAATTATCCTGAATACGATTTCTCTCTCTTTAAATGTAAGTATTAGTATAGTGTATTACCAGTAACATAGCTATAGAAAATTGGCTGGTCCTACTTTGTGGCAAGAGAATATTGCTGGTTGCCATAAATGACAGATTTATGAGCAGTGACGTAGCTAGATGTCGGACCAAACATTTTTTAAACTAATGTTTTTTCAACCCACTAAAATTTCAATATTGTGTGCAATGTTAACAGATATTAGCGAAAACAAAATCTATTTCTATTGCTCATTTGCATTTTGAAGTATGTACTTCATATTACTTACACAATATTACGTTTCTGCCCGACATCTTCCCTAATCATTGCCTAAAAGCACATGGAACGGCGTTCGCTTGCTTTTGGTCGTGCTCTACTTAGGCCAGCACGACCAAATTATATATTCCAAGAGCTGGTTGGCTGGAAAACCTCACAGCCTGTTAAAATGGGTATAGTCAGCCTTAGGTTGGTCATGCTCTGATCAGGCGAAAACGACCAAAACATAAATTGCTAATAATATATAAGGCTGCATTGCGTCGTACGCATACTCAATCCCTGAATATTTTTCTTTGGTCGTGCTAAAGTTGCACGAGTATTTCAAATATTGTCGAGTTATTCATCGTTTTACTGTGTTATTGGATTTATTTTTGTGTGTGAACATGGAAATCAATCAAGGACAGTCAAACGTCGCGTCTTAATTAAGCTCAAAGAGTCAGGATATCGTTTCTGAGCTTTTACGAAGGATTATCAGTTCACGCAACGCTATAGAGTAGAAATATTTTGTTTGTATGCTACGACCAACCCCTACGCTCACACTAAAACGAGAGATAAGTGGTTCCGACAGTCTTTGTGAGAAAGGAAAGTCCACTCAAATTAATTGTGTCAACATGCATATTTTACTGGGCGATTCACGCACTACATAACATAACATGACAATTTACAACATATATTTTGAGGAAGAGGCTTCACAATTCAATCAAATGATTGAAATTGAAGGTCAAAATCCCATTGAATCAATTTGATGCTTTATGTCCTTTTGGCTGGTAGTATTAATGCAACCATGTTGGAAACGCTCTGTTTTGATATTTAGTAATTTTATTGTATGTATGTTAAGTTATCGATTTAAATTGAAGTAACATTGCAGAGCGGACAACGAAACGGCTGGAGACTCGCCCAAAAACAAACGATTCTTGTTATCTGTTTTGACTGTGCTGAAAATTGTAATGAGAGGGAAAGATTGAGGTGTAGAACATGACCGTAGAAACGAAGTCATCTCTAATAAAAAAAAACAACTAAATATCTCTATCTTGGTGATTAATATTTGTCCTTTTAATAATAATCAACTACTAATTCTTGACAGGAAAATTAGGTTTATTAGAGATTTACATGATAAACAGTCGGCACTGCATAATTTAAATATTTAATAAAATTTCACAGGCAATGACATTATTTACACAGCAAAAATTTTTCTTATTATTTTAAGAAAAAATGGACTTATTATACGAAAATTTTCTTAAAATAAGTCCGAATTTTCTTGGGAGAATAATAAAAGATTTTCTTACAAATTTTCTTACAAATTTTCTTAAGCAATTTTTTTCTTGTTAAAATTCCTGTTATTAAACAGGTACAAGATTTTGGAACAGTTGGTGTAAGCATTGAGCAACAAAAAACACAGGTTAACATAATTATTAAATGTTTTGAATAAAATTACAAATAATTGTTATGATGTTGATTGTTGAATCCACCTAGCTACTAAGCACATCATTTGCAAATGCTTGGAAGAAAATATTCTAGATCAATAAAATTTTTTCAGATTAAGAAATTTCCAATTAGTAGAAAAAGTATAAAAATGTTTTTTAATAAAAACATATGTGACTTGATTTCTATTGACAAGTGGAAATAGAGTGAAGAACATAATTTACACAAAATAATTAGAGCACTTACTCTACTTTTTTCTTGATATCATCTGATTAGTCTTGTATTCGGCAGCTTCTACCATATCATCAGCTGTTGTGTTTAATCTATTAAGTGACGTTGTTGTCAGATTTTGTAGTTGTACCTGGGTTTTGGGTGGCTGTCGTGTTTAATGCTGCGGATAGGTTTACCAAAGTCAGTGTTTTTAAGGCAACATTTTGAATCTAATCCAGTGATTACTTTGATTGTCATCGATAGAATTACCAAAATCTGGTAAAAAAGAACAGGACATATGTTGTCCTTTGTAAATTTAAACAACAATTTGTTAAAGAAGAATAAAACAACCCGGAAATTAAAGCCTAGTATCAATACTAGTATAAAAAGTCAAAGTAAGTAAAACAATAAGAACCAAACATACCATACAGTGGACATTACGTAATTTTTTACAAGCCTCTTTTACCAGAATTGTCATCATCTAAGCTTTTTTTTATTTTCAGTTATTTAATAGCATTGACTATTTATCATAAGAAAGAAAGTAACTCACACACGCTAATTAATGCACTTTTGGTGGTTTCTACTTAGGAATTTCAACAAATATAAATCCTTAATATAATTATTAAAGCCCAGCAAAGTGCTTTTAAAACAGCCATTTAATACAAAAATAACATATGAAAAGAAATATTTATTTAGAAGCGTAAAGTTTCGTCTTGACTCTTAAGACATTTTCAGACAGTATTAAATTACAAGTATAGAGGGTTATATATAATAGCTATTTACATAATATTAATTAGATGGTGGGATGGAAACGTGAAAGTAATTATGGGATAAGATGATATGACATGGATAAGTAGAAATCACGAAAGAAACAAAAACACACACAATTATTATATATATATACAAAGTGTATAACAATGTGCCCTCCGGCTATCACCATAGTAAAATGGTGACTCCTGCACTTGGGACACAGGACGTACGGTTACACATTGTATGGATTGGATTGTAGAGTCACCAGAGCGCTCAAACCTATAAAGGTGAGCTTTGCATGAGCTTTATGAGACTCTCTACGCAATCCGAGAGCGCTCAAACTGCGCAAGCGCAGCGAGCATAATATATAATATATAAGTTTGAAAATTTGTAATCCAGGCATTTAATACATAAAAGATAAAAGTTTCTCCGGATTTTAAGTGATTTTTATTGAGCTTTCGACTCGTTGCTTCGAGCCTTCATCAGAATGAGGATATCCAGAACAGATGACGGTACACTAAACACACAAGTATACCGCAAAACCACCCACACAGACCAAATACTCGATTTCAACAGCACTCATCCAACACAACACAAAATAAGCTGCATTCGAACACTTTTCAACAGGATAAACACTCATTGTAACACGGAAGAAGCCAAAAAAACAGAACGCAACTACATATACTCCACATTTATTAAAAACAATTACCCAATTACTACTTTATAAACAAAACTATATACAAAATACAAAACAAAACACAAACCGACAAAAGCAACAAAAAACCGGACGAAACAGTAAAAATCGTCACATTACCATACATAAACGGAACATCAGAAATGACTGCCAGACTTCTTCGACCATTCAATATTAACGGGGCAAATATCAATATATTCACATGTTTTAATCTTTGTTATTCCATAATTACAATTGATTTAAATAGAAACGAAAAAGTTAGAACATACGTATATGATCATCCCCCCTTTCCAATTCTCGAGCTTGCGCGGTCTCGGCTTATTTTGGCATTTACTTATTTAATTAACATGGCAGTCGAGAAATTGTCATTCGTCTCAAGCAAAAATCTACACGAAAAAAGGTTTTTTATATATTTTCCGGGAATTTCTGTAAGAAAAAGAGAAATTCTGCCTCAATAATTTAAATATTTAGAAAATTTTTTATTAATAAATGAACATTCATATATGTTTGTAAATGATGATCGTCCAGGTTAATAAACGTCAGTCAACAACAACAAAAACAGTCCTTCTCAGGACTTTATTAACCTGGACGATCATCATTTACAAACATATAACGATAATCCCGGGTTCAAACCATTTGCTTTATTATGAACATTCATATCATGGTTTTGTTATATGTCTGACATTGGATCCTCATTTTCTATAGCTATTACTTTCACATCCATATTTATGAAGATTCTGATGAAAGGAAATAAATTGGTGATTAGTGTTAAGATCAAGTCTTCCAGATGCGTGTTAGCGACTTAATAAATAACTTTCTTTATTAGAATGTAGCAGTCGTATTTTTTTCTTAAACCATTCTTGTCTTTCATTTTTACAAAGCAATACTAAATAAAATATTTGTAAATGGTTTATGTAAGTTTTTAAAAGGGAATACTAATGAGTTCACATCAAAAATTTCAGTGATAAATTAAACTAGGAAACATAGATTACAACACTGAATGCTAGAATAAAAATTTAAATTATTTACAGCTGCAGAAAATAATGTCCCGGACTTCGAATTCTTTATGAAGAACAGAAAATACGAAAAAATTTTTGGTCATCCTTTGGTCGAAGCATTTATCCAGACAACTCTGCAGTCCAATAGTGCAAAAACTGCTTACTATTTTCTGGCATCGGTTAATTTGATATTTTTCCTTCTACTCACCACATTTGTTGGATTGTTTTTACAAGGTAACAATTTATACATTATCTCCACCCCTGAACTATAATAGATGGAAGGCTACCTGTAATAAAAAAGCCTAATAAGTTTTTGAAGCCAAATTTGACCTGCAGACACGTGTGTCTGGAGGATATATACGCGTATTACACGTAAACGCGGGATTTGTTAATGATACATGTGTATAATTTGATACTTTTTTTAATTGGTTTAAAGACAGAGTAATCGTGGGAAAGCTTATTGTGGAATTAAAGGTGATGGGGGTTTACCTTTATTTAGTCAATTATGATGCTTCTCATCCAATACGTATTTTGAAATGGAAAAATCAAGTGGGAAAACTTTGAGAAAAAATGACATCTTTCATTTTATTTAACTTAATTACATGTAGTTTTATTTGATGCCAGATTGTTAGAGCACTTTCCAAGCATCAGGGTACTGACGATCTCCATACTTGATTCTATGTTCCAAAAATATCAAAACCTTTTGGTGTGAAATAGGATTTTCAACTAATTTGTGTTTAGTTTCTTTTTGCCTCATAAGACAAATCACGACAATTAACTGTTTTACTTGCTTATTTGTCATGTTATGTAAATAACAAATGTTACTTTGCGAAGATTTTACAAAAGGACAATGGCAAGGTAATTGTAGTGTTTCAAAATACTTTATCGTGTATTAATTAATTAGGGCTCTTCGCTTCTATGTACATTTATATGGTTTGGGGGTTCTGTGGCTTACGAGTCAGTTATTATCATTGTCAGCGGTCTTCTGTCGTGGCACACGCAATGTTTGTTAATTAGGTTATGTTTATCGTTTATTAAAGCCTAACTTCAGGTCAATACGTAGTTAATCCTTCACTATATTCACTATGGGTTAAGGTTGAAGTCTTAGCACCATTTATTTCTTGTTATTTCAGACCATTAAGGCTAGTAGCTTGCTTTAAGCATTGATTTCGTATGGGAACATCGTTTTCATTTGCGCCTTGAAATATTGACCCTAAAATATTTTTGCTTTCAGTATTTTGTTGAAACTTTCTCATTACCGACGAGTTTCCAATAACTTCGACCTTAATCTTCTATTAAACAGTAAACTGAAGTTGCAATAGCTTATGTGTTGGGATTTATTGATCATGCGGGAGTTTCATGTTGATCGCTTGTAATTGGCAATCAAAATCAATCCGCGTTGCTTATTCAGACTCATATGAGAACACCTCGGCCTGTGATTGGTTTGCATGCAACCCCGCACCAAGGATGAAGGTTAATATATTTGGCAATAATTAGGCAATTATTTTGCACGATGACAGTTGCTGTTATTGCAGTCTCAAATTTACCAACGTTCTTCGAGCATATTTGGAAAAACTTGGCACGCTTTTGGCAATTTAACAATCCAGCGTATAAATGAGTATACTAAAAAGCGTGATTATTAAAATATTTTTTTTCATTTTTTCCTTTTTCATGACCCATGTAAAAAAAGAGAACAAGTTGTGAATGATTATCATTTAGATTACTTACAGTCTTAGACATATTTTTTCTCAATTTTGCTGCAAGTTAATTAAATTAGTACAGGAAAATTTCTAATCTTATTCCATAAAAGTCAATGCAAAACTATTCGAATTTGGAAAGTTTTAACTGTGGCTTGAGCCTCTTGCCATTGCGTGGATACACGCCTGAGTTAATGATTACAACTAAAGGGAACTCTAGACAATTAAATCGTTAACAAACCAAAGCTTTTACGATTTTTAAAAGATTAATATGCTTTCTATCAAGTCAATGTAAAAGGTTACTTTTAAATAAAAGTCCTAAAATTTAATGGATACATTAACAAGAAAGATTCAAAGGTAGACTAATGAACGCTTACATCGATTCGTATACTAACTATACTAATCGTATCTACTTACAAAAATTAGCAAATATTATGTCACACAGACGTAATTTAAATTCAGGGGGTCTTTTGAATTAGTTGCCTCTCTGCTAAATGTTCCTTCTGGGGCCTAGATGTGTAGCAAACATCAAATAAAAGATTGGTTTTAACAACATGATATTGCAAAAGTGTTAAGCGCCTTTGTACTTCTTCAATAGCTGCACGCGAATAACTTCCGGGTAGTATGCCCAATTTTTTTCACAATTCAAGAATCATAATAGTACTAAAATTTTATAAGAAAATGATATAAAGCTGCACAGTATGTATTGTTCCAAAAACTTTATATACAGCATCGAATTACATCCATGTAGAAAGTAAATTGTATTTTTAGGAGTTCGAGATATGAAGTCGCCTGGGATGATTACTTTAGCATCCATAATATTTCTTTTCTGTGTAATCAACTTGGCAAAAGAAGTATTACAGGTATAAAAATACAGTCTTAGTTTCATATTTTTTTAAAATGCAAACTTTCGGCAGTCTACACCTTTTTGCCCCACTTGCGTGGATCTAAAGGAAAAGAGCATGGACTAGTGGACTAATTACGGGGCCTGTAAGCAAAGACAAAGCTGTTTGACTTTAAGTCGGATAACTATTCCTTCCACTAAGTTTAGTTTCTTGATGACATATGCGTTCATTACGTTACTTTGCCTTTGCTTTTCCCAGCTTGTTTTTGTAAATCGTGGTAATACCAATAAGTATTAAATTTAACGTTCAAACTGGGCAAACCCACTTCTTGGAAGCTCCGTAGATCGTACAGTTTTCAACAGCATAAATGGTCTAACTTAAAAACATTTAACTAGTCGGAATAGAAAAAACAAAAAACCAATTATGTCTAGATAAAACGGGCCTCTCGATTGCCCCGGCCTATAGGCTTCCGCCTACTTAGCCTGCTGAGTAATCCAGCACTGCCGGGGATAATGAGAGAGATTGTTAATAACATTGTAATTAAACTACGACTAAACCATATAAGGCTCCCTTACCGCATTGAAATCCTACTTCCACCATTACGAAAGACATTCATTCATGTTGGGAACTGCACCAAAAACGATTTCGAAAACTTTTGAGTAATTGCAAGCACAAGTATAAAACAGATAAAAATAAAATTTATTAATAAGAATAAATATTCTAAGAACATTAAGCGTTATCGTTTTGTCTGCTTTAGTTAATTAAACAATGACTGTTTTTTATAAAAGTTCTGTATTTCCTATTATGAACCCACGAAAAGCTCAAAAATTTGTGAATCTTTATAAGTAACTATATCTTACTTGAAAACCATGAAATTTAGAAATCAGCACAACAACAGACATAGCAACCCCACTACCCTTAATAGCAATGAAAAGTGTATTATCATACGAAAAAATATCATCTTTAATTAACAACATTATCTATAAAGTGAATAGTTTGTATTTGGGAGCATCGTTACATATTTATCGACGTATACATCGGCCAACTTGGTGCATTTCTAAAAAGGGCTGTTTGTGCTGTTACGTATAACGTTTTGACATTGTTTTCGGTAGTCACATTCACCGTTTGATCTATTAGCTAAAGCTTGTCCACCCATATTTAATGCGATTCATTTTTCGGTGAACATCAAGGTAAGCTTTATGCATGTGCTTAAAAACTGACAAATGTTCAGTTATATAATCAACTGGCATTTTCACTTGATTTTTTATTTATTTCTCATTTTATCATATCTTTTGTCTAGATTTGCAATGACCGAAAGCTTTACTTCCTTAGGGATGGCATACGAAACGCAATGGAATTGGCTTTGTACATTTGCACAATCATATTTGTTCTACCTCTTCATAGATTTAAATATACTTATCAAATTGGAGCTGGTGGAATTTCAGTCTTTCTAGCATGGATCAACTTCATCTGGTTTTTAAAGAATGCACCAGTGTTTGGAACTTATGTTATCTTAATAAAAAGAGTATTTCAGTCACTGTTGAAGGTGAGCATGCGTAATATTTTTTATTTTTCCTGAATGACGGGATTTTTTATTGAGTTCTATAATAACCGGAGCAGCTATCACAATTATGGCTTTAGATATCGGCTAATGGCAAAAAAAATGGCTGATTTATTCTTCTGCCGCTGAGATTTACCGAGATTGACTGTTTTTCTGAAAATTTCACAATTTTTCACTCCCCCCAGAAGAAAGGTCGAGGAAAACGTTTATTTGTATGTAGCATTTGGCAAAAAATTTGCGATGACAATCAAGATAAAAATATAAAGATCATGACATAGAGTCAACCGTGGATGCCAGGTTTCGGCTTTTGCTAAATATGAATGAAAACGTGCGACGAATTACTTAGTCAAAAATACATGTTTCGTCAATGCTCGATTAAGCTTTACAGGGTATACAAAGAAAAAGTAAATAATAGTTTATCCCTACGGTTCACGAGAGAAATGTTAGCTCATTCATTATTTTATCATTTTTTACTTTCTTCATGTAATTACCTTTTTTGCACAATTGAAAGATTTGCACTTGATTTGTTCTTGATTTTTATTCATGCATATACATGCATGTCGCTTCTTATAAATGAATATATCGTTGAAAAAATACTTGATCATGACTTAATATGTACGATTTCTGTGATTATTTTCATTTTGAATATCAAAGATTTGAGGTAGCATAAGAGATGATTGCTAGATATGTCGTTACTAAATAAAAAAAAAATATTGTATAAGAATCACTAAGTAACATTTTATAGTCTGTTGAACTGGAACTGCATTAAATACTTTTAAAGTTAAGTAGCACATTTTGATTTTGCCGTTCTGATGTATGATCTGAGCAAAATCCAAATAATCATTAAACCACTTGTATTACTTTGTGTTTATAATTCAAAGCTGTGAATACACAATTGTGTTTTTAATACTTTAACCCTTCCTTTTCTCTTATTTTTACGTCTTTGCTATTTTAGCAACGTAAGTGCACAATTTGAATGATTAATACAACTTTACCTCAGGAATTTTTTACCTTCGCAAGCAGTTGCTAGTGGATTTTTCCTTCTGAGTATCCACATCTGGTGTTGTGTTCATACAATAATATTGAAATGCACGAAGATGTGTTAACATATCGTCATAACATATCTTCAACGATTGGTGCACCATCTCATGAAAATAATTAAGAAGCAAAAAATTGAAGAAAAACTTGGAAACTCAAAAAAGTTTACTTTACGAAAAGCAGCAAATAATTCAAATTACAAGTGCCCATTTTGAACTCTGATTGGTAAATAAGGCGGCTCAAGCTGTTTTTAAAGCAAAAACACAAATTATGAAGAAATATCTATACTGTAACTTTAAATGTTTCAGCGCTGAATCTTTGATGCTTCATAATAGCATGAATTAGATTTTAACAAGAATCAACCAACACTATAGTAAAACACTCTGGTAGATATATGAAATGGTTTAACCATTAAGTTACATTAAATCTAATGGATTTTACAGTTTGAAGTTATACATCAACAGTGAGTATTCATCAATCTCAGTACCAATATTTATAAAATTAACAATAGACACCACGGGGAGTTGCAGAATCATTTTTTCTGCAAAGCAGTCATTTCATCTGAAATAATTCATTTGGCCGCCATTTTTTGCATTATCGCCCCAGTCGACTTAGCCGTTCCAGTTATAGAACTCAATGGATTTTGTTATTTTACCATCATGTGCTAGTCAGTGAAAACTTTTCCTTTATAAAGAAATTTATTTTGTGTTTATTGATTGTAATAATAACAGTTTTCTATAAATATCATGTACAAATAATGATTCGATAATCACATACATGTGCCAAATATGCCAGCTATATCAGCGGCGTCGCCAGCTCAAAAAGGGCATGGCGGGGATTGTTTTGATATATATACAAGTTTTTCCTATTAACCTCGTTTAAAATCAACTGATTCTTACGGATTAAAACATGAATATAGGAATATTGTTGATGGCTACGCCACGGACTGTTCCTGTTTTTCCATACATACCGAGCAACGTACGCTCACTGAGTTTATTATGGTGCTGCTGTATATAGGGAAAGAACAATCAAATGTTATTCTTATTGCATACTCTAAAAATTAGAATTTTCAAACTTAATTTTCCAATAGATACTGATGCTTATTTGCTAAGCAATAAATTATACAAATGGAAATGTATAAAAGATCTATTTATTCTGTTGTATTTTAAGAAAGTTTTAAGAAAGAAGGTATATGCACATTTAATATAAACGACATGTTTTTTGAAAATAGACACGTTTCGCCATCTCATGATGCCATCTTCAGTATGAGTGAAATAATAGGTGATACAAGGTTTATGTAAAAGTAATATGATACATAAATTACAACAATAAAAAGTAAATAAGATAAATTAATTGGGAGCGTCCGAGCGTATTATTATAAATTAAATATTGTATTGAATTTAAAAACTTGAACATTGAGGTCAGGGTTAGTTTGTTAATGTGGAGTGCTTCTTTGGCTTTAAGGGTGAATGAGGTGTCGGCAGTGTCGATGATTTTGAAGCAAGAGGGTGAATAGTTGGTTTTAAAACCCAACCCGACACTGTCGACACTTCATTCACCCTTAAAATCAAAGAAGCACTCCACATTAACAAAACTAACCCTGACCTCCATGTTCAAGTTCTTAAATTCAATACAATATTTAGTTTATAATAATACGCTCGGACGCTCCCCCTTAATTTATCTTATTTCCTTTTTATTGTTATGATTTATGTATCATATTACTTTTACATAAACCTTGTATCACTATTATTTCACTCATACTGAAGATGGCATCATGAGATGTCGAAACATGTCTATTTTCAAAAAACTTGTTGTTTATATTAAATGTGCATTGGCAATAGTGCTTTTACGAAATTATGGAAAGAAGTTATATGTTATTGGACTTCTTTCAGCTAACTATTCATTTAGTTTGCATGCTATACCCATCAAAATTCCATGTGGATGACTGCATTCTTATTTTTTGTCGGCTTTCTGAATATTTTTTGTCAAAGTTGAGTTTCTTATAAGAAAGTTAGCCTTGGCCCATATTGTAAATACTTGTCCGTTGTCATTACAACGAGGGCGCAATAATTTTTTAACTTGTATTCTTTGCAAAAAACATTAAAATTTTTGAAGTCATGTGACCACTAATGAACAAATCCAATTAACTAACATACGTAGCACCTATAAAACATTGCATTTTACACTGACCAGCATCAAATTTATTTAGTGGACATGAACAACAAATTTCGAGCTGTTTCATTTAATTGGGTAGTGCCATGGATATTGAAGCCCAACATAAGCATTTTACATAGAAAATGTTACCATTTGAGACATTTAATGGATGTGAAATAGCTCAGATTTTTTAATATTCATTTCAAAACGTCGAAAAATAGCAATTATATAGGTTTTATAACATTCACTGTTCATAATAAAAATGTTCTTATTTACTCAATATCACTGAAATGATAATAAAACACGTTTTTACCAATGGTTTTTAACGTAGTATTTTTTAAATTTCATTTAAAGCAAGAAAAAACGTAAAAAATATTGTTGCATTAAAGGCAATGGGGGTTGATCTTTTGTTGGTAAAATATCATGCTTCTTATTAAATACGCATTTTTAATGGCAATATCAACTATGGTTAAATGCATCTGAGGTAACCAATTTTTATGGTTATTTTGACCAATCAGTTTTTACAGCGCAGGCTCTGACTATTGACCATAACTAATGTATATTTATACAATCGTACGTGATCATTAAATGATCGAGCATTGCTTACGACTAAAAAACACTACAATTATTAATCAAGCAAACTTGCAGGCTAGCAACGGTGCATTACAGCAGCCAGTCTCATTATCTAAAATTTCTGCAGCAACGGTGATTTACTGCAGCCAGTTGCTTTTTCTGACATTTCTGCAGCAACGGCTCATTACAGCAGCAGGTTGCGCATTCTGTAAATTCTACAGAAACGGGGCGCATCATAACAGGCAACTGCACTTTCAGATAATTCTAAGGATACAACGCATTACTGCAGCCAGTTGCACTGTAAGAGATTTCTGCAACTGCTACACATCCACAATCACTTGCACTGTTTATAAAGGAAATGTACGTAGCCTTTCTACATGCACTCTGTTGCTTTTTTGTTTGCAACAGCGCACCTTGCAGATAGTTTTTGTTAAAAATTAGCAAAGCTGGAAATTTTTAGAGTCTAGATTAAATCCACGTTTTTATTTCGTACCCGTTTTCATTAGATCTTCACTCGTTTTACTATGTTCAAAGTAACGTTATGTATGTCTTTAATAAAACTAAAATGAAAAGTTTCTATGATTTCTTTCCTGGTGCATCAATTTGTCTAATTTATCTAAGTTATCTTTTGAACATGTATGTTTGATGTAAGTTTATACTAAAAAATTGTTTTTCTATAAATTTGCACGTCCACAAGAGTATTATCATAATAATTTTGGTTGGCTACGGCTTCCTTTAACGTAATTCTCAAAAAATATATCTATCAGAAAATTTATCTACTCGATTTTATAAGCCTCATTCGAAAAGTTTCGTTTGCCAAATCAAAACAAAGAAATCATATCCTTTTTATCAAATTAAAAAAAAGCATCATACAGTTTATCATACACCGTGTTGCCTTATCTCCTCGTGATCGTTAAAACTAACTTGCATTAACTGACTTTGACAACTTATACTTTCCTGTGCTGACATTACAATTAGTATTTTTGGTGTTTACGTACGATTTTAAAAGTCTACTTAGAACTCTCTACACTGTACACATGCATGTTTTTGTTTTCTACAGCAAGGACAGAAATTTATTTCTCCGGATCTTTTTACCTCAAAATTTCAATTCATCATTATTACTTTACTCTCTATTGAGTTAAAAATCGCAATCATAAAAGCGGCATTTGCATCATTATTTGACATTTTAGTATAAATCTAAAACCTTATACCATATCAGCTAGAACAATTAATATTCTTTGAAATGAATTGCTTTCAACAAATTTTTTTCATGTTCATATGAAGATGACCCCCGCCTCCCCTCCCATAGTGTCTATCTTTCTTCGTTCATAAATCATTTTTAAGTTTTAACATTTTTTGAAACAGATTTTTCCTGTGGTTTGCTTATTGGTTGGTGCTTTTTCCATGACATTTATGCTGTTAAAGATGGACGACGAAGCTTTCCGTTCACTACCTTTGTCAGCTATGACGACATTAATAATGATGAATGGCGAAATTGAGTACAGAGAACAGTTCATGAGAAGCAATTCATCTCTTTTTATCATGCAATCTGCCCTTCTTCTTATCTTTTTTCTTGTCATGGGTGTTGTTGTCATGAATGTATTTATTGGTCTCGCAGTTGGTGATACAGATGAAATGATGAAAAGAAGCAGGATTGAGAAATATCTTCACAAGGTTAAATACTCCTACATTATTTATTTTACACGGAAAACTCTTAAATAAGAAAAAATAACTTTTAGTCGGATGGCTTTTCATATGACCATTTGAGGGGAGGCACTCAAAATTGTCATTATTTCATAATCCGTATAAAACGACGGATTGTAAAATAACTTAATGCGGCATCTCATTCACATCTGATTTTTGCCGTTTATATCCATGCATAGTGACAACCCGGGCACATTTTATGGGAGGGGGGGGGGGATTGTTGCCAAGTTGAGGAAAATCATGTAAATACAGCTATACGTAGTAATCGTCAAAGTAGAATCTAAGAAGAGAGACAATTGGCCACTGGCATAAAGTCGTCCAAAAACTCATCTTTAAAGATGGTATTGTTTAATTTGTGCGACTTAAAGCTGGAAAGGAAACTTAGAAAAACCAGTCCAATCAATAGACCCACTCCAAATGATTTACATTCCAAATGACTTACATAACCAACTGGAGAACCCATAAATTTCAATCCAAAAGCTAAAGAGTTCAAATGTAAAGGGAGAACAGCTTTTACAGCAAATGCAAAAATAAAGCTGGTTCAAAAGAATGAAGACGCTGAACTAGGAACAGTTAGTCGTAAATCTCGATAATATGTTGTATGTTAAGCTTTACTACAAATTAAAAAAAAATTCTTAATAAAAAATGCATCACTGAAAAGAATGCATATGGAAGGTAGGCGTTTTTAAAATGAATAGTCACATGGAATATTTGAGCCTATTTTCAAGTATAGTTGTTGTTATGATGCGCAAAATCATGTAGGTACAGATTTTGTAGTCTGTATATTTCATTAATAAATGAAACTATTACATTGTGTGGAAACGTTTAATAGAAAGGCAGATCCAACAAAGTAACCTATCACATTTTTTTTGTTAATAGTTCGTTAAAGCAATATTTTTTTGACTTTTGTACGACAATATTCCTCTCTTTCAAGCAGTTGAAGCTCCTTAGTTGTGAAAATTTCTTTCAACCTTTTTTAGGCTAGGATGTTCATTGAGTTTAACAAGACGTTAGCAAAATTGCCAAGACTGTTACGTCCAGAGCAGACGACTAAAGCAAAATTCGTTAAGCCTTTTAAAGGCCAAAAAATATTTGATGAAAATGGAATGGAGACAAAAATGAACGATTTAATATCCGAGACAACAAACTTAAAGAACAATGCAAAGAACCTTAGAAATAATGTATTGGACGCACAGAGTAATGTTAAGAAGCTGGAGAATATTGTAATGGACGTAAAGAGTGATGTTAAGTGTATGCACAACGAAATACAAGAATTAAAAGATAAAATCGTCTTGCTAACAACGATTCTGGCAGGAAATAAGCAAAGCCAAGGGTAGCTAAACCGAATATGGGAACATTAATTTATTTATTTTACCCATTGAATCTTACACGTTTTTCTTATTTTTTTGCATCTTAACATTTTCAATTAATGAACATTTGAAGTAAACCATGCACAATATTTTTCATTTTTACTTTTCAGTGACAGGCATGCTTTGACTTTACAATAAAGCATCTTTAAATGCGAATGATTATATGATTATGGATTTTCATTGTGAGATATATAAAATAGAAAGTGAAGTAAAATAAGTGAAATAAAAATGATACAGGTGAAGTAATACTTATAACTTAAAGCGTAAATTATTTATTGAAAATATCATTGGTTTTACGGAAGACTTGCACAGCTGAATATATTAAAGCCTTTCCCTACATGTCTGGTGTCTAGTGTCGCCCATGTTATAACTTTTTCTCACTGAACTGGGCACGCAGACGTTATTTGTAAGGTTGGGGTCTCTAACGCTAAACCATATTGCTTGCCACATTTTCCCAAGAGCTGTCCATGACATGCAGAATAAAAATTTAATACTAGTTATGAATCCCTAGAATTTTACGAAAAAATGAAATTTTTGTTGTACTGTGCGTGGAAAAGGAAGATGGGTAAAGGGTTAGAATCAACTGGCAGGGATTGAAAAATGAGCAATACCGCACTTACCCTACGTTTCCATGATGTGAAATTTGCAAAACAGTCCAGTAGTGTACACTTAATAGTTTTTGTAACAGAAAAGAGGAGATGCAATGTCTTTTTACACGTAGGCGATGTGTACAAAATACGATTTTCATACTCTTTAGTGCTAAAAAAACTTCAATTTTCAGGACTTTGAAATAGATATTTTCCTGATAATTATACAATCGGACTTCACAAGAAAGAGAAACACCTTCAGCAATTCATGACTTAAGTTTGAAAAATATCAGTTTTGCAAATGTAGAACGCTTCAATATAAAGTGCATGAAGACAGCTATCTTAAAGAAACCAGAGAGCATAATATAGATGTACATATATACTGGTCAAATGCTTCATTGAAAGGTACGTTGCGTAGTTTCACCAAATTTAAAGCAACTGATAATCAACCGAATATTTGGTTAACAATATATATTTAGTCATCACAGACAACAACTTAAATTGTTTTGAATGCTTTACTTTTCCTCTCTTTAAAGATATAAAGAAGGGACAAGTAAGACAAATTTGCTACATCTAAGGTATTTCCAGTCCTTACCATTGCGGAGGTTTCAACTCTACTGGTGTAAATTTCAATGTTGATATTGTTTTCAAAGTCCGGATCCAATTCATGAGCACTGTTGTCAGAGACTCTAAAGCTGCCGTCTTTTTCTCGTTGATGTTGATCAAGTGGAGCAACGGTTTTGTCATCTCAGTTGTTTTTGGAGAAAAATGAAGTAATTTTCTTGCTCTTACTTGCCTCTTTTTGGAAGTTTTTTTTCGTTTTCAGCTCTTCGCTTAGAAGCGTACGGCATTCTTTTTAAGACTGACTTCAACGCCAAATATACAAATGTTTTCCTGTTTTTGTTTATAAAACCCAGCATACTTTTCTGTCATTTGTTAATGCATGAAATCGTGAATTTACCCATCTATTTGCAAAATAGTTTCCTTAAAGCAAAGAAGACCCTGCACTCATTTTGCTCTGTGAGAAAGTATCAAAAATAAACGATCAGCCCAAACAGTACCCATGATTTGGAGCAGATCTTGTTATGTTCTAATTGCTGACAACATGCAGGGAAGATGAAGGAGTAAAGATGACTGGAAGATGTTATTGACCAGGCAGAGTCTTAAAAAAATGATAATGCTGTAAAGGTAATTGATTTATTGTTCGTATTACGATATATTTCAGCAGAGAAAACACTTTGAACATAAAATTAAGTTTTTATTACGATAAAAAAAACACAACGAACGTCGTGCGAACGTACACATGCGCTCACGATATAACCTTAAACATAGTTAATACTTCATAACAACGTAGTTAAGAATGTTGAGTGTAATTTACAACACTCCCACTCACTCAATATGTCATAATGTTTATACAAGTCCCAGTTTGCATCGCAGATATTCAAATTGTTCTCTTGGTAAGGGTTTAGTAAAAATATTTCCTTGGTTGGACAATACTTTATTTCGAGTGTTCCATCTTGAACATTCTCGCGCACGAAATGGTGTTTAATATCAATGTGCTTTGTCCGCTTGTGTATCACTGGATTCTTTAAGATAGCGATTGTACCTTGATTATCTTCATGTATGGTTGTAGCCGCAGTACAATCTATTTGTAGGTCTTTCATCAGTTGTCGAAGCCATACTAATTCTTGGGTTGCATAACATAAGCAATGTACTCCGATTCCGACGTTGAAAGAGCCACTGTTGGTTGTTTCTTGCCTGCCCAACGGATTGCACCACCTGACATTATAAACACATTTCCGGAAGTTGACCGTCGATCGTCTGTGTCAGAGGCCCAGTTTGCATCAGAGTATCCCTGTAAATCGAAACTGGCTTTTTGGTACTGCAGGCTTAGTTTACAAGTTCCTTTCAAATAACGAAAGATGCGTATCACAGCTGTAAGATGTGCTTCGTTCGGTGCTGTGTTGAATTTAGCTAATGTTGTTACTGCTTGAGCTATATCTGGACGGGTAGCAATTGCCGCGTATATCACACTTCCTACCATTGACTGATAATGAGAGGCATCGACTGATTTGCTGTGTCCATCTTCTTTAACAAGTTTGACGCTTACATCCATTGGCGTAGACATTGTCTTGCAGTCTTGTAATTTATACTTTTTCAGAATCTTGTTGATGTATTGCTCTTGATTAATTTGTAACACACCGTTCTTTGTAGTAATACTAACTCCTAGGCAGTAGTGGAGTACGCCCATATCTTTCATCTTGAATTGGTTTGCCAAATTGGCCTTTAGATCATTCATCTCTTCTTCAGTTTCAGTCGGAAGTATGAGGTCATCAACGTGAACAATGATAATCGCCTGCTTATCTTTGAGAAAACGAATAAATACGCAAGGGTCTCCTTCACTCTGAACAAATCCTAATGATAACATAAACTCTCTGAAAACCTTATTCCAGCAACGTGGACTTTGCTTTAGACCATAAAGCGATTTTTTGAGACGACACATAAGCTTTTCTTTTCCTGGTTTTACGTAGCCTTCGGGTTGTTGCATGTATATTTCTTCTTCCAATGTTCCATTGAGGAATACCGTTACTACATCCATTTGATGGATCAACATAACTCGAGATACACCAAAAGGCAGAAGAGTGCGAATTGACGAAAAACGAACCACTGGAGAGAATGTCTCTTCATAGTCAATTCCATATTTTTGCAGAAAACCCTTAGCCACCAGACGACCTTTAAATCTCTCTACCATTCCTGTCTCATCGTATTTCACTTTAAAGACCCACTTGCAACTGATAGGCTTACGTCCAGCTGGTAATTCGACTAATTAGCAGTTCTCATTCTCTAGTAAAGACTGGTATTCTGCATCTGCAGCAGCTTTCTATTTCGTTGCATATTCACTATTAAGAGCTTTTAGGGTTTCTGGCTGTGTGATCTCAGATACGTAAAGTGCTGCATACCTCGATGTAGTGATCCCAGCATACTCGTCGTGGTAATATACTGGTGGATTTCTCTCTTTTCCTGAGCGTCGAGGCTCATTTGGGGGATCTTGTTGTTCATTTCTTGTTGCACGAACTTGTCCCTTTATTTCTGTTTCTTCTTCAGCACACTGGGTAATATCTTCACCACACTTCATTTGAGCTTTTGTTGATCCAAAATCTGTTTCATTAAATGTAACGTCCCTCCGAATAAAGACTTTTTGTCGATTCTCATCATACAGCCTGTATCCTTTCTGTGTAAGGCTGTAACCAACAAATCTCATCTTGACTGCCTTTTGGTCGAATTTCTGGCGCACCGCATCCGGAACATGAGCATAAGCAATACAGCCGAAGACACGAAAATGGGACACATTTGGCTTCTTTCCATACCATCTTTCATACGGAGTTGCCGCAGTTGCAGTCGTAATTACTTGATTTCTTATGTAGGCTGCATAGCATACTGCTTCAGCCCAAAAAGCTTTGGACAGTTCAGCATGCAAAATCATAGAAAGAGTTGCTTCTTAGATTGTCCGATTCATGCGCTCAGCTATCCCGTTCTGCTGGGGTGAATGTGGCACTGTTGTCTCATGACAAATTCCCCTCTCCTTTAAAAAAATCTTCAAACTCAGTGGGTGTATATTCACCCCCCTTGTCCGTGCGTAGTGTCTTTATCCTACGCTCTCATTGGTTTGTGACTGCTGCCTGCCACTCCTTGAATTTTTTTCCAAGCACTTCTGATTTGTGCTTCATTGGATATACCGTAACACATCTGGAGTAATCATCAATGAAAGTGACAAAATATCTTGCACCTCCAAGGCTTTCAGTCTTCATAGGTCTGGCAACATCACTATGAACCAACTCCAATCTTTTGGTTGATTGAATATCTCCTACTGGCTTAAATGGTGTGCGTTGTGCCTTTCCTTCTGCACATGCCTCACAAAAGCTTGAATTGCAAGATTTAGGTATGTCCATACCTGTGATAAGTTGCTATGAAGCCATAGTTTTCATTTGACCGACATTTAGATGTGCCATTCTTTGGTGCCATAGATCAAGTTTAGTGCCACTTTTATTAGCAACTGATGCTTGGTTTTCCGGTTTGTCAACTTTACAATCAAGTTGATACATGTTCCCAACTAGTCGACCGCGTGCTACAGCTTGCCCATTGGAGTTCTTTATCCAACAGAGACTGTGTCCAAATTGAACCACTTTGCCTTTAGATGCTGCTGCACGTGCGCTAAAAAGATTTATAGCTATCTTTGGGACGTACAGTACCTTTGTCAAAATTGATTTCTGTTGATCTTTCTCTTTACGTCCAAGTATCATGGTGATGTCAACTTGTCCATACCCATAAGCATTCACATAACGACAGTCTCCAAGTGTAACAGGTTCTGGCTTTGGGAACTCGCAGTAATTTACCAAAATATCGCGACTAGCTGTCATATGTTGCGAGGCTCCTGAATCAATTATCCAACAATTGTTTCATTCTGTTGCTGTCATTCCTACGACAAACACATTACCTCCAGAGTTTTCATTTACGTTTCCATCACTACACACCAAAGCTGCTTTATGCTTTGATAAATTTCCCTGCTTGTTTCTATACTTATTCTCCCCTTTCTTCCTTTTGGGACAATTTTTGATCACATGGTTTTCTTCCCCACATCCATAGCATTTGATGGGCCTTCGATTGTTTTTATCATGCTGCAAAGCCATATCACCTTTATCGATTTTGCCACAATCATCTTTGCTCTTGTATAAGCTACGCTTCTCTTCTTCTTTCATGAGTGCTTGATGCACTTGATCTAGGCTAGGCTCATCTCCCTTTGCAGTCAATGCAGTTATTAGAGTGTTGTATGATCGTGGAAGGCTGAGTAAAAGGGCTACAATATGCTCATCTTCAGGGATTGATGCCTTGATGGCTGCAAGTTGGTCAGTGATTTCCTTCATATGACGTAGATGTTCAACCAAAGAATCAGAATCTTTCATTTTCATAGAAAAGAATTTCTGCTTTAAAAGCAATTTGTTTGCCACAGTGTTTCTTTCAAAGCGTTCCTTCAATTCATCCCAGATTTCCTTTGGTGTTTGGCATTCGGTTATCAAATATACCAGATCCGAGTCGATACTCGTTACAAGGAGGGCTTTTGTTTTCTTTTGTGCCTTTAAGCAGGCTGTTCGTGCCCCTGAACTGCTGTAATAAGCCTCTGGGTTAGTCACCAATCCATCGAAGTGTCCCCACATATCCCTCGATTCAAGTATAGCTTGCATTTGGTATTTCCACACTTGCCAATTCTTTGCACCGATAAGTTTATCGATAAATAACTTGTCGTCTTGCGCCATTTCAACTGTTTGTAATCCACTAAACACTTCTAACCTTAATAAACAGTATTTCCAAGGGTACCTGGGCCCATAACCTGTTCGTATTACGACATATTTCAGCAGAGAAAACACTTTGAACATAAAAGTTTTATTACGATAAAAAAAACACAACGAACGTCGTGCGAACGTACACATGCGCCCACGATATAACCTTAAAATAATTGAAGTTAATGTAGAATGAGAATGTAGAAGAATTGATGCAATTTGATGGCATACTTTGTGATGTTCCATGTAGGTTTGTAACTTGAACATTAAACATGTTATTATAACTTCTTCATATACTTCATAACAAAGTAGTTAAGAATGTTGAGTGTAATTTACAATATTTATTGTCTCCCCTATCCAGAGTTACTTAATTTGATCATGGTCAAAATCTATGGATGGAGACAATGGATTCACCAATGATGCCTTGAATGCTTTGAAGTTAAAGTTCATGAACCAAAGAAAGATGGCAAGAAGGTAGTGTGTTTTGATGCTTAATTAAATGACATTTTATTACATGACATTCACAAACATGTAAAATGGGTAGGCCATAAATTTTGTTTCTGTGTAAACATTTTTACTGAGATTGATGATGACTTGATGCAGATGTGAAGCTTAAAACAGTATAAGCCATTGGGTTTTATATAACTTAATGTTTAAATCATGTCATATCTTTATCAAAATCGAGTTTTGTTTAGAATCTTAGTCGAGTGTTGTTTGAATGTTACTAATATCTAATAATCCAATAACTTTATAATTTCTAAAAAGCTTTTAATCTTCTAGCATAAAAGTACACTAAAGGTATTCAATTCATTTGGTTTTATTGCCTTGCTATAATATATTTACTTGCACTTCAACATTCTTGTATGAACAAAACACCAGATGTGGATACTCAGAGAACCAACTGCTTACGAAATTTGTGATTGAGGTGAAAACTGTGTTAATCATTCAAATTGTGCACTTATATTGCAAATATAGGAAAAACAAAACAAACTCAAAAAGAAGGGTAGAAGTGTTAAAACTACAATTGAATTATAAACACCATTGGAAGCAGAAGTGTTTTGATAATTATTTGCATTTTGCCTAATTCATATATCAATACAACAAAATCAAAATGTGCTACAACTTTACAAGTATTTGATGCAGTTGCACAGAAGAACATCATAAAAAAGGTTACTTAAAGTATTTTCTATACAATATTGCTAGTTTTCATTTACCAAACCTATGCAGACTTGAGTCTTTTTGAAATTTAATATGAAATTCAATTACAGAAAATCCGTAAATATCCAGAGATTTAATATTTACTTTTTTAAAGAAACAAACAAAAATCCTACAATGGTGGCAAAAAAGGCCATTGCCCATTACATGAAAAGAAGCAAATTAGCAATTATAACAAATAAGCTAACTTCTCTCTCGTGAACCGTGGAGATGAGCTATGATATACTTTTTCGTATAGACTAAAGAGTTTAATCGATCAAACAAGTTTGACGATGGTAAGAAAACGACGCACATCTGCATTCATACATGTGTAGCCGACATATAGCTCTTTCGTCGATAGTTATAAATGCATCCTTGTAGGAGCAGATAACTGACAACCACAGTTGACTCGCTTTTATGAATTTAAGGTTTTTACCTTGATTTTCATCAAAAAATTGCTTGCCGAATCCCAAATACACACATACATTTTCCTCACTCTTTCCTCAGGAGGGAGTGGGAAATTGTGAAATTTTCCGAAAAGCCGTCAATTTTGGTACATCTCAGCGGCAAAGGACGAAATCCGCCATTTTTTTGGCGTCATCAGATATCTAAGGCGCGCTTGAGATAGCCGCTCCAGTTATTATACAACTCAATGACAGAAACTTAATCCATGAGAGCGATATACTTCATTTTATACTAATAAAAAGGATCAATGTATCCGTCGTCTATATCCCCTTTACACCATATTACATAAAAGTAATCTATTTCACATATTTCTCAACTTTTTATCCTATTGTTGAGGGAAAATGTCTTATACTTACTGGGGGTGTGTCAAAAATCCATCAGTGGGAGGAGGAGAGTCCGAGAGGGGGCGTTCGTCCACCCAGTTATATAGTTAAAAAAGGCTATGGGGAATGCCTTGGAAGTTTCATGGTAGAAACTATGCCAAGTTGCATAAATTTATTACTCTTTGTTTCATATAAGGAAGAAGGTATTCGAGAAAACTCTCGTAGTTCTTGTTAATCCATTATAAACTTCTTTATACTCTAAAAATACCTATTTACGCGTATATTTTTAACTACTTTTCTTTACTTTATATTAAATACGTAATATAAATTGGTCCATGTCACTACAGTTACACGCACTTTTGATAAGCTATTAAGAAAAATACCGCACTAAGAATACCATAAAAGAGCAATTACACATTGCACTATAGTTTATGCTAATTCTATAACCCACATATTAAAAGGAAATCAATACGTATATATTTGTCACAAACTATTATTTACAAATCAAGCAATCGTTTCCTCAATAGATCGGAAAGAGGTAGATGATGGCGTGTTGTATCTTTAGGAGCATCAGCAGTTGTTTTGAACAAAGCTTTTAAACTGTTCTGATAATCAACAAGCCTCAGTGCATATATAATTGGATTTACAGCAAAATTTAGCATGGCTACTGGTTTATAGTAATATGAAAAACAACCAGACAATACACTCTGTATTTTTTCGAGCCTTTGAACAAACTCCACTTGTTTGGCAATCAAAAAAAGGGAATGCAGTTACGAGTAATACGACATTCAGCATGATGATTGTCTTTACAACTTCAATACGGTTACTATTGTGTCGTTTATTATTCATTTCTGCGTTTTGTGGACTTTTCAGTACTACTTAAATATTGAAAATTTCAATATAACATGGATTATAACAGCGATTTTTTAGACTGTATACAGCGTTATATAGATGTACATTAAGTGCTAAATTCAAAATTTTCACTAAGTGATGCAATTTCACCAAATGCCATGAAAAAAGCAATAAACCAAACTGTCGCACACAATATGTAAATTTTCCTAGAGGTCAACAAACGTCCGTTGTTTTGGGGTTACTTTGCAATCAATTAAGTTTGCCATGTGAGAGATGTCAAGTGAAAAAATGAGCCAGCAGTGCCAAGCTTCCAAAAGTAAAGGACAGTAAGAATAAAAGGTTTTGATAGTTTGACCTTAAAAAATTTTCCCAATCCAGCAATCATGAATTGTGATAAACATGCAGTGAAATCAGCTATGGATAAAATGGTAATACACCTTCCTCGCCTTAGCATGTTGAGAGGATCCAGCATAATTGCAACAAAAAGAACTCCATTTGTAAGGACACCAATTGTGGAGACTACCATTGTTGCAATTATTGGTTTATGTCCTATTGAGAAAGTTTTCGGGGTTTCACCTTAAATGAAATGTACAATAATATTTAATGTATTGACATTTATTAACATAATTACATAAACTGTTGACTGTCAGTTACAATTGCCAATAGAAAATCATAAATCAGATACTTAATTAATATTCCATCTATAACTTTGAATTCTAACATTAATTGTTGCGACAAAGCACTCCTGCACTGCGCACTTCATCATATACGTAGGTGTTCAAGTGGGCACATTTGGCTATTTACGAGCAACATGAGATATAGTTATTGTCAAACGTGGCGTAATAAAAAATCCGAAATTGTACAAAGATTTGTTGTTGGATGAATCCAGAACCATGTATTTATAAGAGTTGGGACACGTATTGATATCTGCATATGTCTTTCCCCCCATTTATTGCTATATTTGCATTGAAACAAAAATGGCGGACCGTAAGCAATTTCACTTCAGGTGTTCAACCTCTTTTGTCTCTGACTTTAAGGAAAAAGCACTTTAAAGACACCTTGCTTGTGTTTGATATCCAAATGTTATTATTATACAAAAAGCTTTTTAAAGAAAGGTAAACAAAATAAGAAAATATTGTAAGACAAGTAAAATATCGTAATGTTTTGTTTTGTAGTTCTCTTACAATTTTCTTTTAAAGTCTTTTAATTAATTGATAGCGATTTTAAACATTGAATTTTTCATACGCCAATTACACTACAAATAAAAGCCAGTCAATATGTTTCGTTGTTAATGCCTTTCACCATAGAAGTAGAAAGCAGTGGAGGGAGAGGGAGCGCAGTTCTTGTCCTATGGTAATACTATGTTGGTATATTATCTTCCTAATCCAAAGAAATTCTTCAAAGGTCTTCTCTTTTTAATTGACCTATGAATGGTTTCTTTTCCTTTACCCCACCCTTAAACTTTTGTATTAAAATACTAAAATTCTATTAGAACTGTCGAAACTGTGCTAGAGTCTATCAGATATTCAGCGATTGTTGCCTTTTTCAAATAAATTGAAGGGCTGCCCAAGACGAGTATTTTGAATTTATTAAATCTTATTGAAAACAAAGCTCATATTATAATGAGGAACCTTAAAGCTGGTGTTCAAAATTGAAGATTTTGTTATAAATGCATACAGATGTTATGCTCTATGCATACACCCAATAACACTAATAACGGGAACTCGAACAACGAAGTAGAAAGTGAATTGCAATGTCTAGAAGGATAACTATCAATACTGTAAGATTTAAGTAACAACATTCCATAGTTGATGCAATGCTAAGATCTAGATCTAACGGGATCACGTTGAGTCACCTGATTTTTTCATGTTCATGAGACAATTGCTTAAATTGTCTAGCAAAGTGCGAAGATCATATCTCCATTCAATTTCAAACACCGCACTGCATATAACAATCTTTAATATCGTCTAAATTAGCGCAATTAGCAAATCATGAACATTTTCGTCGTTGTCAATGTTTAGTGAAGCTCATAAGCTTCTTTAAACCTATTTAAGAGTCGCTTGTTGCTTTATTTGTATTATGTATTCTGTAATGAAAAACAGGTAAACGACAAAGGTTCTATAACTTCATTGCTCCAATTGTTGCGTTTATTACAGACTACGTTTGTAGCATATTAAAAGTTAAGGACCCATGTCAAATTTAAAAAAAGATGAAGTATATACGATCAATCGACTTCAGCCCTCTCTGTTTATTAACTCTGATATATTTCAGCGACATAAGAATTGACTTTTGCTCACCCAAACGCTTTGAATATATTTCCTAGTATTTTGTCGTATGAAGATTAATGCATATTGAGGTAGTAGTATGAACAATTGAAAATAAGTGCAATATTTTATTTATACTTGCATCGCTTTTATTGTTTGAACCGGATGAATTCCTTGTGTGATTTAGTTGTTTTGTTCGAGTCAAACTGCGTGTTTTGCTAAAATAACCAGCATTAACCACTGGATATACTTTCATCAAACTTGTAAGAATAGGAAGCCATAGACATAGAAGTAGTAGATGTTTGTCAGATATCTTGAAAACACCATTCTGAGACCTCGGAGAGTTTGACAATTAGTTCTTATTTAAATCTCTATGGAGTGATGTAGTATGAAAGAGAACAATTTCATGTCTATATTGTATTTGCAATTTAATCCTAATATTTACAGAATGTGCGATGATATTTATTGGCACGGCTTTTCACCTCACGTACGACTTTCGCATTTCGGAAATCTTGTTGCACTCTACCATGGAATATGTACATGTAGCATGAATAGAACTCTTTTATACGTATGTTTGTCACTTACAAAGCGTGGAACTGTTTTTTTACTTAAAACATTGCTGCCTACTGAAAGAATTGCGTGGAAAGTTTACATTACATATTATTTCTTAGCTAAAATACCATCAACTTTTCCAGAATATAGTAAAACATTTCATCATCTATTGTTGTCATTAACGTATTTTGCGTGAAGGAAAAAACTGTTTTTAAATCCATTCGATTTTGCCTGGAAGAACACAAAGCACCTTTTTGTCTATAAGGTCATAATTAAATAATACTAAGTTCGTAAATAATCTTGGTTGTTAGCTGCTGGTGTTGCAGCGATGTCATTAAACTATTTCTCAAATTCATTAACACGTGTAACATTAAATGATTTAAAATGAGATTTTTCTAACAATTTCCATAATTGATCAGTGGATAAATCAAATGATAAAATTCGCTTTTCAATCCGTTATAATGCCTTTGATAAAAAAGAAAGGATGGATAGCAAAAGATTCTATACGTTTCTCCGTATTTTATGAATGATTTTTATAAACCTTTTGACTCAGCGCTTCGAGCTATCTTCAGAATGAGGAAGTTATCTATTTATCGCTTCCGCTTAATCATAACAAATCGAAATTCAAGGAGGTTCTTGGGCTGATGAGCTCTGTTTTCTGTGCGCATGACATTAAAGAGCACTCTCTTTTGGGTAAAAATTGGCAAAGTGTGAAAGCACATGCCGATTTATTAAAATAGAAATAACAAGTATAACATAATATAACTTAATTATTTTACACAATTTAAACAAAAATCTTTACGAATAACGTTTTTCTGTATAGCACAGAAAAGGTGGGGTGATAAAAACGCCACCTCGGAAACAAGTCTAAGTAGTACATGCAAAATCACAAAGAGAAAGGGAGGGAGGGAAGGGTGGATTTTTCGATAAATTTCACCTGGCGACGGCCACCTGCTGAATGATATGTGATTTGTTTGTGCATGGTCCCACTTAGCGATTCATTCAGACATACAAACTTGATCGTGCCAATTCTACTCGATGTTGTCCTTCAAACATCAATTAACCAATGCTTAAAAAAAGTTGGCTTTGATTCTTTTTCTTGCTAATATTCTATGCTTAATGCAATCGAAAGCTTTTCTGTAATAAAAAATGAATACATTTACGGTGTGGGCTTGGTAGCTCAACAAGTAGAGCGGCGGACTAGTACCCAAAGGTGCGAGTTCAAATCTCGTCCGAGTCACATGTTTTTCATGTGCATATTAAAAAACCGTGTTAGGATTAATATATTATATGTATTCTGATGATGGCTTCGGAATAAAGTCAACAAACAAATTCAACATTTTAACACCAATTTCCAGTTGTAGATATTCTAATTTGTCTCTATCACACTCATAATACTTGCCATGCAAATATCACAAATATTTTATCACACTTTGTCCTTTTACTTTTATTAATTGACACATATCATGCATCCTATTATATATTAAGCATTGTAAATAATTTTACTTCTCTCTCATCCTGAAGATAACTTAATGTAAGTCGAACCATGTTTACGACAAAAAATTTTGTCGTTTATTTCAAATCCTTAACAAATCTTTTACTATAGTAATCATTCAATATAGTAAAACAGAGATTTTGTTGTGATTTTGTCTAACTGAAGTACTCTTTTCACTTACTTTTACAGTACTTTCATCTTAAAGCAATTATTTTTTGGAACTCTTATTATTCTTGGTTAGTTTTTTCTTAGTTTTACCTTGCATTTCGTACATTTTATTTGGTTCAGTTCATTCACCATGGAAAATGCTGCGTTTAAGCCGACATTCTATATACTAAATTTGTTTGATTTCGTTTGTAAAGCTCATTGATCAATCGAATGTAAACTAAAAAATGAAGGTGGAACATAAGTGAGACGTGAAATACTGTTAAAAGGGAACTTAAAACTTTGTCTGTCCCGTGAAAGTAAATATGCGGTAATTTTTTTGTTTGTTTGATTCAATATTTTCACAAAAAATGAGTTGAAATGCTGCAGCTAGGGCATCCGGTGCGTGGGAGCAGAAACATGTCAGCGGCTTGTATTTGACGTCATATCGTCAGTTGCTGCTGAAAGCATTACGTAAAGTCATGTCACAGTCATAACAAACTTGCGTCAAAATGCTTCTCCTAATCACAAAATGTTTCTTTTTTGAAACTTCAGAATTTTTTATTCATAGGTATATACACAAGCAACTTTTAGAGCTTACATGCAAGTATTGAGCTGGTTATTTGTATTCTGTTTTAATAGAACTGTTTCACATGCATAAAGGCCATTGTCGCACAGTTTCCGCACTACATATAGAATTTAAATATCGATTAATATTATTTTTTAAAAAATACGAAGGTTTATTTGTGTGGAAACTGTGCTGTAATGCCGTTTGCTTCGTTTGCTTGTCCTCCGAATTCAACCTTAACAACAGTTTCTACTGATGTGAAACCAGTCTATTGCCATGAATAACATTGAATAATAATAAAACATGGTTGTGTAATTTAGATTTATTATGGTTAGAAAATAATCCTACATAAAACCATTGTAAAATTAGCCTTTCGTGCATAGAATTTAGGTTCCTAGATAATTTGTACGTAATTCCCTTTTTTAAGTCACATTTGGGGCAAAAATTGCAAGTGCTATGAAAAACAAACACCCTCATATTGATCACCAATATGATGTGTGGCATTTTCTAAATCTGTCACAAAAAAACTAACAAAGAAGCCTAACATTAAGGGAAATGATGACTTGACCCATTGGATTAAGTCCATTTCTAATCATCTTTGTGGTGCTCTGCAAGTTTTAACAAGAATGCAGAAGAATTGGTGGAAAAATGGAAGTCTATCCTTAACCAACAACAAGCATTTCTGGAGAGGGAACACATATTTTCACCAATGTGGCTACCAACAATTAACAGAGGCTTCTAAAAGACCTGTGGAAGCTATCTGAGTTTTGAAACACAGGAGAGTTGGAGATTTACCATTCCCTTTTACTGAAATATTGCCCAAAGCGAGAGCATTTTTCATTTCCTGGAATGGTAGCACGCACTCAGTTAGCAGCATTAGATCACAACAACAATGTTAACCATGATAAAGCAGTCATTAAGTCAGGGACAAAAAAGGGCAAGACCGTTACAAAATGATTTTTGCTAAAACAAAGAAACAATGGGTTGTAAAAGCAATGAAAGAAAAGAAAGAATACCAGTACGTTGATATACTACTTGCCGAGGTTGAGAATGCATGCAAAACTGAGGAGATTGAACTTGTACATCATGGCGAGAATCTTCCAAAGAACATTTCTAAATCATGTCCACCCAGGAAAGAAGTACTTGTAAAGGAACATCAGTCAGTGGTGAAGTTAGCTATGGCAATAGGTTTTGCCATGCCCATATAATATGATGTTGAATCAGTGAAGACAACTTTTGTACATTCATTCTTAAATAATAACATAGCAAATTAAGCATAGTGGAAGCCTTCAAATTGAAATTCCTCTGCAGGGCAAGGTGGAGGAAATAATTCTCCAATGCCAGTCACTGCACATGACGGCAAGACGACTCTTACTTCTCTACCCAAGATACCCCAGCACCATCTTGTCAACTGTCTATATGCAATATGGCGGTACAGTTTGTCTTCGGGCCCATCATATGCTACCTCATATTGCTGCTTGTACTGGTACCAAGCTGTTTTGTAAAACCCACCTGTTAAGAAGAACAGGCTGAGAACCAGGATGTTGTGTAATGCACAAAGGGACTTCAGTGGTCTCATTCGTCTCTGCTGCCTCTACATTTTTGCCACAAATATTGGAAATCTCTTTGCAGCATGAACATTCCTCGTTATTGTCCATTACTTGGCAGTTACCACATTGACAACTGAATATGTTAAAAGAAAGTATCTTGAAAAGTAAATGTCAAAATTTCAATAAAGATTATATCTTACAATAAAAACTTTAAAATCTGAAGTATTATGTGTGTGTGGACGTGGTCAACTTCAAAAACTGAAAACGTTCTTTTGAGATCGAAACAATGGTCTAGAATAATATAATATTTTATTACTCACCATTCAAGATTGTCGCGCAGAGGTTCATCATCAATATACAAAAATTCCTGTTCTTCGTTGTCCTCAAACTGGTGAGCTTCTTTGTGTTCATCAGCCGGCCATTCGAGCTCAAACTGATATGGCCGAATATTGTTTGCTGGATTGTCTTCCATTTCACTATCGATTGGTGAATTAGGTCGAGGTTCTTCCAAACAAGCTATTATAAGCGATTGTTTTGTTTTTTGTGCTAGGCTGTGCGTTATTATTTTACTTTGTTGTAAACACAACTCCAAATCGTTTTGACGATATGACGTCAAAATTATTTCCGCTGACGCTTTCTGTGCCCACGCTGCTAAACCTCAAAACAGCTCAAATAGCGCACTTGAAGACGCGATCTTGTCAAAAATAAAATAGCTGATGTAAAAATTTCAAAATATAGTAACCTTTGCATAAAAATGGAACTTTTAAGACCAACATTATGCGAGGGTGGAGTTCCCCTTTAAATATTAAAAATCTTTATTTTTATCAAATTCGGAAAAGTGCCTAATCTGCCGTTTTCGGACGACGCTTTGTCCAACAAATTCGTTGCTGACTTTTAGAAGTTTAAGGCCAACAATTCTGTCTTTGTGTATATTAAGAATTGGAAGGCTGTTAAACCATTTTTTGGACATTGATGGTCTAAGACATTATTTGTTGTGGCAGAAAATGACCTTTCTCCGGTTGCACATGTTGCAAGATTCGCGTTGAGTATTTGGCAAATTACAACAACTTCGTTATTATTTAGTCTTTTATTCAACAGATAATCTCTGTATTTATTACAAGACATCGTAGAAACAAACTTCTTCTAAATCCTTGAGAATAACTCTAAATATTGGCAGCTGTGCCTTTAGAAAAAGTGTTTTAACATCATCTTTATAATTGGATGAATGAACAAAAAAGAAATTTACTTTTAAAATTAAAAATATAATTTTGAAACCTGACCACACTAAAAACGGCAAAAATCTTGACACTGGATTCTATGAGAGGAGAATTAGCTTGTTTATGTAAGGCCTGTTGAATCAAAACTAAAATAAGATAAAAACATATAATAATGTAATATTTAAATAGGCTATCTAATAAGGAAATTTTGATCTGTTCCCTTATTAGCTATTTTAGTGGACATGTTAGGTTTCATTTTTATAGATGAGTTCTTTAATTATATATCATCATCCATCATCATGCAGTCAGTCGTAAGCGACGAGGACTGTTCTATGGTTGGATTGAAGCTCTCCAGGCCGGTCTGTTATCAGCCAATTGCTTCCAGGTTGTCACGTTGATGTCTCTCCTCTTTAGATTTCGTTTCATGACATCTTTGAGTCTGAGTCGAGGTCGGCCTTGGTTTCGTTTCCCTTCTACTAGTTGGCTGTACAATAGCTGGCGTGGTAAACGAGATCTCTCCATACGATGGACATGACCAATCCATCTTAAATTCTTTTGAATCAGCATGTCAGCCATGTGTGGCAGGTCAGTCAGACGGAGAATCTTAGCATTTGCGATCTTGTCCCGCCATGATATCTTCAGAATGTCCCGCAGTTGTCTCATCATATACGCACTCAGTTTCTTCACTTGAAGCCTGTAGATTGTCCATGCCTCTGCTCCATAAAGGAGTGTTGTCAGCACCACCGCCTGATAGACCTTGGCTTTAACTCTGGTCGAGACATGCTTATTTTGCCATAGCCGATCGTTTAGTTGACTGAACGCTGCACTCGCCCTTCCCATTCTGTTCCTCAGCTCCTTTTCAATCTTAGCATTGCTGGAGATTGTACTACCCAGGTAGTTGAAGTCTGTGGTCTGGACAAGAGGCTGTCCGTCAATGGTGATTGCACAGGGTTTTGGGGGAGGGAGTAGAAGCTTTACTGGCTGGTAGAGGCACTCAGTCTTTTTGATGTTTATCTTGAGGCTAAACATAGCGGCAGCTTGTGCAAATTTGTCCACCAATGCCTGCATCTCTGCTGCACTGTGAGCAACCAGAGCACAGTCGTCTGCAAAAAGCATATCTCTGACAAGCTGACGTGTTGTGCGTGTCTTAGCTTTGAAGTGTGAGGCGTTGAATAGGTTCCCATCATGTCTATTCTGGATGTAGATACCTTCCCTTGTGTCCTCGAAGGCAACCTCCAGCATGGCAGCCAGGTAGAATGAGAACAGTGTCGGAGCCAGCACACACCCTTGCTTTACACCTGTTGAGACAGCGAATCCCTCAGAGCAGTCGCTCCCACGAGTGACTTTAGCTTGCATTCCTTCGTGAAACGCTTTCACGAGATTGATAATCTTATCAGTACAGCCAAACTTTTTCAGTACTGCCCACAAGCCGCCTCTAGGGACAGTGTCAAAGGCCTTAGTAAAGTCTATGAAAACTGCATAGAGGGGCATGTTCTGTTCAGTGCATTTCTCCTGAACCTGTCGTAGGCTGAATATCATATCCATGGTACTCCGCCCACTCCGAAATCCACTCTGGGTCTCAGGAATTACTCTGGGACTTATCATTTCGTTCAGACGATTGAGGAGTATTCGAGCCATCACCTTCCCAGCGATTGAGAGTAGAAAAATGCCGCGATAGTTGCCCCACTCTTTACGACTGCCTTTCTTGAACATAGATGAAATGCCATCTTAAATTCAATTCTGCAGTTTTGTCTAAAGTAGTTGTTAATTGTACTAAAATTTAAATTATTCAAAGATAAGAAATTTTTCTGAAACTATTGCCATACAATGTATTAGAAGCATATTGAAGTAAGTAGCCAAAGACCTGCTATGAATATTTTAGAATTTAAATAACTTTTTGCACTTAGTAGTATCAATATAATATCTTAATGCTCTGTAAGCAACTTGTCATGGTATAAATAGACTTTTAATGTGATGAGAGACGTATATATTGTCTACCTTTACTGTATAAGTCCCTTGAAACATAGAAACGTAGAGGACTGGAGAAGAAACTTCTTTTTGGCTGTGCTTTAAATAATGAAAATGCTCTAAGCTTGCTATTTTTTCATTTCTTTCTCGTGATCTTTTTTTCTTCCATTAACGCTAAATCGAAATACCTCTAGTTAGATAATAAATCTTTGGAAAATCAATTTAAGCTGGAATGAAAAAAGGAAATTATCAACCTTTGAGTTGAAATAGATGTCCTTATTCTATAGTAACATTACGTCAACACTCAAAAATCTTTCCGGTGATAAATATTTTCCGTTATCAAAAAATGTAAAGTTATGGATGAACCCACTTTTGGTTTGCCATCAGCGTATTTCAATAAAATTTCAAAGTAGAGACAACACATTTTTAATGTGTTTGTGCCTTTCTGCCTTTCTTTCTATGTTTCTATTTAATGTGCAGGTTTTATCAAATTTTAAAAGGCTTCTTAATCAGGGCTCGGAAGTCCAAATTGCAAAGAAAGATTTAAACTGCAAAAGGCTTTAGACTGCATGAAAAATGGCAAATAAGTTTAAGTTGACGGTAAAATATGTCATGATAAATGGGTAATCTTAAAATCGCCAAATATTTATATTTTTGTGCTGTTTAGCATTTACTTTAGTTCAGTCAACTTTTCTATTCCTCCTTATGAAAACAACACTTCAATATAACCTGCAACATACGTATCACATATTTTTTTCATTGTAAAATCAACAGTTCCTTATTTTGGACTCAAACTCTTTGAATAAATTTTACGTGTGCATGCAACGTTTCACTTAAATTCTCATTTGGCGTAAAGGATGAAGTTTGCTTATGTAGCGCCTAACCCTTTTTTTCTACAGGCACACTGCATGCTCCTTGCTCATTGTACGCCGATTTTAATTACAAAAAGACATAGAATGCAAACACAGATTTCCACAATGCGCAATTCTCTACGGTTGCCATTTACAACATGCCTGTCTGTGACTTCTACCTCTGGTAGACAACAAAAAATAGCAAATTTAAATAACCAAACAATTCATCAAACAAACAGAAACTACCGAAAAAATAGGCACATGTAATAAATGTACATAACTGATATATTTCTTACATAACTGATTGCAATTTAGGTAAAACTTGTTATCATTCGTCAACTTTTACGATGAATATATGATAAAATAGAAAATTTTATATTTCAAGGCTATATACTAAAAATGGCTTTATCAAAAGAACTTCTTCGGGTAAAACATGTTGCAAGATTGTGTGGTACACAAATGACAAAGTAGAGAAAAAGTAAATGTTACATGACACTGGTAACCAATAAGATATTCTTTATTTTCTGTATTATTCTTTATTATTAGTATTTCGTCATAGAATTTTGGCGTTTGAATACTTTTAGGGTGTTTGGCATGTATTTTGTAATTGTTTTCTCGCTTCTCAGTTTTATTCAATGTTTGTCCAGTCTGTTTCATTCTTTGCTTAAAAACAAAAAATTTACTAAGCATAAAATCTCTTGAAAATGTGGATATCTTCCATCAAGCAAAACAGCCAAAATTCACCTAAGTCTAAATATGAAATAAGTTTATCTAAAAAGTAGTGTAACATTTTTTCAGTAGTTTTCAGCAAAATATGAAGAAAAGTTAAGAATAGAGTTACGCTGAAATAGTATGTAGTGCCAACAATTTGCAGTAGTACAAAAATATCTCAATCTCTTTGCTAATAGTGGGGGAAAAGGTTTTCCTGGTGCTAGTATTTTTTTTGATTCCTCTTTGTGTTTCTGTAAATGAAGTAAACAGTGTAATAGTGAACAGATTAATATATCAAAACCAAGATAAAATAACTGCTTAGTACAATAATGAGACAAGATTTGCTTTTACTGTGAAAGTTTTGTTCAAGATAAGCTTGTGACTAGGAGCATGTAAAGTTTAATTCACTACAGTCTCATTTCACAAAAATCCATAATTGTTATGATTTCAGGTGACTAAGGATTCACATGTCTTATTTGCACTGAAGAATTAGGAAGAAGAAGCTGAAAAGGATGTAGAAGAACAAAACGAATATTGAGGGGGCGAGGGATTTGTTGAAATTCTATGTAAAGTTTTGGTAGTGGTGACATATATGAAAGAGAACCAGTATTTTTTATATTTATCAGGTAGCCCCTTGTTAAAATTTTGTAATACACCTCTGAGAAGAAATTCTGTGTGTCTGATAAAGAAGAATTTGAAATAAATGAAATGAAATAGTAAAATAAATTTAAAAATTGAAATCAAAAACAGTCAAGTTGGAAATTGAAATAAAAAAAGTCCATTGCGAAGAGTAAAGTTGAAGATGGAAAAGCAGGTGGTTCTGCCAAACATTTTAATTCTCTTTGCACAAGTTTTTAGCTATTTTGTTCAAATTTATTCTTAACACATAACACAATGCCAAAATATTACAAGAATTACACAATAATCCTTACACATTTTGCTGCATACTTCCATTAGCACTCTACTACTATTTGAATATTTTATTTCCATTCAGAAAAAATCAGTATTATGTTAGAGACACTAATGCACTTCAAATTCATAAGTTGTAAGTTCATAAAAATATATAGTTCTCAGTAGTTGCTTAAGGGTTATGCCGAATAGTTTCGTAAAAGCTCACCAAGATTTAACTAGTAGTTTACAGGCCAAGATTTTTTCGCACATTTCTCTAAGATTCGATAAAGAGAATTGTACATTGCTGTTCATGAAAAATACATCGTGTGCGAGTGATTATTTTTAAGTAAACCTGAACACATTCACAGTCACACAAAAAAAATACCGCGTGTGGAGTTATTTTGAATTTAAATTGTTATTTAAATATAACAGAAGTTTCTTTACCGTAAAATTTTTTATATTCTAGATTGTGAATTGGATAAAACCCTGAAGCATGTCTTTCAATCTAAAACGTTATTCGTAGTTTTTTTCTCTGATTTTCAGGGGAGTGAATAATGAAAATGATTTTCGAGTAGAAGATTTTACATCCTTGGCATCCTTGTGGCATCCTTGTTTTGATAGCCGGTTCCAGACCCCCCTTTCTCCTCCAGGTAATTTAATAGAACTCAATAGTTACATCTAGCAATGAACTTTTTTTAAATGCACGATTTTTACCAGTGAAACAACTGTTGGTAAATGTCTTTCAAAACGAGTTCACTATGACCAAGAAATATTTCTATTGTAGGAGTAAAAAGTGGACTGAATTTGGTATTGGTTAGCTCTGGCATAAAACGTTCTGCTACTTTGAAAACAAAATAAGAACAAAATTTTTTGCTTAGTCCGGAAGCGCTTCTTGTTTTGTGGAATTTTACCTATGAGTCCAATATTTGAAGACACTTGGAAAAAGCTCTCTAAAACAAGATATACGTTGAATAAGCAAAAACATTTACTTGTTCTAAGTACTTTAACGTTTTTTGGTACAGATGGTAATGAAATTTGAGTAAATGACTATTTTTTTATTTGTGAAAGAATCGTTGTTAATAGTCCGTTACAACAGGTCTTGCGCACAAAATATAAATATCTGAAAAACAATTTGATCGTCCTGAAAATATGTACTGTGTTGTAAAAGCTATCAAATTTCAAGCCACTTGGGGCAAGTGCTGGCCAACGCTAGGTCTTTAAAACTTGGAATTTTTTGCGTTTATGCTTTTAAAACCAATTATATTACTTCATTTCAAATGAATTTTATGCATTTTGGAAATTTGTGTTAGTTACTATGCCAAATAAGCAAGCCAATTCCCAAAGGTTTAAATATAGTAATAAAACTTAGTTTTTAAAAGCATAAACGCAGAAAAATCCAATTTTTAAAGATCAGTTGTTTGCCATAGTTTGCCCCAAATTGCTTGAAATTTGGTAGCTTTTACAACACTGTCCATATTTTGACTGAAAGTGATTAAATTGTTTTTTCGACTAGAATTTTTTGTGCGCAAGGTTTTGAAGGACTTTTAACATTGTTTATTTTCGTCACAGGTAAAAATCTTTCATTTTGTGGGTAGCCACTGTGCATGCGCATGCTATACTGAAAAAGTGTCCATCGGTTTGTTTGTTTGTCCTTATCCTCAGAAATAGTCGGAAGTACGAGCTATGACAAAGAGGGCCCAACCCAGTCTCTTCCTTAAATTAACTCTATACGCTAATTGTGAAAATATCCTCAAATTGACTCTATAAGTCAATTTGAAACGTCCATTCAAACAATAGGCCTGGTGACATGAGTTGCTCCTTTGCCAGTTGCCGAAATGAAAAAACCAAAAAACTTAGCGCGCGCCATTTTGTTTTGTAATAGGAGCGAAGACATTCTACAGATGCAAAACTTTTGTGCTGTCCAGACCACTGCGTCTATACATAGTTTTTTATATTTTTATACACATGTGACTGTGCTTTTAACACTTCAATGTACTCTTTTTATAATTGTGTCATATTTTACAAAAAAAATAGAAAAGGAAACAGCTTTATGTCATAAAATCATTTCATTTTCATTTTAGATCTTGATGCTATTCTTGAAAGCTGTCAGTCGGTTATTGGAGAAGTTGATACTGGGCCATTTGCTTGGCAAAAAAGAATGAAAAAAAAAAGAAGAAAATTGGTAAAGTATGAGGGAAAAAATATTCAATGTCACTGTATCATCATTTGCTCCTCCTTTATCTGCTATGAAGTGTTGTAGATGCAATGAAAATGAAGCTGTACTGATATGCAGACAATGTGGTGTGTTGAGGTATATTTGTCGAGAATGCGATGATGATGTCGATGAGAACAATCCTCTACATGATCGAGAAGTGTGGTTGTATGGTTATTTTCAATATATCAAGCCAACACAATCCATTTCATCTGATGGAAAGATTTGCAGCATTGGTAAGTATAATGTACATACTATTGAATTTTTTATAAATATTTTTTTTGTTGTGCCCGATGTGAGAGAAATGTTTTTCTGTGATGATGCTGTTGTCTTTGTAGATCGATCATGTTCCATCCTTTACCCATCATCATGTAAGTTGTGTAATGAACCTATCATCAAAACTACCAACAGCTCTCTTGTGATTATGATCACTTGTGAAGGTGAAAGTGTCCTTATGCAATTTTTTTACTGAGTCCAAATAGCAATTTTTGTTATATGGATGTACATATGATGCATCTTATTAAAATCGGATTTGTTAAGGGCTCAATATGTTAGTCGAATTTAGAAAAGTACATAGGCAGCAGGTTGGATTGTACACTAATTCATAAACTTTAGATTGAAACTAAAAACTTTAGATTGAAACTAATAACTTCAAATCATTGATGAAGTTGCTGGCTTCTTATTAAACACCAGGATTTGATTTCTTTGAAGCGCATATGTTCAGCACTGTACTGATTATTTTTGATTATATTTTGTCTTCAACAGGACGATTTGATCTTCATTGGTTCACTGTACATTGCTCATCTTGTCAATGGAAGTGGTCACCAATTTCTGTTGACAGTATAATTGAAAGTGGCTGGTGGCCTGGTAACCCTGACAATTTTCATTACATATTAATCAAGATGTCTTTAATTTGTGGGATGCATTTACAAAGAGGATGCCTGGGTCATCACAATCTGCTTTTGTAAGAAGTTTGGTAGATATTTCCAGCTCTAGAGGAAGGGTGATTAATTTTTATGCTATCTACATATCTTTGTTAGTGTGCTTTTTACTTTGTGTATATTTTTTGTCTTGCCATCCAAAAGCTACAAGACGTAAATCTTGGTTTCAAAATAATCCTTTATGATCATTTCTTTTTATGAATTTTGGTAAATTCTGGAAAGTCAAGGAAAATTTGTTTAAAATTTGTGTATGTTTGAAGTATGAGAACTATATTATAGTACAGTTAGGTTTTGCATAATCAACAAATGGTATATAATTGTGCTATGTGCTGACGTGGAACTGGTTTCACTAGGAAAATGTTATCAATCCAGTCACATTCAGAAAATCATTTGCTGAATGGAGCTATTGCCAACATTAAATTCACCTTCTTCATGAGCAGACATGGAAAAATTTCCCTCCTTGTAGTATTGATCAACATTTATGTCATGTTGATGGAAATCAAAAAGTGTACAGATTAAACTATATAGAGATATAACTAAAAGATATAACTATATAGATATAACTAGAAGTGTACCAAGGTTTGTGATATGGGATGGCGAATTCTCAAACTTGCAAAAAGGGAATTACCCTTTGTAAACAATTCAGATACTTTTATGTTTTAAAAAATTGAACCAATTTTAACAAATCCAAGAAAAAGACCTACTGCTCATGTTTGATTCTTTACCTGCATTGTTGGGTTTATGAGTGCTTGTGTACTAAATTGATACTTTACTTTTACCACAAACAATAGTTTTGTGGACTCTCATTTAAAAAGTCTTGGTTCAAAGTCAATTCAGGTAATGTGTTATGAAGTAGGATTGAAAGGTAGTAATCTATTATTAGGTTAAAGCATTCTTTATAGAATGAAGATAATTCTTGTGGTGACACCCATTGGAAAGCTGCAAAAATGGTCTCCAAATCAAAGAAAAACCAAGATGAGACTGGACTTGAAGTTGCTGGATGCAGGCACTTGATTGCTCAAGCTACTTTGAACATGTTCAGAGGTGAAATTTATGGCTGTGCTCACTACTTGCATATGAATTTTTTACAACCACATAAAGTTAAATATATGTGGGAAGATATTATATGCAAATATTGGCCTTGGGCTTTACGTGTTACATCGGAAGAAAATCAAAATGCTTTAAGAAATATTGCACCAGCACTGTCTATAATGCATGGGAAATCACACAGTTGGTCATGTCAGGTACGTTACATACGTAGGTTATGATTGTTTACTCAATAACTCGTAAGCTAAATACCACATACCCCGACGATAATGCTCTATTAAAGATGTTATGAGACAAAGCGTGCTTTTTAAAACTGTAATAATACTGTATTTCACGTAACTAAACCGTGGTTACATAAATCTGAAATGGGTTGTCTTGAATGGATGATTCTTTTCGCACTTTTTAGGTTATTTGGAGCGGAAGATGGCAAAGTGGTGCGGCAGCAACTTCTGGCGAAGAAGTTGAGCAAATAAATTCGTATTTATCAAGACTTGGCTCGACTACTAAAAATATGACGGCCTCCGGTGAGTATTATTTTCTGATCTGCATATCCACTCAGGTTTTTTGGTCGATAAAGTCCACGAACTAATGTGCACATTATTGGTTGTACGTATTAAGGACGAGAAGAACATCTGAACATCTTCTGAGTTGAAACAAGCGAAAAATTTTAAACTTGGCAAAATCACTTGTTATTCGAATGAAAAAGGTTACACGTTGTATATGTCTTCAGTTAATTGTCAAAATTATACTAGTGTGAGTCCATGAATCTAATGTGTGCTACTTACGTGTATAATATGAAATGAATTTACAGTTCATAGTTGTGTATAGGTCTTGTTTGAACCCAATACGTTTACTGCGCTAATATGAATATTTTTCACTGTTTTTCATTATGTGTACTTGTATTTCGAAGACCGAAAGGAAACTTTCATCTGCCAGGGACGATTTTGTAAAGTTAAGAAGCGAACTTAATGTCCAGGATTCAGACTTGGACGACTCGATAATGCAGTGGAAAGAAGTTCAACAATTTTCGAGAGGTAACATTGTTTACTTTCAAATATTTTTAGAAACAAGGTTTAGTATTGAACAGTTCTGTACTTATGGCTGATTTTTGTTCAAACATCATTTAAAACGAAACTATATGAAATAATTCTTGGCCTGGCTCAAATTTTTATGTTTGGCAATTGTTATTTTTAAAAATTCATTTTAACCACCGTAAAATATATAGCTAAACAGTATTGTATGGAGTGCTTAGTAATTACGTAGATAAATTAATATTTCTTATTGTTTGTCTAGAACAACAAATTGGAGTTTCTTCGTTGAAAGGTGTCGCCGAAGAGTTCTTCCTTTTGCATCAAACTGTTGAAAATGCTCAACATTTGGAGAATTTTGTAAGAGCCAACGATGATCAAACGCAGACATTATTGGGTGATAGGCGTTTCGTTCATGACGCTCAAAACAAAGTGAAACAACTTCAACGAAATGCATCAAGATTGCTGGAATAAAAAAAACAGCTTTTAGATAGACATGTGACAGAGGAGCAGCTTCATGAGCAAGGAAAGTCGCAGCTGGCAATAATCTCAGTAGCAAAGCTGCAGAAGAGATTAGAAATGTTGTATTTTTCAGTCACTAGACGCACAAAAGAACTAACTTCTCTTGTTGGTGAGTTTTGTTGGTTTTTTTCAATGCAAAATCTAACTCACTTAGATGATTACTCATGAGTAACTGTAAGCATTATTTTAAAGTTCGTTGCAAAATCTAAGTGAGTTAGATTTTAGATGTAGGCAGGGGCGGATCTAGAGTATGTCAAATCCGTCGCGCGACTGATGTTTGAAATTCAAAAATTACCTAATCATATTAATTAAAAATTCATTAATTATTCTTACTTTATTATCGCATTTACTTCGTGATAAAAATCCAGCTTTATTTATTATTGAAAACTAATGACTAATCCAATGAATATCTCCTTGGTAACCAGATCAGTTGAATTTTAATTGACCTGGAATAACCGACTGATAAGCGGGGTGGCTTGACTGGTTCGACTTATAAAGGAGTCTATGAACGCCAGAAACGCTATTTTGTTTGTCAATGGCCAGATCAGTGGACAGTCTGGAATAAGCTCGACCGATAATAGGGGTGGCCGGACCTATAAGTGAGTCCAATTGCTATCCTACAATTGGTTCATTTGAATTTTTGTCTTACTGTGATTGGTTTGACCGATTTCGACTGATAGCCAACTGAACTAACATAGTCAAGCTCAATGTCTGAATTGAATGTTTGATCGTTCATAGTAATTTCTGAAGCATGATAGAAACTAAACTACAATCAGATGGAATTTATGGAAATCTTTTACAAATTCATATGTTGACATGAATGCTGCTTTCCAAACTGGGAATTTTTTCAAGAGGGTGAAAAGTTTATGGATGAATTGTAAATGCTTGGCAAAGACGATCTCGTGAGCGACATTTCAGTCATTGATGTTCAAAAGAAGCCAACATTGTTTTGAGTTTTATCAGCAGAAATTTACATCGAAAATCGTAAGTAAAGGACAAGTGAAGTGTATGCATGAATGCAATATATCAAAGTCAATTTATGCGAGTGTGTGATGCGATTTATGTTAATATGGCGTATGGTAAGCAGATTGATGCTTCTAAAATTGTTGTTGCCGAAGGACTTTTATCTATGATTTCTTTAATGCTTGGGGAATCGTGGCCGTTATATGCCAGCGAAATCCTACATTTCTGCAAATATATTTCAATGGACAAAAAATCTGTAGCCATAAGGTGCCATACTATTATTTACTTTATCATAAACAAATGTTTGGGGCTTTTCAGTTTATGATCATTGATCATTCAATCATTGGACAGTTATACTACATATTGTTTAAGATTTGAGAAAACTAACATTGATTACATGAGAAGCTGTTTACTATAACCTGTGATTTTGAGTCTTATGATCCATGAAGCTTTTTATTTTGACAATTTGACTGGAATGGTATTAAACCTGAGTATTTCACATACATGAAATGTTGTCCCATGTCATATATTGTCCCCTTTTCTAACTGAACACCTCATGTAGAGATGTAATGGTGTGTTAATCTATGGCTCATACCAGATTGTTTGCCATAAATTCCAAAGGGCTATTGATGTATGAAAAGCATTTTCTATAAAGTAAAAATGTCTTCCTATGTATGCAGATAAACCTTGAAATTTGGCAAAACAGCAAAGTATTTTTCATGATCACTAGGTAATTTTTCTGATGATCAATATAATTTCTAAACTAAATTATTTTAGATTTAAATTTAAACAAGCTTTGATCATATGAAAAGATATTTATCATAACCAGTAAGCATGACACATAAACCATTTTTAACATTCGTGTAATTATATAATTAAAAACATGTTGGTTACATTCTGTTTGTATTTGATAATACAATGCTACTAGTGATTGCTATATAGCACACCTTGAAGAAGGTAATAGTCCAGTGAAATGGCTAATAAACATTTATGGCATTAAGCTAACCTTAACTGCAAATTTTCACTCTGATAATTTTTGCTTAATCTTTGGCAGAAAAAAATTTTGAGTTTTTCTCAAAGGGTGAATTTGCTGGCACTGATGTGGAGATGGGTAAAGAGTTACAATAAACTTGCATTGTTTGAAGTCTGAGCTTTTCTATATCTATGAACTGTCACTTGTAGTACCAAATTTCTAACTTAACTTATTACATAGAAGTTTGAATGGGGGTCTCTAGGGGGGTCTATGCCTGACAACTTGGTAAAAATTTTAAAGAATATATCTGTTTTTGAATAGCATTATTGTAAAATAAATTTATGTTCCTAGACATGCTAATGAGCCATATATTTGGCATGCTAATGAGCCTAAATATTTGGCAAAACATTCAAGTATTGTTCACTTTATTTTTTTTTTGAAAAAAAACGTAAGAAAAATGTGTTGTTTTTACGCAAAAACGATGCCCACAAAATACATTTTGTATTGCTCTAAAACGCTGAAAATGGCATTTTCAAGACTCTGAAATTCAAAATTTCTCAGGTGAGAATGCCTCAGACCCCCCCAGGTGCGGAGCGCCTCCGACGTTTTATGACGGATGTTTGAAAAATCCTAGATCCGCCCCTGGATGTAGGCGAAACAAAATGCAAAATATGGAAGAGTTTTATTTGAGATAAATTGTGCTTTATCTAAAAGTAAACGGGTAAATACCATCTACAACATCCTCGTAGAAATATGTAGACTTATATTTATGGGCCACCCTACATTTATTTTGTGCCAAATTATTTCAAAGCATTTTGCCAAATTGCTGTAAAATTGCGATTTGTCGTTGTTACGTATATTATACATGTACGTACTGTAGATTCTAGCAAACGAAGATCTTCCATGAGAAAGAAATGCGCTAAAGAGAAGTCCGAAATAAAATCCACCGTAGAAGAGTTAAATTGCCTCTCAAGTCTGTGTGGTCTTCCTATGATAAGTGCGGAAGAAGTCATGTCTGGAGATTTTGCTTGGTCGTTTAAACAGTGTGACATAGAAAGTACGACTTCACATGGTGTGTAAAAGAATAGCAAATATTGTTTTATGTATATTGGGACGTCCATGCTCGCTTTTATTTTCAACTATTTTACTTAACAATATTTGGATATACCTGTGCATTTCAAGGCACAAATTGTCGATAAGTCCATGTTAGTTAAAAGATTGGAAGAGGAAAAAGCACTTCTGAACATGGAGATGAAAAATTATATGATTTATTATTTGGAAAACGTTTTGCCTCTCCTTTGTGAAAGAAAAGAGAAGATTAAAGATAGGATAGGTATACAGATAAATGTTCGTATTAAGTTAAAACAAGCTTGAAGGTTGCGTATTTATATACAGTGGAATGTAATGTACATGCGTTTAACATATTTTGCAATTATTGTTTTAGTATTTACAAATAATGTTGATGAATCTGATGACTATTCGTTCCTTGAAACAGAGGTCAGATAAGTAGTGAAAATGACACCAATCTTTTAAAATACGAACATACTTATTGACATCATTACGTTTGTTTTCTAGAGCTTTCTTCTAGATGAATATAAACATCGCTATTGTGTGCGAAAAGACACAATGAAGACTCTGCTTGGTCGTTTCGCCATCACAAACAGCGGAATTGCATTTGCCAGAGTGCAGTTGAAAAAAGGTTTTCAATACTTTCACGACTTAGAACAGTCCATAGTCAACGTATACGGTAGTGACAGTGAATCAGACTGTAGCGGTGAAGATGACGTTCATGAAGATGTTGAAGAAAAAGATGCATATAATTCGTTGTATTTTGTTGCTGAAAGCTGTGCTATCATTATTTTTGTGTGCACTTTTTATAATTAGAAAATTATTCGCATGTTTCTCTTTTTGTAAATAAAATGTATGCACATGCACTTGAAAGTATATATATCTAAGAAGATACACGCATTTGTAGTTGTTCAGTGCAAACGGCCTATTTTGCAACAATCTATGATCTACAAATTGTCCTTTTTTGCAACACAAATTGTCTTTTTCTTGGATATTTAGATTTCTGATTCCTCTGTGATAGATTTATTGATTTAACTGTCGCTCATTCTCACTCATGTAACCCAAAAAGCTATGAATGGCTACCAGCCACTAGCTGGTATACTGGTTCAATTCCAGTACATACTTCTCAAGAAAATGGTTACTACGTACATATCTATATCTCAGACACCTGGATGTAATGAAGCCATTCACCTTTTGCAGCTGTTATAAGTTGTTTGTTAACAAAAGTGATTGAAAACATGTTTCATAAAGATTGTAGACATTTCTGTTTTAAATTTGGTTAATAAATTGTGCAATTAGTACTTTGACTCTATGAAAGCAGCCTTAACCGGTTTTTCTACGATGAATGGTAAGTAATACGTCACCAATTGCTTTATAGAACGTCAAGGTATGATGTGGGAATGCCGTATGCAGAAAAAGTCGTTTGATGTATGTTATAAACTGTATAATAAACACAATATTCTTGCTATACGTTATAATATAACTTTTGTGTTTACATTGTTTCTTCTTTTGTGTAACATACCGTCTATATAATAGCGGACAGTAAAAAATTAGGACGTCGTTGTGACGTTAGTGAAAACACATACTGTTTACAGCCTATGCATTGTGTATATAGTGTATATAGTGTATGCAGCGTATCTAGTGTGTTTCTTCAATATAGTGTGTATAACGTGCCTAGCCTACATAGTGTATATAGTTTGTATTGTGTATATAGTGTATATGGCTTGTATAGCCTATATAGTGTATATAATGTATATTACCTATGTAGTGTATATAGTGTATATACACAGTAAAAACAGATTGGTCAAAATGACCAATTTTTTTTGGTCACAACCAATTTTTAAATTGGTCAAACCTTTTTGACCATTAAAATATTGGTAATTTTAACCAAAAAAAAATTGGTAGCGGCACGTGCCTGACAGCCTGTTGCCGTTGTATGTAGTCGCAGGCGTGTTTCTAAACTTCTTGTGCTTTGTTGAAGTGCATTTTAAGTGTTTAAACTCTTCTATTGTGGGCAAAATGGAAATCAACAAACAATCATCTGTCGCTGACATTATTCCTTTTTTGAAAAAGAACAAATTGGATGAAATTGTCGAAGATTTTGAAGGTATTGTCTCATCCTGAAATGTAGGTCGCATGTGTGAGGGTTGTTGTCTCGTGCATAAATCTAGTGTTGAAAATAATTCAAAATTAGATTTATGGATGACTTGCCTTGTTTACGTTTTGCTAGCAGGCAAATTTGGTCGAGCGCTTTTAGAGAATAGCAACAGCAATAACGTAATTTCATTGACGTTTTGCTTCTTATATTTTTAAAGCTAATCAAGTCGACGGCGAGGATTTTTTCAATTTAGAACCACATGATATTTATCATATGATTCCTCGAATAAAACTTCGCAAGAAATTTACTTGTATTTGGAATGACGTTACTCAAAAGGTAAATTGAAGCCTTACAGGTTTTCTACATAAAATGGTTCAAAATACTTGGTTTGTTATTGGTTTGTTGATTATATTTTTTACTGCCATGTGCTTTGATTGTGTCGTTATAAAATCACCAGAAGTAAAATTTCAGGCTTCATCTATTAACAGGGGTCATCAGCTTCAACAAGACACTCTTGTGTCACTTCGAACAACATCAGAACCATCAACAAAGATGTGAATCCAGACATTCCGAGTAATTCAGCTGATCATCAAGAAAATCATGATGAGGTATCAAGCAACCCAGCTTGACTTGTTTGTGTTGTAATTGTGTGGATCCAGATGAACCATTGCTCCTATTTTGCCTGAAATAGCTTAAAAGCATTTAGTCTGCTTACTATATATTTTTTTGTTCCTCTATGCTTTAGTTATGTTGTATTATGTTTGATGAAGAGTCACTATAAGTAGAATTTATGATTCAATCCTCTATTAACAGGGCTTGTCAGAATCAGCTTCAACAGTGCACTTGCACATCTATTCAAGCCACATAAGAACCATCAACTTGGATGTAAATGAAGACATTGTTCTTAGTACTTCAGCTGATCATCAAAATGATGAGGTATGAAGGCTGAAGCCATTATTTGTATACAATATTTGTTCTAATGCTAGTTCATAAATATACAATGTTTGATGTTTGGCTCAGTTACATAGGAAATTTTCCTGTCTCAATTATTTTGTTATATAAAATCCATAAATTAACATTCTCTTTCCATGAATGGATGTAATTCCACTTTTCATTTTTGTTACTCATTGTGGAATTACATAAATTCCACAATAAATACAGTGTTGGAGTTTTGAAAATTTTGCTGCGTTATTTCTTTACTTCTTTATGTTGTATGTTAAGGTTGAATTTTACTATTTTTTAAGAACATTGGACCAGAGAGACATCTCAAGGACAATGTTCCAAGGAGTCCCTTGACAGCTAATGTGAACAATTCCAATTGGTTGTCCAAGTTTTGTTTGCCAACAAGAGTAAGTAGCATTAAAACTTAGTTTTTTTACACACTACAAGCTTAATATATGTTAATAAAGATTGCCATATCATATTAAACCATGCTGTTTGTGTGTAGTGGGAACCAGCAGTGGAGGAGGCATTAAAAAGGCAGGAACTAAATCCAAATGAAAAAAATGCATTAAACAGGCAATTAACTTCTTCAATTTTGGCACATACTGAATCGCCAACTGTTCATGAAAGAAAACACATTGCTCTTATATTAATTCAAAAGTATCCATTCTTAAAGGGATCATTTGGTTCTAGTCATGTAGGTTAAAAAAATCAATTATATTGCTGCATAATTCAGTTTCATAAAGTACTGTCATTGTTTTGTTTTTCCAGCAACTATGAGAAAACTAAATAGCAGACCGAGTCCTTAATCTGCGAAGAAGAGCATCCCGAGCTCAAAAGCGAAAGCGGCTTGAAGAAGGGGTCCTAATTCCAAAGGGAAAACCTGGTAGGAAAAGTAAGAAATCAGCTTGCAATTCTCTCCCATCTCTTCCAGAAGGTGAAACAGAAGCAGCTATTGTAATTCAACAAAAGCAGTTGGTTGAAATGTTTAATATTGGCTCACAAGACTTGAGCAAGATCAATGTGTTGATGAACAATACCTTTGCTCATCGGCGTAGAGACATTTTGGTGAACAATACAAGGGTTTGGAAGCTTCTGCATGACTACCCTTTTTTCAAACACACCAAGGGAGTTGAAGTAAGGTTTCATTTCTTTTTCTGATTTTTGAGTTTGTTTGAAGTATCAGGCATGTTAGCCTGATGAGAGGGTAATATTCATATGTGCATGGTATACTTTACTAGATTCTAGTACTACAAACAATTTTAATTCAACAGATTATATGTAGCATATGAATTTATGAATATGAGTTTTTTGCCAATTATTAATCTGCTGCTGTCCATGAGTATGTATGCTGTATCACAATTACTTAGAGAAAGATAATTAGTTTTTTGGTTTAATTTTTTCCAGCTGAAAGCAGAGTTAGGACGTATTTTGGAGAAGAGTGATGTTGTGCAAGACATGAAGGAACAATGGAATTTGCACAAATATAAAATGCTGTCTGCTATTAAAAAGACAAAGCAAAAGAATGTCAGCAGTATCCATGAAGAGCTGGAGGATTGTCCAGTTGAAGATGAGAAAGGTTGGTGTAAAAATCAATAAGTTAAAATCCCTATTTATACTGAAGTGTTAATGCTTTAGAGAGTGATAATGGTAATATATTCATTCTATGCTATGTTGATTATTTTAGAGGTCAAGAACCTGTGTATAATGGCATGTTTGTCTTATGTGTTAGATGACCAACACACCCATCGAGATATGAACAAAAAGCTATTTTGGGACATTGTTGATGTAAGAGTTGATATTGTCACAAATAATATTTTCTGCATAAATGTGTGAAAAAATTGATGAATAATTTTGTCTCTGTTGAAGGGTAAAAGCTTGGGGGAAGTTCAAGAAATCATTAACAATAGTTCGTCTCCTAGACTCCTACCAACAGGAACATTAAGAAACATTCATTCAATAATGTTGGTGGCTGAGGGGATGATTGTGGCAAAGCTGAAAACAGAAAACATTGTCAACGCAATTATTATTTTACTTAGTTCTTTTTATACTTTTAATGCTGAGTATCCTAAAGGCGTTAATGGACATGGCAAAAATGTATTTATTCTTTTAGAACATTTGCTTTTAAATTCGAATGGCAATTGTAAGGCTCAATTGCCAACTTTTGTCGATCATTTTATTTCTTCTATGAAGTAGAAAACTTTTGTAGTGTTAATTAATGGCATGTAGTAGAGGTTTTAAGTATTCTGTGTTTGCAAAAAATGTGCTATTTCTAATTGTGTGATTGATTTTCTTTAGCTTAGTTAAAAAGATCCTCTATATTGGTCAAATGGTCATGGATATGCACCTGAGAAAAATGCTTGTTTAATGGTAAAAACAACCAAATAAAATTGGTCAAATAAATTGGCAAATTTAACCATTTTTGTTTTTGGTATTTTTGACCAATTTAGGAATTGGTTGTTTTGACCAATTTAGGAATTGGTTGTTTTGACCTATAAAAATTGTTCTTCTCAGGTGCATTCAAATGACCAATTTTTTTTGGTCAATTTATTTTTACTGTGTAGCCTATATAGTGTATATAGTGTGTATAGCCTATATATTGCATACAGTGTGCATAGTATGCATAGCCTATATAACGTGTATTGCCTATACAGTGTATATAGTGTGTATAGTGTGCATAGCCTATATAACGTGTATTGCGTACACAGTGTATGTAGTATGTATAGTGTGCATAGCCTATATAACGTGTATTGCCAAAAATATTGTTTGTATAGTAAGAGTGTATCAAAAAAAGCATATTATGGTAAAAAGTTCTTCGTAACAAGACGCGCGCGGTACAGGGGTGCAGCCGGAAATGAAAGTTTCAAAATTGCAAAACGTTATAGCAGTGAAATATCTGCTGCTAAATGTCCTTCAAAACAGGCCTTGCGCACGAAAAATTTTCATTGAAAAGACAATTTAATTATCTTGATTCAAAATATGGAGGAGGTTGCGCAAGCTATCTTAATTGCAAGAAATTTGAGGGCAAGCGCTGGCCAACGCAGGATCTTTATAGCACTTGAATTTTCTTTGCTTTTTCGTATTTCACTACCTTTGGAATTGGCTTCTTAATCTCATATTGTACTTTATTCAAATTTGCAAATAAATCATTACCAGCTGTACCAGAAAACGTTAAAATACTCATGCGCGTCTTATTTTAGAGAAATTTTTCCAAGAGTCTACTTTTTTGATACACCTGGAATATAATTCGTTGGTTGTTAGCGTCTTAGTGTTTTTTCACGCAACAGTTGACGCTTTTTTTCAGAATTTATTATGCATCTCCATAGAAAGAATTTTAAATCATCATATTTTTGGGATTAATAGGTGAACAACACTTGAATAAAACCGCGTACGTGTATTACATAAATATTTTAGATAATAAATGAGCTCTAGTTGTTCTAAGCATATCGCAAATTTTATTTTCTTATGTATTTATTTTGGAATATTTTTTAATGCATTTATGAAAGAATGAGTGTATGATCTATGAAATAGAACATATACTTAACATTTATTCTATTGTTGTATTTTCCAATGAATGTTGTATTTTTCATACGTCAATTTTTACGTGAGAAAGTGCATCTCATTTCATTTGGTTATAAACTATATATCTATGTGACAACTAGCATTCAACTTATTGTTTTTGGAAATTTAACGTAATTTGTAACAGTGAAATCTTCACAATAATATCATCAGGCATTAAATATTTCACTATTGGCCGATTTCTAAAGGACATGACATAAGCATCCGCATAAACGTAAACTTAAAGGTATTTAGCTCAAAGAAGAACATATGAAGAATTGAATAAAAATTCCACGTCTTTATTCTTGTAAACATCTTAGTAAAAGAAACTAAAGTCTTTCCGCTCATGTTCATTCCACTGTTATAAAACAGTGGATAAACGTTTGGGCACGCTGCCTTACCCTACACTTTTCTTTCATCAAAATCACCATTTTCAATTCATTGATATACCGTGTGAAAACTTTAAGAAATAACTTACAAGAGAATCCTCAGCAGTACAAAAAGTGTGAAGTTCAAAGTAGTTATAAATGTCTTATTTCACGACTCGGAAATTTTTTATTTGGACGTCTTACGTGATATGACGCGAATAATATAAAATCTATTCTTTTTATAATACAATGACATCAAACAAAAATATTTCCACTCGAAGATCAGGCACAAAAATAGAAAATTTACTATAATATACATATACAAGGAAGTTTCTTTACGAAAACAATAAAATCCATAAAGGAAAAAAAATGCGGAAGATTTACGTAGTTATATATTGTGAGTAAAATCATCTGGTCCAGCAACAAACATTCTGTCAACTGGGCAAATGTAAGACTCGCCAGTTCTTACGACATCTTCGTCCAATGGACCAGGCAATGGGGGAGTAACTGTTTCCCCGGTACCACACTAGTAAAAAAGACAGATAGGTAGCCGGAAGTCACGGGCCGATTATGCACCTTCGACATTCCTGAGACACATCCAAAACCACACACTACACCATTCTCGTTGGCCAATGCTACAACAGTTCTTAAGTGTATATGAAACAATTTAAATTCAAGACATAGCCATTTGCTTCGTTGATCACTATTTATGACAGAAAAATATTGGTACGCATCATCGGCATGTACGTAGCTGCCAAAGAACCAAATCAAGTTTTAACATTTTAAAGCTGAAAGTAGTCATGTGTGTTTGGACATGCTTATTGCTGTGAAATGTGTTCAATGTTGATGACAAAATTAATTAACAAAAGATCGAACTTGTTTTGCGACAACCTAAAAACTTCTAAGAACCTAAAAAATCAACCTTTCTAATACTAACACCTATGTACACTATTCCTGACCTGTGCTAAATGTTGCTGTTGGGACAAATAGAGCCGTTGAAGGAGCTTGAAGAAGAGGAATAAGAGGTTGAAACAGATGAAGAATTGCTTATCGAGGTACATCCACTGGAAGAGGCCAGAGTGGGATTAGTGCTAAAAGAATCAGTGAAGACATTTGCATTGGTATTTGTAGCTGCAGAGAGGAAGGGAGATTCAAAAGTCGCGGAAATCGTATTAAAATGAAGATCTTTGCGTAAAGGAATGAATGTTGAAACAGCGCTACTAACTGGAAGAAAGGTTGTAACAGAGCTACAAAGAGTTACAGATGAAGATGCTGAAATAGAAGGGGAAACAGAAAACGACACGGAAGGGGAGGTAGAGGCAGGGAGAGTATTTGTAGATGAAAAATCTCTAGATTGATTACCTTCATTTCTATCTTGCCATAACTTCTTCATCCCTGTTTGAAACAAGTTTCTGGCTGATTTTCCAATTACACCATTGCTGCTAATAAAATCTGTAGCCAAGCCAGGAGTTGAAGCATAATCCCATACGGTTGGACCGCCAGTGGTTGATGAGTGATAATAAATTACCACAACATGATAGCCGTAGTTCTGATGAAGAGTCTGAGTCTACAAAAAAAGTCCAATTCCGAAACAAATCAAATTATACATTGATATTTTAACATCTGCTCCAATACCCTAAGATATATTAAAGAACACAAATCTAACCCTTTTCATCAGCAGCATTTTCTGTCTTGTCGTGGTCGAATATTGTGGTATTGAAACGGACGAGGGCGTCTTTGGAATGAGCTGTCCACAGTTGGAGCATCGCTTACATGCATTGCCCACCGCAGTAGAGCAATTTCTACATATTTTCTTTTGAGAGGTGGTCTAAAAAATTTCTAGTCCTCTATAACATAGAAGTGCACCACCAATTAGGTAAAAATTATTTTTTCCAGAAAATTACTGTACAAATCTTTCAGGCAATTGGATGTATTCCATAGGAAGCAATAATTGCATTTATACACGAATAATACAAAAAGTAATACTACAGACGTGAAGATACAAGACAAGCAGTAACAAGTCATGTAATTCCTTTACCACGGAAACTAATCATCGTACTAAAGTAAATGGTTTGAACCCGGGAGCATCGTTACATGTTTGTAGACGTAGATCGTCCAGGTCAGTAGAGTCCTGAGGACTGTAACGACACAACTCAAACGAGACCCAACACCATCACTAGTACGCAAACTTAACAGCAAGATCTTCTCTATGAGAAAATCTAACATTATATCTGAACGTATTTACTATCGACTCATATGTTCAGTACCACGACCACCCAGACTATACGGACTACCAAAACTTCACAAACCACAAATACCCATGCGACCAATTGTATCATTCTATGGTTCGCCTACCTACGTACTTGACTAACATACTGCAACCAGTTACAAACAAATCAAAACACAAGCTACAATCCACTGAAACTTTCATTAAAAAACTGTGCAATATACAAATACCGGACAAGTATATACTAGTGTCTTTTGATGTGAAATCACTGTTCGCCAGTATTCCACTTAATCTGGCACTTACTTGTACAAAAACCCTCATTACAAACACCACGGACGTACTGCCATTACCGACAGAAGACATTATGGAGTTACTGGAGCTCTGCCTCACCTCGACGTACTTCCAATACAAAGTAACACACTACAAACAATTACATGGGACAGCAATGGGCTCGCCCGTTTCTGTTGTAGTTGCTGAAATTGTAACTCTTCCTTTTCTCGACTGTTTGGTAAAACATGACAATCAAAAACTAGGAACAATAGTTTATCGCAAGCCAACACATATTGACCGACTACTAGACCAATCATCTTACAACCCTACATCAGACAAAGCCACCACAATCAGAACATTAACAAGACGTGCACAAATCATGTGTGATTCACCGGACGCGCTACAAAACGAAAACAACTATCTCAAACGTGTTTATGACAAAAACAACTATAACTCTGACTTTATCAAACGCAACACTTACAAACCCAACGAACCCAACGAAACGAACAACTCAGTGACAAAAGCAACGATACCTTACATCAAAGGTACGTCTGAGACTTACTCGCGTATCTTACGACCATACAACATACGTGTCGCACATAAACCAATCACAACGTTACGACAAGTACTAACGAACATAAAGGACAAAGAACAACCCAATGAACGACAAAGTGCAGTTTACAAAATAAACTGCTCCGACTGCCACGCCTCTTATATCGGGGAAACTGGCAGGAACTTAAACATAAGACTTACTGAGCACAAACGAGCTATTAAGAAACAAGACAAAACTAATCACATTGCCGAACATCACCGAATCACAAAGCAGAACATTGACTGGGACTCGGCAAAATGGATCTTTTACAGTACTGACTATAGACAACGGCTTACATTAGAAAGTTGGTATACCAACTTGGAAAAAAACCCCCTGAACAGATCACAGCAATTACCGGCACCTTACAAACGTCTTATTCACAATACAAACAAACGATCAACTAAAAACATTACAATGACAATTTACAGTTGACACCCACACATTACAACTAAAAACGTCACACCTAAATCACACATCACAACTAAAAATAAAATATTTCACTTCACACTAATTCACAATGACAATACACATTTCCTGTACACACAATACAATGACGTAAGAACCAGATAACAAATACGGCTAACCTGACGTTTACTCCTCATTTGACTCTGAAGATGACTACCGCTAAGGTTGTCGAAACGTCAGTCAACAACAACAAAAACTGTCCTTCTCAGGACTTTATTAACCTGGACGATCATCATTTACAAACATAGAACATAAACATTATAGCAACCCTTTTTTTTCTGTTGCTCCTGCGTGAATACAGCTTAACACTTGGATGGAACTAATTGTTGTTTTTCTTCGCACTCATTTTAGTCCATTTAGCCTCCTTATTTGCTCACGAGCTTCAATTTCCCAGAAGACACTACGCATGGCGCATGCGTGCTTCGTCATTAATAACAATCTCATTCCAGAATGAAACTCAATTCGTGTTTACATGAGATTAAAACTAAATTTCGACCCGGAATGAAAATAGAAATGAACTCGATCTCGATCGAGTTGTGACTCATTCCGGATTCATGTAAACGTACAATGAAGTGGAATGAGTTCATTCCGGATCGATCGTCATTCCAGATTCATGTAAACACTACCTTAGTCAAATAACTAAAATCAATTTTAAAATATTGGTGTAAATGATATTATATATACAATTTTATTTGATTTATGTTCATTTACCTACTTCATTTGCCCTATTTACTTTATAGGCTACTCACGTGTACGAATTGCGTACCTGTTTTAAAAATTTGTGTGCAAGCTGTACCAGAGTGTTGAAGTGCCTGAAATAACTAAACGTTTTTGATATATGTCAACATTTGACTTGTTTTAAAGAACTTTCTCCAACAGTCTACTTTTAATTATAATCATATATGACGACGTTTGAATAAGTAACTATTTAGTTGATTTTTTGAAGTTCAACTTGACATAACGACTCATTAAAGACTCATATGTCATATTATTTTAACCTATCTGTTTTATATGCGTTTTAGCTTTGTCAGCTTCATGTGGAAGCAATTTCAAAATTGCTTCTCAGCAGCATATAAAATACAAAATAAATCATTGACGTTCCAAGTTGCAAATTCTAACTGTCTTTCTATGCAGTGGCGTATAGCAATTTTTCGATTAGAAGCTCTGAATGCTATTCTCTCCTTGACTTTGGGGATAAGATTTGGCATTATTGTATCGGTGAAAAGATGACGATTATGGCAAATCGAAAATTTCAGTTTGGGTACAATTAATAGGTCCAACTTAGATTGTCAAACATTGGAATAAAGATCATGAGATGATAATTAAAAAAAATTTTGTATAAAAGTTTAATTTTTTCAATTATTTTTCAGTTGTTTAACATATAGGCAATCCATATAACGGCCAATTGTCTTATTGCCAATTTTGTCAATTTTGAACTAAAACTCCGCACTTTGCTCTCCCTACTCTGCACTCATCACTCCATCTTCATTATTCTAGACTTCTAAAATATTTCAAAAATTTCAGATTGCACAATTTGACTATTGCACAATAAACAGCAAATGCGGAAGTGGTGTTTGTAACAATATTATTTTGCATTAAGCAAAGCATTCAAGTAATTAAACTCGTTTAACATTTTGCAAAATTAGTCATTCAAGAACAATGTTTGCATCGAACTATCCAAATATGTATTGGCGACAACAAATAAAATGAAAGCAAGAAACAGGACATCATTGTTGATGCCCAACACTTCAAAAGAATTAAGGAAGTCAATAGTTCACCCGAACATTGAAACTGTAAGCAATGCCGTTGAACTTACAACGAAAGAAATCACCGAAAGAGCTGCGTTGTATAAAAATGAATTCAACCAAGAGGCGATACACGATCGAGTGCTTGTTTTGAAAGTAATGCCTGACGACTACGAAATGCAAGAATTAACCTTAAGGTTAGAACTTGGAAATAAAAGCAACGCCATTAACAATAAAAAAATTGTAGAAAACGATGCTTTTATTGAGACATCTAGTCGTGATTCATCGACTGTGAGTCAAAATATAGCGAATTTGTCAACCGACAACATTGACATTGTCGACAAGACAGAGGAAGTTAGTCATGCGGAGGGTCAAATCGACACAATAAATTGTTATCGCATATTTGTGCATTCTTCCTGGCTGACGTTAAACAGTCGTTTCTTTCGAAGTTTGTTGTTCGAATCGGGTATGACCGAGAGCAGTACTCGTGAGTTTAGCATGAAAATTACAATGTCCGATGAAGACGCGTTTTTATTGTTGTTAAAATCCATTTATGATCCGGAAGTCATGGACAACCTTCAAATTGCACAACTTGTAAATGTGTTGAGATTATCGGTGAAATACGACGTTCGATTTTCTACTATTAAGGCTAAGCGTGTCCTGGAAGCATCACCTCTAACGATTGAAGGGTGTGAGTTAATCATTCAGGCAAATTTTACTGATGCCATTCCAGATTTGGAGAGTGTAATGACCAATGTTGAGAAAATACTTCTTGGTGCATTTAAACCCCTAGACGAGACATGGGAATCCGAAAAGTTTTTGAGTCTATCCAAATACGCGCTCCGATTTCTCCTTGGAAGTGATAACCTCGTAGTCCAGTCGGAGAATACTGTATTTATAGCGTTGATGCACTGGATTGAGGTGAATGATGAACTATACGGCGATTTAAACAAACACTCTGATCTTCTTGGTCTTGTCCGCTACGAGTTAATGAAACCATCCTATATCCACGATGTTGTAAGAGATAACAAAATTGCAAACAAACTAGAAGGTTTTAAAGACTTTTATATAAAAGCATTGACTTTTCACGCAATGCCTGCTAAACGGCGAACTACTCCACGCTTTAAACGACAGTTTTGCTGTTCAAAATCTCCCACATTTACTTGGATTCTTTATGCAGACGCCAAGTTGTTTTCATTTACTGAAGATTTCTCAAAAAAATCGGCTAAATCGTCTTGTTTTTGGTACTATGGATTTAAAATGCGACTTCAATTGGATTTATGCCCAAATCAAGACGAAACTTTGCTGTATTTGGTCGTTGACAATCTTGCCGATGATGGCATTGTTGAAATTGTGTATGAAATGGACGTAAAATTTGGCGAAGGTCTGCACAAAAGTATTATGTCTGATTCGTACGTTTTTCAAGGAGACGCGAAAGCATCTGCTGTCGGAAATTATCCTTTTGATGAAAATTATTCTTTGAATGAAATCAAGGAAATCTTAACAGGAAGTTCATGTAATGTTGCTATTATATTTGAAATCACAATTGATAAAATAGTCAATGATTAATTACTGCATTAATCAAGTTTTAAGTCCAGCGTTGAACGCCAAAATGTCTTCAATTTTACCATCAAAACAGGGTATTCAAGTTCTTACATTAGTTGAATTGTTTAATAAATTTTTTTGGCAGCATATATATGTATATATCACTTCGAAAACGTACATCATGTAATTAAACAATACTAAAAAAAAACAAGGAAAATCAAATTATTATCTTTACAAAGGATTGTGTATTTCATTGAAGTCATTTCTACGAGTGAATCCCACTCAATTTAGTCCAGCTGACAATTATCCTGGCTCCAAATGATGTTCACATTGTGGGGGGTTTTAATGCTTATTTGGGAGTTTTAAGCTGGCGTTTGGTTGCGTATTTCTCGTATGTTTTCCAGTCATTTCTGATGTTAACAATGAGCTGTGCCAGTTGACAATTTTTTTAGAGCAAAAGATTACGAGTTATTGTTTTTGTGATTTATGAGCTGTACCACTAAGAAAACATACAAGAGCATTAAAAAACCTAGAACCTATTTTATATTTTTTGCAGTGCGTCAAACTGACTGACAAAAATATTAAACAATGTCCACTTCAACGCCTAGGTTACTTTGCTTTGCTATCAAAAGTTTGTAGAAGCACTTTTATGGTACTTTAAATTCAATCATGCTTGTATGTGTTTATTTTTTCAAATTAACCTAAAGTTCATAGCTACATTTGAATAAACTTAAAGAGTTTATATTTCAAGATGTTAATTCCCCGAGTTCGAGCAGTCACGGCAGGAGATACTGTTGTCGTTGGCTGCTTTAATGTCGACGTAAACATCTAATAACTTGTAACAATAAACGCACGTTCAAAAAATGCAACGATACTTCTTCCACTTATCTAAAAAAAGTATTATAAGTATCTCTAGTGTCTAATCACCATGAAAAATGTACTTCCAATTTTCAAGTTTTGTGGTAGCGTAACCAGTTCCATAAATATTTTGACATGCATGTATGAATATTAACTATTTCTTCAAAATTATCAGTGCTGGCAAAGTAGCGGTATTGTTTTATAAAAATGTATGGAAGCTTTGAAGTTTTTACTGATAAATTTAGAGCTCATTAGAATTTCTTGTTTCACAAACTTTTTACTTTATAGAATATTTAATGAGCAGGTTCTGTAATAGCTCAGGAAATTGTTGTGTGTGTTTAAACATATTAATGAAAAACCTCTGGTTCTACCTCACAAGAATTTATGCACTAATTTGTTTCGTATAACAAATGATGCTTCTGATACTTATCAAGTGAATATGTAATACGCTATTTTGTTGTCAAATCAAGTTTTTCCGTACAAACCCGAGTGTTCACCGTACGAATATAGTAGTATAGAGACTACCAGTTCTGGCGCAACCTCGGTCTGGGAGGCTGCGTACATAAATCTGAGCGCTCCAGCACTAGTTCGTTTACACATTACTTCGTACTGTGTATACTTGGGTCCCGACAAAAAATCGCACCAGTTCTGGCGCACCTCACACCTTAAGACCTAGTATACGCAAATCTAAGCACATAGTAAGCACATATATCGACACAAAAAGATCACTTTAGCCCATCGCTTAAATAATACAACACGGGCTTCCCGCCTCAACCACAGCCCGCTCGACCTGGTGGGTCACACTCCAGATAGGATCAGTCGTCCTACGTTGTTCGCCACCCTCGAGTTCGCCAGGCGCATACAAATACCGCAATATAACATCCGATGGCAAGCGTTGCTCATTTAAACCAACTGGACGAAGCGCCGGCTCAGCGGGTTTGGCCTTAACGCTCTTCTTCCGAATCGCAAGGTAGGGCTTTTCGCCCGTCAAACGAGCAGTTTCATTATTGAGCGCTTTAACCACCTCAGGTAATCGTGATACCCATTCTTTGTTCCGAGTTTCGGCCTCAGCCAGCTCGCGATGATACTGGTAACCGAACAATCGCTCCGTCAATGTCAAATCTTTCTACGATCCCCTGATCTCTATGAACTCCGACCCTACCCCGTCGAGTCGTGACACCATGTTTTTACACGCTTTTTGCACAGCCCCACGAAACTCCGAGCCAGGGTCGACTTGTAAAACTTTAGACCATTGAAGAGGCCCACGGGCATAAATGGACTCTAACGCCTTTCCAACCTGGGTCACCATCTTGTGTGTGATTGCCTGGCCCTCCTTATACCGACTTGCTACGTCGACGACCTTCAGTGCGTATTTGAATGTGCGTCTTCCGACTCGATCGTGAGGCAGATACAAGAGATCCGCCTGGTGCTAATGGGGTGCCGATCATTCGGGGTGCTGATGTCAAACTTAGGTCGGCGGATAGCACTTTGCGCTGGTGCGGGCAAGTAGAGCTGCCAGATGGCCTGTTTTGTTAGCCATTCATGAGCCACATCCTCGCCGACGCCCGCCTCTTTTGCCAGCCTTGGGATAGAAGCACGACTGCGCCAGTACATCACAGGACTGTAGTACATGTCTGCGAGGCGTACCTCAACGCTTCTGTCCGTAGAAACGCGACCATGCTTTGTCGGGACGACGGCTTCGAAACTACGACGTGTCGTAGGCGACTTCTCTTCAGCTTCGAAATCGTCAGGAACACTGCCAGTTGTCAGAGGCACAAGGTCGAGCACCTTCTGATCATTAGCTAGAGTGTCTTCACCGAACACTCCCCTTAATCTTTTTAAAAGCCCCTCTACAGAATCCTCTTCTATAAACAGCCGCCCCGCCAGGACAGCATGGCGCCCGCAGACAGCCGTTGCTTGACTTTGCACTGCAAACGTATTCGTAACCATGACGCGCTCGAGAAAGGCCTCCAGAAAAGATCTGCGCAGCTGAGGCTCTGTATATGCTTCCTCTATTTCAGCGAGCGCACGTCCAAAGCTATCGAAGACAAGCACATGCGTTCCAGTACAACAAACAGTTAGCCAGTGGTGTCCCCCTTCGACCGGATCATGGAGAGGGTAGATGTTGCCCGTGTTGCTGATGCAAAACTGCACATCGTGGAGATGTGGTAGGCTGTCGTAGCTACAGACCCCAACGAACCGTCCTCGGGCTCGTTCGGCCTTCAGGAGGCGTTCGATGTCAACGCTCGAGAGCGGGTAATCCATCTTCCATTCCTTATACTATAATCATCACATCAGAACTAATTATGCCAGTATAATTACAAGAAGCACAGCGGGAGTCTAAAAAGCACAAAAGTGCTGGTTGCCAGCGTTAATCAGTTCTCGATGATGCGCCTGTAAACATTCTCGAGGTGTTGGACCGCTTCTACAGTAAGTGGGCAGCGGCCGCAATGAGCAATGCCGCCTTTTGCCCGCACCGCGCACGGTAGGTTCTTTTTCCCATGTCGACAAACGCTTCCCGAGACATTGCTCTCCATCCCTCCAGCGACACATCGGCAATATCGCCGAGCTCCAGAAGTGGAAAACCTCTCATTCGCAGACCTTGACCCCAGAGATCGTGGCAAGCCGCTGCAGCAACACAATGGCACGCAACCCAAAGCTCCTCTGAAGACCCATCATTAGCTTGATATATTTTTCATATCTTTCTGATTAAAATTAATTAATATCAACGGTTCTTAGATCTAGAAAGATCGGATACCCTTTGGAAATGTACTCTCCAGTGTTGAATTTCAACCAAAAGGACACCTCATTAACTTGTTGGTAACCACTTGTTGGTAACCACTTGTTGATAACCACCCAAACACGGGCGATTATCCCAATTGGATCACTCCTACAAGCCCAACCTTTAGTTGGGTAAAAAATATCCGTGTGGAGCTCAACCAGCTGGATTCACGCAGAGTGGTGTCGTGGCTGATATGCAGCCGGTTCAGCACATCCTGAGTATTATGGAGAGCTCGATCGGGAAGTTGCAATACGCGGATTGTGACGTATTCGGCTTACAGAAGCTTGATCCCAAGAAGGCTTTGAAAGCTCTCCCCTTGCAGACCTACTCCTATGAAGTAGACAGTCGCGTTGGTTATGCCTTTGCGACAAACACAGCTGGCGGAGCCGGAAACCCTGACTTTGCTGCCGATAATACCCTCAAAAGGGAGCCTGGTGTCAAGCTCTCTTCAACCAAATCCTTCTCGAATACGGTGCAAGAGAATATCGTCAGTGTTCTCAGCGGGAACTTTCAGTATACGATTCGCCCATTCATCGCCCTCTTCCCGAGTGGGGATAGTTGGCTGCCTCCGGGCACACAAGTGAAGATTCGCGTCGACCTCCCACAGGGCGATCTCAGCCACTAAATGATCATTTCTAACAAAGGGGGTGGTGTGGATAATGCAGACGCTATCAGCAGAATATGTATAGAACTGCTATAGCCGGACTTTCTCTACCCCATCTATTGCATGAGAAAAGACTACAGACACCAGGTCTCGATCGCTAAGGAGCTGTATTTCCACACCTGGTGCCCCAGGGTAGTTCAGAAGTTGTTGAACGATAACGCTGGCACTCTGGCGCTCCTAAAAAATGCCCCGATCATCAGGAATATGATTCTCTTCTTCAGTGACTCGAGGCTTGGAGACGCACCAGGACTTGCCCCAGGTGCCGCTGCTGACTCCAGTAAACGATTGGCTATGATCCACGCCAACTTAAGCCAGCTCCGCATCATGGTGAACGGGCAGAACCTCTTTGATCACCCTCTGAAGTTCTCGTGGCAGTGCAGCGCTGGCGAAGCTAACCAAACAGGAGCCACTTATTTCTACGACCCCAATAAAAGTTCCTACCTGAGAGGCTACAACTTGGTCCAAGTGTTCTTTGAAAAGACGTACAGCACGGAAGTGCCCATCACGGCCGAAGACTACTGCAACAACTGGTTCATGATCCCGATCAATCTCAATCTGGACCCTTTCACAGAGAACGCAAAAGTGCGAGGCAATTTCACAATCGATTATCAGTTCACGGCAGTGGCGAACAGTCCTATTGCGCTCCCCTCCGACGCCACCACGTCAATCAATGTGAACCTTCTGTGTCTCGATCAGTATATGTACACGATGTCGAAAGAGAAACCCATCAGCTGAAGTGTCGTCTGAGTTATACTGTAATTATCACATCAGAACTAATTATGCTAGCATAATTACATTTGAAGTGTGAAGTTTTTTCTTATAGTGTAATTATACTAGCAAAATTACAAGAAGCAACATGGAAGGTGGTGATCTGAAAACGAGCAACCACCCTTATCGCGGGGTGACCTCGCGACGACAAACCGCCAATATGCTGGTTTCTTCCCCTCTTACGCATGTAAGGCCTGGATGCCGGTGTGTCACCGTCGGGGCTGCAAAAAGCGATGAGCGACCCAATCAAGTCACTAATGCTCATGCAGCGTGAAGGCTTTCCTTGGGCGTTTGCGGGGTTGAGCCTGCTCCCCGAGCTGATGGGAAAGGGGGCGGGAGACCGGATCGCCAACCAAATGAAGACGCTCCCACCTGAGCGACAAACCGCAATCATGATCCGCGGGGGATTGGCTTTCCCCACAAGGCTGTTGGGAGCCGTCACCAGGATGGCCCCTTACGCGAAGAATGCCGCTATCCCCTTCGCCCTCGGTGCGCTCGGCTCGCTGGGGGACAACGTCGTTGACAGTATCTTCGCGCGGGTGTTCTTAACGGCAACATGTCTCACCCCTGTGCCATCCCGCGAGCAGACGACGGACGGTACTGCAAAAAGATCGAGGGCTGGAAAGACTTGCAAAAAGACGGGAACGGTTCGAAGAACACGCGCAGCGCCAAGGACGACAACAAGACAGATGTGGGCGTCGAAGCGCGCAGCGCCTAGAAGAACGGCAGGGACACGACGGAAGACCACGAGGCAAGCAAAAATAGCGGTTTGGATGAATTGAAGAGCATGCTCCTGAATGCTGCAAAGAGCACTGGCAAGGAGCAGCGAATCGCGCAAAATCGAGGGCCATTTCTAGGTTGAAATCGTCAGCCACAAGTTTGGCACCCAATGTCCTTGCTTCAGCACCCGCGGCGGCTTAACGTTTCCATCACCCCATCAGCAACAGCATCTCCCAGGCCTTGCGGGCCGCGTCCTCGACCCCGACGAGCGCCAACATCGGCCAGTCGTTCAACATTTAGAGCGGTGCATATCTTTCCGAAATCGATTTTCGGCTGTTATTCACAAAAAAGAATGGTTTGACGAGCTTCTGCCTTCACTCAAAAAATGGGGGCAGAATGTTTTGCTCTTGGGTCAGAGCAATATGGGCAAGAGCTTCTTCATGAAACGGCTCCTTGCTCACGTTCGTCTGAAAAGACTGTACGTCATTTCGAGCACCTCCGCTGATCAATATATCCAACCTAACACAGTCTTGAAGCATTATTCCGCATGCCTGAATCGATCGAGGATACCAATATAGAACCGGAGTCCTACGTCATCATCGACGACATCCGCGTCATGAATCTCAAATGCGGAACGCAGAGGGAATGCCTCTATAAGTTCTTTACCATGTATTGCCATCATCTGAAATTGAACGTTTTCTTCCTCTCCCAGAGCTTTGACAACATAAAGGACATGAAGGTTAACACAAACTTTCTCTATCTCTTCCGATTCACGGATAAGTCGAACGTGAAGCAGTTTCTTAATTCGCTCTTCGGCGGCACGGGCAATAAACCGGCTCTCATCTTCAAACTGTACGAGAAACTCTTGACACGATGCGAGCGCCCGATCCTCGCTATGGACTGCACCAATCAGCGATTTGTCTATTATTGCGACAACAAATCTATTGCGGTGGTCTTTCAGTGAAAGCTTTGCTTTCTTCGTCATTACCAGAAAAAATCTGAGCAAGAATTAGAGAAAGAAGTTCAGGAGAGATATCACAAGTTTTTTAAGCGTATTTTTGAAGAAAAATGGAACATATTCGAGTCCGGATCGTCGATGGTCTCCCACAGTGGCTTTAGCGGGTGGCGGATAGTTATCTGTCGGCCTTCCTAATCCCAAAGGCGCGGCGGCTAGAGGTCCTCCCGTTTATCTAGAGCCAACCCGAGCACATTATCAAACGCGCTAAGAACTTTATGGCGGTCTTGGTTTATTTCCCCGAAGGGGCGCGAGCAAAGGGTGCTGGAGCACCAAATCGCCACCGGGATTTCATCTCCTTCCTGCGCAAAGCATTGCAGTATATACCAACCCATCCCCTTGCTAAGTTGAGCTTTCTGGAGCTAAAAAACCACCCAAGCGTAAAAGAGCTCTATGCCTTGTTCGAGGGTCACTTTGAGCTTCTCAATGAAGAGTAGGTCATGAGGGCGGTCAAATCCAGGTTGCTGAACTATGCTGAAGATACAACCGAGTTCGCGACAGTCCCTACAAATGCGCCTTCTCTCCAGACTCGAAAAGAGGGGGAGTTCCATCGCTTGCTGCTGCTTGTCTTTGGCCGCTTTATGGTGGGCCAGAAGATTCCCGAGGCCTTTCTAAAAAGCAACTATTTCACTCCGCGTGCGCAGCTGGTACAATTGTTTACGGAAATCCCTCAAGTGTTGGAAGCCAATCTCAGGGAGCCTCAGGAGGATCAGGATATGCGTCTTGCCATCGTGGCTGACTATCGCGTGCTTGTGAATAACGTAAACCAACAGTTTCTCAGCAGGTATCCCTTTGAGGTGGTCGCTAACGCCATATTCGACTTCGGTCATCCCCAGTTTCGCCTGGCGAGGCAGAAGTTGCAGAATATCAAACAGCATGCTCTTGCGGTACCGGGGTCAGGGCAGAAGTTCGGTGATTTGGCGGTCTTGCTTGAGACCTACTCCAAAACACCCGAGAGCAAAATTATAAATTATGATCGTCATTTTATGCCTGGAGGCGTCAGAGGCAAGATGACTAGCGATGCCACCTTTATCAATGCGCTCCTAATAAACGGGAGCCGCATCACTAGCAAATGTATTGATATATTCAACGCTCGAGGCCTTGTTTGAATGTTTCATGGACATGGCATTTTGGGCGACCACTTGAGAGAAGACCGCGGCTGATTCGGTGATCAGTGATCAGGAGGAGCAGCTTGCTCGTTTGCAGGATGATGTGGTGCAAAACAAAACAAAAATTGAGAATGAGAATACCGAGGGCACTCTCTCTCATACTGTCGCGCAGCTGAAGGTAAACAAGCTCGACCTACATGGCCATGATGACCGTTTGGGTGGTTTACCGAGAATTGCTACAGGAACGCTGCCTGGTCTCGTACGAAAGGACGTTGTGGTGGCGTGGTTTGGGGAGGGTGCGAATCTGTATAATGGCAAGATACAGATTCAGAGTCTCTGGATTGAGCGGGCTGAAAACGAGTGGTATCATATGAGCAGCGGTAAACTGCGAGAGGCTTGGGGTTGGAACTTCCATCTCTTCTGGCGGGGTGATGGCACCTCTTCTCACTTGCTATACCGTGGTCCTGCGGGAAGTCTCGGACAACCAAGGCACGTACGGATACAATTAGAGACGTACCTATAAGTTGTATTATCTTGAGTTCCCCTGATACATATCATCAGCATGGCGTTAGATTTGTGTATGACCCAAGCAGTCGAGATTTGGCTCTAAGCAAGGAAACCTCCTGTGACGAAGTTAACGCGCTTCCCCTGCCAATAATATACCGAGCAAGATCCACCGAGCTCAATTTCTGTATGGGAATACGCTTTTGACCGCCCCACCCGTACGCAGCTGGAGACCGTTCTCACCCAAGCTCAGGCCACCAAGCGGGTTGAGTATCGTCGTTCCGATGGCGCTGCGAGGAGGGTGGGACGCCCTCCTACGCGTATTACTCTGCAGGCGGAGAAGGGGGCCGGCGGATGGTCTCCGCTTGGTCTCTGCTTTGCATGGGGATTGCGGCTGCTGTAAACGATGTTGCGATTGTCCGGCTGAAGGTGAAAGATGTTGAGAAGACAACTTTCGAAGTGCGCAAGCGACGCGGGCAGGTTTCAGCCTTCACAGTTTTCGACTCTGCATTAGAGGTTGACGCCGGGGCCGTTATTGGGTTTTCTTCAACAAACGCTACCGTTGGTTTTATAGTGACATTGCTATTGGAGCAGTATGACATCGTGTAAGCCCTCCGCTCCCCTTTCTTCACCTCCGGTGTGGACGGCGCCTCTCTATCCTACGCTGCCTACTGCGAGCGATGCCGGACGTACCGCTCGTTGAACTCGGTGGAAGCCCGCCAAACGCTCTACAAAAACTACAAAAGAGCTGTGTACGGCTCTTCGTGCGTCGTTGGCTGGTAAAGCTATGAATTTTGTTTGCCGCCTGTGTGATGTCGTCAGCGGCGGAGATGTGGAATGGCTATCTAAGCATGTTGAGTCGTTGGCTGGCAAAGCTGTGAATTTCGTTTGCCACCTGTATGATATCGTCAGCGACGGAGATGTGGAATGGCTATCTAAGCATGTTGAGTCGCCTGGGCACGGAGAAAAGCTTGTTGAGGAGCTGATGAGATCTAGGGGGTGGCCTCACCGCTTCCTCTGGGCTGCTCACGAGGAACTGCAAGGGCAAGTTGTGCTTCCAAGGGAGCGAGTAGATGCCCACCTCCGCATTTTGAACTGGGTCCTCGAGGGGACTCTCTCGACGAGTACTAACTAACTAATTATCACATCAGAACTAATTATCACATCAGAACTAATTATCACATCAGAACTAATTATCACATCAGAACTAATTATCACATCAGAACTAATTATCACATCAGAACTAATTATCACATCAGAACTAATTATCACATCAGAAATAATTATCACATCAGAGCTAATTATCACATCAGAGCTAATTATCACATCAGAACTAATTATCACATCAGAACTAATTATCACATCAGAACTAATTATCACATCAGAACTAATTATCACATCAGAACTAATTATCACATCAGAACTAATTATCACATCAGAACTAATTATAACATCAAAACTAATTATCACATCAGATAATATGTGATTTGATAAAGTCAGAGTTATAGTTGCTTTTGTCAAAAACACGTTTGAGATAGTTGTTTTTGTTTTGTAGAGCGCCCGGTGAATCACATATGATTTGTGCACGTCTTGTTAACGTTCTGATTGTGGTGGCTTTGTGTGATGTAGGGTTGTAAGATGATTGGTCTAGTAGTCGCTCAGTTTGTGTTAGCTTGCGATAAACTGTTGTTCGAAGTTTTTGATTTTTATGTTTTACCAAACAGTCGAGAAAAGGAAGAGTTCCGTTTTCTTCGACATCTTTGGTAAATTGTATGTGGCTGTTCTGTTTGTTGATGTGAGTATGAAAGTCATCAACCTCGTCTGCATGTAGTGCTGTGATTGTGTCATCTACGTAGCGAAACCAAAAAGGTAGTGCATCTTTGTAAGTCGTGAGCGCCCGTTCCTCTATTGATTGAATTACAATTTGAGCAACTACAACAGAAACGGGTGAGCCCATTGCTGTTCCATGTAATTGTTTGTAGTGTGTACCGTTGTACTGGAAGTGTGTACCTTTGTACTGGAAGTGTGTACCTTTGTACTGTGGCAAAGAAGTCATTTAGAAAACAATTTTCATTACATCATATTGCAAAACTAATGCAGTGCTCAGAATTATTTCAAGTCAAGTGTTTGCTTTACCATCGGAAGGCGTTGCCGTTGAATGAGAGAGACAACACGTTAAAGATTTTCCAAAATAACTTTTTCTAAAGCAAAAATTCTCTAAAATATCTTAAATGAGAATATGTACATATTTTATATTTAGATCAGTTTGAAAACGTTTATAAATTCTTGCTCAAAACTTTGTCAAACGCCATCCAAAGCATCCAGGTTAAAACTATTTAAAAAGCGGATTGCTCTGATACTTTATTTATAAATGATTGCCTGTAGAACAGTAGAATCTGTATTTTACGTCGTAACTCTTATATCAAGTAGTGATGGAATTACCTAATCAAAATGTTCTCGATCAATTGCAAAAGGCATCAAATTATTTAATTTTGAAAGGTTAAATACTCAAAAATATCAGGTTTATAAAGATGAAAAGAAGTTAATTTACACTATTATGATACATCCCATTTGTCTATTGTGTTGAAAAGTAGCGCCGAAGAAGGGAACGAAACTGAACGAACTTTTGGAACTGCTTTCGGAACAAAAATGGTGCACGCTAGGCATTTTCACTTCCGGTGTCCCAACTCGTTCGTACGTAGGGCTCTGGTTTGACCACTTTGCTAACGATAATGTTTGCAAGTTTCTGCGAGATCACTTGACTTTTATATTAACACAGTTTTTGACTGACTGTCACACTGACAATATGTGCTTGGAATAAATCCGTTAAATCTAAACAGCAGTCATTGTCAAACTCTTTATGAATAGCTTATAAGGTATAGTCAGTTCATAGTAAATTGTAATTGACCACAAACATCAAAAAGGTTTCGTATTTTGAAGTTGTTTTCACACAATATAAATAAAAGTTGAGCAAGATTTATCAGAGTAACAATGTATATGAGTTACGTGATTTGATTGAATAAAGGCCCGTTCACATGATCTGATTTGTTGGATCCGATTTTGTTGGATTGCTAAAAACGGATCGTGTGAACACATATAAAGTTAGCCTCCGACAGTCGGATCTGTCAATCTAAAAAATCGGATGGAAAGAGAATTTCATCCGATAAGATCAAAGGAAGTCGACCAGCCAAATTAGATAGATTTGAAAAAGACTTGAAAACGAGAACAAAAATACGAAAAGTATTGCAATAAATGTATACTGGATAACACAAATGGTTGTTCAAACTTCTATAAATAACTAAACGAATAAAATAATCAATAAAGTTATCGAACCGTCTGAACAAGCAACCAAAAGTCGGAACGGAAAGAATCAGATCCGACAAGTCGGATCGTGTGAACGGGCCTTAACACAAAAAGAATGGTCTTTAGAATCCTGCAATTAACCTTTAAAGTTTTCCTGAAAGATTAGATATGTAAAGATAATCAATAAAATCGACTGTAAGACGTTTTTATTAAACTAAAGTCATAGAAAAAAGCTTTTATGCTTATATCTAGGGGATTAATTTAACAGTCGACATCAATCAACCATCCATTGAATAAATGTAATGACTGCCCACTTACAATAATTTTGTTTTCTTCAGTCATGATAACCATGGGACAATGGAATTCTTCTGTTGACGCTGTAGACTGCCCTATCAATCTCCCTCGCAAGTCAAAAATAAACACAAGATTATAAAGCCATTGGCAAACACAAGGTCTTCTTCTGAGGCGAATGAGGAAAATTTTTCTAAGCATAAATGTGTTCGCCAATAATATCCACAGATATTTCACTTTTAGCACCAAAATTAGAATCAAACGCCACGAAGCACTATAACGATATTCAATAAATGATTAATGAGCATTTCAGATCTCACATTTTCTGCTCGGGCCTCTCTAATCAACACTGATCTTAGTTCACCCTTCATGTAAACATAAATATCTCACCAATAGCAGGTAATGAATGAAGTTCCTTCAAAAAAGTTAAACACGACATTAGGGCAGATTTGAAAGATATCCACGCATTTCAAAATCGTTGAAATAATACGAAGTTTGGCTTCAAATATCCTGTGCATGTTCAACAGATAAACAGTTTCGTTACAGAATGCACGAGTTGCATCACTGCTAGCATCTTAAAACTACTTGTTGCCATTTAAATTTGTTTACCATATTTAATTTTAAATATCTGGAAGGATTTGTCAAGTTTGTGTATTTGATCCAAATTTTCAGACCTATCTAAATTTTAGACACTTAAATTATTACACAATGGCAAATCGTCAATTTGGGTTCTTTGAGTTAATTCACTTAGTTTCACTTTTTCGTCTTCTTTTAAATAACTACAATCCTCGATACAATCCAATACATGGTTAATTCCTTCCTTCGAAAAAAAGTGACCGGTTAGAAGATCTTTTCTTGGCAGTTTTATATCATTCAACAATGTCACAACAAACTCACGAAGCTTCATATCTCTAACATCTCCATCTTTAAATTTTTCTGCTTTTTATCTCGGGCTTTTTACACAAAAAGCCAAGAGTCAAACTTAATGTAAACGATAGCATATTTGCTATGAAAAGTTAAGTATGATAAAAAAATTGCGATAAAATTTAGACCGAAATTTGTAGCGAGTCTTTGATTATTTTAGTAAATTGGTAAAAAGAATGAAGCTGACTGATTTACATTTTCCAATATAAATGACCTACCATAAATGCTCGCTTTAGCGTCGCAGCGCTTATTAAATATTGTCTTTGCTCTAAGAAAATAACGAGTATACAAAATCTATATTAATGATATAATGTTATATAACTTGATGAAAATAATTTCACATAGGCGCAGAAGAAGATTGTCATTAACTTACTCATATGCAGCTCTTAACAGAAAGCAGCGCTTAATTATTTATCTGAATTCTAAGTGCGGCGCTTGATAGAAAGACGCTTAAGAGGAATGGCGATAGAAAACGACGCTTAGACGCATGGAATTGACAACACAAAAAATTTCTTGTTTTTAAATGACAAACGAACGGCGAATTTACTTGAATATTTACCTGAATGTATGCCTGAATGAGCAAATAAAGAAATTAAAAATGCCTAATTCAAGCAGTGGACGTATTGGAGCAAAAACAAAAGAAAAACCCGGTTTTCAAACATTGATTTGTAGCTACTTCGTCTTCAATAACAAAATTTCAACAAAATTGATCAGCCATTGCTTGCTTGTTTTGTTAGCCAATCACATTTTATGACGTGATTAAGACAGCCAATAGCATTTCCTCAATCCTATAAATCACGTAAGTGTGATATTTGCAAAATCAAGACTTTTCAATGTTCCAAGTGTTGTGGGACAAAGAAAACAAACTGTTTGACCATTTTGGAAATTTTTTGATTTCATCATATAAAACAAATAGATAACATGCATTTGACCAATGTCCATACACTTATACACGGGTACGACGTCACTTATGATAAAAACTAAAAGTGACTCTTGTTGTGACGACAAATTGCTGAGAGTGTTTCATAGTAAACGGGACAGTTGATCTAACAAGTTGAGTTGAAAAATCATTCCTAAAAACCCTTTTCATCGGAACGCTGTTTGTTTATTATAATGATTAAATGAAAAAGGAGCTATTTAATATTCGTATTGTTCGATAGAATTTTTTACGCAAGTACGTGTAAGTCTAGTGTTTTTTCAATTTCTTTCTTTGAAGAAAAACGATTTCGGGACCGTTAGCAGTTTGCACCCTACGAATGCAATAACTTTTCATAAAGTTACGTAAAATTCTTTGAACAAATCATCGGGAGAGCGATGAGCATGGTCAGGAAATTGCTAAAATTCAAATAAAACATAGCGGCATTAATCGAGCGTAGTGCGACACAACACCAAAAATGGAACGAAACTCAGTCGAAATCATTGTGCAAACGGGACTAAAATAGAGAACTCATTTATTGTCAAAAATCTTCCATAAGTTCGATTATGTCAACAATGGTAAATATATTAAGTTAAATTAAGTTATAAAATCTTACAAGTTATAAAGTACTTAATTAAAATTAAAGTACATATTTACACCAAAACGCCTACAAAGTAAGAAATTATGGACACATTCATTTTAGTGTATATGTATATATAAAAATGTTTATCGATCGTATTTGCTTTCTCTAAAAAAGTTAGATGGCTGTCCGTGCAATGTTTCTTGCGGGGGGATCTTTTGTAGTTTTTTCATAGATTGTTCAGTTAAATTCTAAAGGAGCGAAGGAAACATTACTTACTATAATAGTACGTACCTATAAACTACTTTCGTCGGCAAAGCAACCGGCTATTTGGTTCAGTTAAAACGTTGTTGACATAAAACTTTAATTTCGCAAGCAATAAGAATGATAAGGAAAATCGATAAGAAGTGCATGCAAGTGGTTCCTCGAGCTAAATTAGTTTTCATTTATGTTCCCAGTTCCTTATCTAAAACTTTTGGACAAATTTTTGCAGTTCAACTTTCAACATATCTTAAGCTACTCTCTAGTCAAAAGTGAACAAAAGTGTAAAGTCTCTTTAAATTTCTTTCTTAAATGCAGTTTTTGTAATCATAAGACTACAGCAATTCAAATAAAATTTTAAATCACATATGTTCCACCAGTGACATAATTTAATAGAACAATTAACGAAATTCGAGTAGGCAGAAGTCCCCAAAAAATTTGAGCACCGACAATATGCAAAAACTTTATGAGCAGCCTTCAACAAGCAATTATAAAACAAAATAAATAAACCTTGGAAGGTATATCAACCTGTAAAGGCCGAACTGCATATACATAAAATTTTAAAAACCATAAGAGAGGTCTAATGGTGCAAAAGTGAAAGCTAACTTAGCTAATACGTATTTATGATAGTTATTTTCTTCTAATTTGATACCAAGACTTCAAAACTCAGGAGAAAATCAAAATGCTTTTGGGAGATATAGCTCTCTAGGACAATGCACTTACGATGTAATAGAATTTTTGCTTCAAGTAGAGGTTACATCCCTTCTTGGTAAATTATATTTTGTTCGAATGGATTCTCTCAATCGTTTACTATTGTTTCGTTCTTTTGCCTCATCTATGTCCTTATGCTTTCTGTTCTTCTGTGTTCGTCCACCGAAGCTTAAAGATCTATTGAAGTGTTGTGAACTATCACGCAATTTTTCTTTACACTTCGTACCTTTGGCAGTATCTAATGACTCCACACTTCCGTGAATATCATACTTATCTCGCACCCATTTGTTCCTTTGAATACTTTGCTCACGTCTATTGTTTCCGCCTGGTGTTTTTATTGATACTGCAGTAGGATCATCCATTCCGTCTGGTTGTTCATCAACTTTTCTAAGGAGAAAGCAGAGACAATATTTCACAGCGATACTTTCTCGAGGGGTTTGGGAAAAATTTAATGACATAATAAAGCACAAATACATGCAATACACCATCAACATGAATGGATGCTGTGCATGGCAAATCAGTGATGCATCTTCTTGGCATGCATCTTTGTGTTTTCTACTTCTTTATACCTTTGTTAATCTTTGCAATCCTATTTTCAAACAGACCTAACATGCAAGTGTCATATCATCAGAGAACATCTGTGAAAAGATATTTGTCAGCTTTTCGTGAAAGAATGTTCAATCAACAAATTGAAAAACAAAATTTCTCAATACATTACGCAGCACAAAAAGTACACCTGGGTTTGATGTTTTTATACAGAATTTGAAACAAACTTCAAAAAGCTTCATCTGATTCAATTTGGAAAGAAAAACATAAATATGATAACCTTAATAAAACGCAATACGCCATCAAAACGAAGGTTTGAAAGCCTGAAATTGCAAACTAAATCTGCTCTCAGGGATGCTGTACAAAGCAAATAAGTGATGCATCTTCTACTCTATGTGTTGAAACTTGCTTATAGATTTATACAATTCTCAAGGGTAAAAAAAATAAAGAGAGCGTTACTAACTATTGTGTCAAAGAAAGATACGACTGACGTCGCCTTGAAAGGTGGGAAACGGCAAAATTCAAAATACAGTAAACTTAACTGGATTTTGATTTTGAGTCTGCTCAAGAATTGGCAGAGGTCATGGAAACGACAAACTGAATTGACTTGCACTACTTAAAAAGCACAATTTAATGGACATCTGCGCAAGTACTCGAGCATGTGCACTCCACGTAACAAATTGTTCGTAGTTGCGGCAGCAACCACCAGATCTACTTGCACTATATTCGGAATAAATAGCTGGCCTAAACAAACATCATCAAAAATCATTTAAGCATGCGTAGGTAACGAATGGAATAAACACCACAATCGTCGAGCAGCCTTGAATTTATGCGTGTGTATAATGAGCAACATATGCAAACAGCATAAGTCAAAATAGCAGAGGAGACTGGGTACCATTCAGTTGCAGTGATTCCAAGTGGTCAAGACGAAGGTTGAGAAGGTACTTTACCTACGTACTTACACATTGGGCTAAAGAAATGACGGGGTAAAGCTGGCTTTTGGACATAGCTAGTCGGAGCGCGCAAGAGCCTAAAGATCTCCAGCGAAACGTAACAACTTCTGCCTTTCAGTTTATAATTTAGGCCAATCTTACGCATTTTTAGACCTTTTTAATCAATTAATTGATATGTTTTACAAAGTACGGTACCACTCGTGAATTTGGTAACATACTGTACGCGTATAGAAGGATACTCATGTGATATGACAAAAATACGAGTATGATACAAAAACAATACGCGCATATTACATCCACACGTATACGGATATTTTTGTATCCGCAACAAAAAAGTTGCGGATAAGCCTTTCGTCCACACACATCCGAATATTTGAGCGGGTTATCCGGAAACTTTTGAATCCGCTCTCTAGAGTGAAAATTTTCGTATCCGCAAACAATTTGGACGCGTGTGGACGGTAAATTCGGATATTTTTGACCAAGATTGCCTAGCAACTATTATAGCGCGTTTAATATGTCGTCGAATTTGCTTCAGATCGATTCCAATCGACTTTCTACATAGCGTTGGATGTTTTGAGTTCTAGTATGACTTTCAGTAAGAGTTAAACCTCACCATCAGTCCAAATGAAGGAGTCCGTATTGCTATTTTAAATTTTTTTCGATTTCTGTTTCAATTATGACATATATATTCAAACAAAACCAAACAACCTTTGCACAAACCAACCGAATTCAAAATTGCTAACCAATTTACCGCCAAATTTGCAACCATTTCAAAATATGCGAGGGAAACGGACAGCGCAAAGTCTTGGGAACTATAACAAATCCAGATAATATAGAGCTACGTGTGGACGCAAAAACATTTTTATACGCAACCTGATCAGAAACAAAAAAGTCGCGGATACGAAAACATCCGTATACGTGTCGACGGGGCCTAACATATATGGGTGAAAAGAATAAGATGTGAAAAGGATACGCTTATTAGTTATACAAAAATTATATACGCGTAGATGACAAAAATGCGTATGGACGCGTGGGATAGGCTTCTATGAATACAACTCGCCTCTTTAGATTGTGTATCTTGCCAGGAAAACAAATCCCGCATCAACACAAGAAATGGCCCTTTTTGTTTCTCAAAACACGCCAAAAACTTTTTTATGAAGGCCCTCATTTCAGTCACAACCTATGTCAAATCACATACATGTATTGGCCGGTGAATATAACAATTAATGTCAAGCCGACTCGTTGAATGCCATGGCTTCCTAACATGATTTTAATTCTTTGAACGCCAAGTATAGAAACTAAGGTTTAGATATGTTAATAAACTACAAAGAACATTTTCAACTTCTGTCTGACATAGAAACTCCATGATTAAGAGATCGTAAAGCACTGGAACTTTGGATGTTGATCTATTTGTCTTTGATGATAAACGTCGTAGCTATACGCGTGTATTGAAAGAACGAATAGAATAGGTTGTAAGTTTTGCGTTTAACATTTTTACTGCTTTAAATGACTCAAAATCATATCACGCTTCGCCGAATCCCGGTTACCCGGGCTCATGTGAACAGCCCCTAACCTGGAAGATCTACATCTAACATGTAACGATACTCGTAACCAAAGCTCCTCTGCTTGCTGCATTTCATTCTCAGTGGCCTCTTTTTGTTTCTCTTTTTCGAATAGCTTGGTCAAATCACTATCCTTAAATAATTCTATAATTTCACGCAAGCCTTTTTCCATGTCAGTTTCTTCCTCTGGTGCAATCCCCGATGCTCGATCCAATTCATTTGTTGTTTTTTTTACATATATTTTTTCTCCAGCAATTTAAATGTAACTCTAACAGATCTGTCATCAACTTTGAACGAAGAATCAGCAATTTGATTCAAACTTTCTGCTATATTTTTCCAACAATTCCCTCGTTCAGATGAACCTTTCTTGAAATTCCATGGATCAAACATAATTATCTCACCACTAAACAAGTCATCGTGCAAGGAACTCCAATCGTGCATGGGTTTACTAAACAAATTCTAATTATACTAAACTAATCATACTCATCAGAAAATTATTTTGAAAGATAAGCCTTTGACATATTAGAATTTATATCAACAAATGGTTTTCAGTAAAAATTTCAATAAATATATTTCTAAAGTCATGTGAAATCATATTTATAGCAACTTAGCAATGTAAGCACGTGAGCATGTAATATATGCAAGAGCGTTCGACAAATGGGTGTGAATTTCGCTACGTTTCTGGCCTTTTTCCATGAAATATAGATATTAAAAGTCTACCCAAGTACAATAGTTTAGAACGCCTCCCAATTTTCTTGTTACGTAAGTGTACCTCTGATTCAGTAATGGTTATGTATTCGGTCGTTTGACTGAAGAGTGACTTCCACGCACTTTTTTGCAATATCAAACATTTTGCAAAGTTTGATGTTTTTTATATATTGAACTCTAGTTAATTTACTTCATTTTTTGTCAATCTACTTGCCATATGTTTTGTGGCTACCCACTTGTAGGTATGCCCACCTATTTTTTGTGCACGTTTTCAAAAACAGTTCTTGGTTCGATTAATTTTAAAAATTGAAATTACCTGTGAAGAGATTCTTCAGATAATGGAGAGGATTCACAATGTTTTCCTTTCTTCTTTTTCTTTTCAATACGCCTTTTCATTTTCTCATTTGGTTGCTTGCCAATATATTTATCATGGTAAAAGTAGCCTTCTTGCCTAAAACAAAGCATTCAAAAAAGTAAATAGCCCATTTTTAGTCATGGGAAGCTTCATAATTAGGGGCCCCTTTTTCATACATGCATGTTATATACTCATATATAAGCACACTAATCGTAGAAAACAATGGATTTCAAAGGAACTTAATGTGGCAGATCATGTATGTATATCCTCCCCAATAAACGATGCATCTTTTCATCTCCCTGGGTTTATTTCCCATCCAACATAACAGGAAATAGTAAAGAGATATAAACAGATAAATCTGATTGGCTATGTTAATATTTTGGTGATCAATCAAGCAAAATTTCTAAGGAAGTAAATTATATAATGTTGTAAAATTCTTGAAGCACAACTAAACAATTTTTATTTATCATATTTAGTGCTGTCAGTACCCAAGCCAACCTGCAAGTTTTAACACAATATGCAAACAATGGATTCTAAAGGAGCATACGGCATATCATATTTAAATGAATATTAGCCAATAGCCATCCACCCCTGTCTAATTATCAATCTTCTACAGTTTCTTTGCCTGGCTATATAAATGTGCAATATAAATATTGTTATGAACATATATGGTACCTTTCCTTGCCTGTCTAGCCAAACACACCTATTTAAAAAGCACAGTCCCTCAATTGGAGTATTATGTCAGATTTAAGGAAGCCTTATAGGATATCGAAAAGTTTCTAGCTCCTAATTGAAATTCGGGAATTTTATGCCCAAAAAGAATTTAAATACGTAATTACATGATTGGTGTTTCATGGTATTCTCACCCAAAAACTATTTTACCTAGATTTCCAATTCTGACTTTTAAATAACATATAATACTTTCAAGATATAGCTTATCACATCATAGGCAACATGTTTAAGCTTATTGATGTATAAATTGTTATTCTGACATTTCACTTGCAATTCATTTTGAATTTAAATGCAATTCATAGCAATGTGAAGCCATAATGTTAAAAAAACAGCATCATTCCACTTCTTAAATATGAACAGGCACAGATGCAAACTGGCCAAAATTAAACAAGAAAATGAACGATTTGATAACAATTATGGTAAAATGTTGTTGAACTACTAGCATATAATAAAATATGCACATTATTTAGAGCAATCACATACTGATATACATATAGCAAATGCATATTTCATACTTTTTTCATGCCTGACTTTAAGAAACTTTGTCAAAGTGATTTAATCATTTCTGTGCATTCGCATCCCTAAGAACTTTACGGTAATACAAGCGAGTTGTCTGGTAAACGTCTTTGTAATTTCCGCATATTTCGCAGTCCCTGTCTCCCTAGGGGAGACAATTCCAGCAAAAATGTCAATTTCATAAAGCAAATTGAGACTATATTTTCACGAACATTGAATGAAATTAACTACTTAGTAACATAAGAAAAATGAAACAAATTCTGCTTATGAAACACCAATTAAAAATATAATTACACACTCATAGCTATTATGATTTAACGAAGGAGCATTTAGCAATGGCTACTTTATACGAATTTATGTCCATGAAGTGAATAAAATGCTATAAATAGTAAAAATGGGAAATAGAAATCAGAAATAAAGTAAAGGTAATTCTTGTAATCTAATTTAATAAAAACTCGACGACGTGCGTACCTTTCGCCATTCGAGTAAGTATAAACACCTTTGCCATATTTTTTTGATTTTCTCCACTCGCCATCATAAACATCGCCGTTTTTATAAAGGTATATTCCTTTGCCGTGTCGCTTGCCATGTTTTCTATTGCCTGTATATTGCTTTACTGTCACTAAATCGCCTTCAACGCTGCGGTCATCTTTGCTTTCGTTGGTTCCCATATTTACTTTTGTCTAAACAATGGCAGTTACGGGTCAATAATGAATCAAGAGATACAGTACCGTAATTGCTCCTTTTAGCGCCGCACAACTTATAAATATCAATATTCCTGATTATAAATGCGGCGTAACAAGATCGGTTCTTATAAACGCGAGAGGCAAATATTTAACTCAATATTCACACCAAATATTTTTATTTCAAAAAAAATAACGAGCCAACTGTTTGCATGATATTCATTCATCAACGGACAAAATGCTAGTTGGGTGAATAAAACAAGAACAAAAAGTAATTAAAACACTGGGGCCGGTTGTATAAAGCTCTTAACTACTTTTTAACTACACTTTTTGCAGTTAAAAAGTAGTTAAATTTAACCACGCGTTAAGTCGGTTGTATAAATTAGTAGTTAGCGCTAACTGCAGTTAAAAGGTAGTTAAAGTTAAATATGCTGTGGAGCATAGTTAACTTCTCAAAACACAGTTAAATATGGCCGTTTACCTTCTCAAAGACAATTATGGGCGAGATGTTCTGATCAACAATGTACTACATTCGTCACGTATTTAATCACATATTTATCTTCCATGGCAAAGGCTTTTACAATAAGAGCTTTATGGACAATGTAGTACATTCATCAGTGCTGTAAAACATCCCAAGTTTTGCTGACGAACAACAGCCTTTGTTCAAATCTGACGTAACAAATCCTTTTTTACACAAGAGCAATTGCATTTTGTATTATCTTTCTTGCGTCCGGTAGCTCTTTGCAACTCATAAGCGAGACTTTCAACTGAGATAGAGCCACTTTTTTAAGATTAGTGCACATAACTCGCTGACATTGTCTTACAAATACGTACAATTCGTTCAGTGACAAAAAAAAGAAAGAATGTTATTCGAGCAATGAATCCTGTAGCCTTGGATGTATCAAATATTCAAATTGCGGGTTTTTCCCTATGCATTTTGCTTGATTTAATATCATATGCATCATTTAAACTCTTTGCTCTATGGAAAATACGCTAGATTATGTTAAAACAAAGAGGTACTACAGTATAATTGTTGTTCTAAGTATAACAATGATAATACATATAGATACATGACCTTTACAACAGTTTTTATTCATGACTACTCTTTTGTATATCAGCTGCATGAGATACAATGATTTTAGTTTCTTAAATACATAAAACATTTCATCAGCATGCATGGTGAAGGTCCATGTTGCTTGATATATGTACATTATCCATTGCACATGATTTATAACAAAAGAAGAAAATATACATGACAGTCAATTAGTGGGTTTTATTGATATTTCATCAAGTATTTCCTATGTAAAAATTTTTGTTTTCAATGTACATACAATCTTGCCTGCCAGCTACTGTTTGATGATTTAAAAAGTAGAAAAAAATGAATAAAACACCCGAGCTTTAGACAAAGATAGGCTAATAAATCACAAAGGCATAAATAAAAGCTTCAAAGCTAAGGCTCATGAACAAATATACCCAATAGTTTTTATAACTCAGTTTTTTGCAAGGCAGAATTAACAACAAAAAAGGGTTTTGTGTATAGTTGTGAATATAAAATGTCACAAGCAGAGAAAAGACAGTTGCTGGATTACATGGCTACTAACTATGATAACTCAAAGAAATGTTTTCTAATAATAAAAAAAGTCCATCACTGTTATCTTTTAGAAATATGTGTGACTTATGTCTTTACAAACATATTTCTTTCAAGCATTTTACTCAGCTGTTATAAAGAGAAACGAAACGACCTTTTCCTTTGTTACCCTTAATCTCTCAGTTTTAAATTCTGTAGAAGCAAGGCCCTTCAATTATTTAAATCCTTGCACATAATCTGAATCAATTTGAGAAGAACACAATCTGAATCAATTTGAGAAGAGTTCATGGTTTCGTTTGCCCAAGTCCATTATATATAATTGGTACGTGAATGAAAGCAGTCCTTGCCGAGACGCATATCATTCATCAATATCGTACTGTTATACACAGAAGATAAGGGTCGATTTTCTTGAGAAAAGTCCAAAGCATATGCTACAATTTAATTCTGTTACCATGTCACCGTGAATTGTTTATTAAATTTTATTTTCGCATCATCAACATCCGTAAAAACGACAATAGTTTGTCATATTTTACGATTTTTACATAAGCCAAGAGATTTTTCTTCATTTTAAAGTCATTTTATTGTTCACTTGCCCGCCATTACGAGGCATAAATTCATTAAACTTTATGTCATTTAACGTAAACAACAATCCACGCAATTTCCACGCAAGTTAACTTTGCAGTTACTTGACTATCCGACAAACTACGTTTTGTGCAACGTAGTTAAGTCGAGCAGTTAAGGCCGATCTCCACTTCGACCGTACCCTAGCGTAACGTAGCAAAACGCGACGTAGCGTATCGTATTCATATACGTGTTACATTCTCCACTTTGGCGGTTTTAACGAACCGTACAGAAACGAAGCATGGCGCGAATTTTGATTATAATCATAACATGGCGGTCGTCAGTAAAGACACACTTCTTCTTTTCTTGTTAAAAAGAAGGATGACTAAAGGAAACAAAAATAAAAAGTCAGTATGGGTACGAAAAATATTTCAAGAACGCCAAACTAAAGGAAAATTCTATTTATTAGTCCAAGATTTACGTTTATTTGATGAAGAATTTTTTTTCAAATATTTTCGTATGACTCCTGTTCAATATGAACAACTTTTGACTATGATTGCTCCGGAGATACAGAAGTCTTGCATAACTTGGGAATGTATAGGGCCTAGTGAGCGACTTTGTGTAACACTCAGGTATCTAACTATAGGAGATTCTCAAACAACCATAGGAATGAACTTTCGAATGAGCCCAACCACTGTTGGACGAATCATCTTTTCAACATGTGAAGCACTGTGGAAAGTACTGTCATTGGTATTCATGAAATGTCCAAGCAATGAGGCAGAGTGGAAGTGCATAGCACAGGGGTTTGAAATTAAATGGAATTTTCCACACTGCATTGGTGCGCTTGATGGAAAACACGTCGTGATGCAGGCACCAGCTAACTCTGGATCGATGTTCTTTAATTATAAGAAAACCCATTCTATTATATTAATGGCTATTTGCAATGCAAACTACCAGTTCACATTGGTTGATATTGGTGACTCAGGACGGAATAGTGACGGTGGTGTATTTTCTTACAGTACAATGGGTGAATCAATTAAGAAAAACAGTTTAGGCATCCCTAGGCCCGAGAAATTCCCTTCAACTCAAAAATGCTATCCATTTGTCATAGTGGCAGATGAGGCGTTTGAGTTACAGCAAAATATCATGAAACCGTACCCTAGAGAAGCTCTGGGAATATTTGAGCGGGTATTCAATTATCGGTTGTCTCGAGCGAAGAGGGTAATTGAAAATGCGTTTGGAATTGTAGCAGCGCGATTTCGGGTATTTCGTCGACCAATTCACGCCAGAGTTGAAATGGTTATTCAAGTTACAAAAGCAGTAATCGCTTTGCACAATTATCTCATGGCTGGAAGGTCTTTTTCGCACAGCACAAAATACTGTCCAGCTGGTTTCGTGGACAACGACACAGAAAACGGAAGAGAGCTTGGAGAATGGAGAAAAGTGACACAATCCGATGAGGGTTTAAGAGATGTCAGCAACGCTGGGTCAAACAACTACTCTCGTGATGCAAAGCTTGTTAGAGAAGATTTTAAAAACTACTTCATGTCCCCAAAAGGACAAGTACGCTGGCAGTGGAACGCAGTACATGCTACAGTAGATTGTTTTCAAAACAACGATTAACTAAATCAAAGAATCATTTATTAGTTTTGTCACTGTTTTTATAACATAACGTGGTAGTTAACGCATGCAAACGTAAAGTTATTTGTAACAATAATTTTCTTGAAAAAGTTTATGGAAAAAACATTCTGTTGCATTTCGTCATCATCTTCAAACTCAGCAAGAACTTGCAATACTTTGATCTTAGCCAATTTGTTTTTCTTTCCAGTCAAATTCCTAAAGGTAGTAACCAAACTGGAACAGAAAAGAATGTCCTGGTCTTCTGGGTTAGTTGTCTTTTTTGAATCACCATTTTTAGCATTTGCTATATCATTGGCAAGGCTTAAGGCCAAAAGATCGTCAATCTGATCTGATCGAGTCCTTTTCCGAGTCTTTTGAAGAGGTTTTGAGTCTGAAATTTCTAGTTTTGCATGGGAATTGTCCACAGTGATTGGTGAAAATGATGTAAATGGTCTATCCTCATCGGTGGAGAGCACATCAGGATTCTCGGCAATTTCAATTGGGATGTTGGTTTCAGTTTTTCGTCCAGTCATCACATCACGCAAAAAGGACAACTCAACGAAATATTCACAAGTTGGCAATTTCTTACTTGCCCCACTCCCGATCGTGTTGCCAACTCTCGCTTTTTAATGCATCTTCTATAATTATCCTTCAGCCTGTCAAACTCTTTACAAACTACATTCTCTAGATTAAGAAAAATAAAAACCTGTATATCAAACTTTGTTCAGTGCATTTGTTTAAGATGTTATGCCCTTCATAAACATAGTTGTTTAGTAGCCAATTGCTGAGCCATAGCTAAAACAATAAATTGGGGGGCGGGGGAGGTGTGTTTATTCTTATATTCAGTAGCATCAGACTGATTTCTTTTGAAAATGATTTGGCTTTCTAAAGAAATCAGTCTAGCTCAAATAAATATATGAAAAAACAAACCTCCCCTCTCCCAATTTAGTTCTCTAGCTATGGCCCATGCCAATTGACTTAGTTTTAGCCCCAATAAGAAGGAATGCACCAGTATTTTTTACAGTCTAACACCAGACAAGACCTTCTTAGGATGGGAATGGTTTGCATCATAGACAAAATGTAAGAAGAGTATCATAAGGAAAATGCAATATAAGGATGGTTACAGGTACAATGCAGAAAAAAATAGTGAGCTACAAACGATATAGTGAGGTACACTAAATTTAATCTGGAATGTTGCAAAATGGACATATTTATTCTTATCCATGAATATCAACATCCATTTAAAGCTCAGTTAATACTATCATTTCTTAATTAACTGGCATATTGATGATCAGTGTCATGTTACTGTGATAATTGCATGGGTGAGTATCACATTTGAATAATATAATGTTTTAATAAATAGAAGGTGTAATACGTATTGCTTGCTTATTTTTACTCATAATGGCTCTGTTGTATAAGTTTTGTAAACCGAAGTATTGAATAAAATAAAGCAAAACCCACATAACTAGATATTTCTAATCAAACACATTTAAATAGACATATATTTATACCCAACAAGTAGCAGTTAATAGCAATACAATTTTCACACTCAATAGTAAATGTAGGACACACATTGCAAAAGCTGGACCAAGAACTGTAATGATTACATAAATGGCTACTGTATTTTATTACAGAGTTTTACCTGTTTTGTAAATTTAAGGATTTTGTGCTTATGAAAACCAGGTATCTTGTTCTTTTAGGTTCCAAAATTTTAAGCAATGTATATTGCTAAGATAACATACCAGGTACAAACAAAGCAGCAGAAATTCGTCGCAATGCTTCCAGTTTTCTTGGTTTGTCTTTATGCTGCTTTGACGAAACGTTCCAGATGCAAGGGTATTTTCGCACTTCTTCGATTAAGTTAATCAAAAATGGAGGTTCTTGTACACTTATAGCGCGAGCAGTAGATTCGCTGTTACTTCTATTGAAAGATTCCGCCACAGATGCCTCTGAGTTTTCTTTTTCTCTGGAAAATTCGTTTATTTTGTCTTGCCATTCCTCAAACGACTCCATTTTGAAAAAAAACAAGCCAACTTGAGTAGAAAACTTGTTATTTCATTGGTTCAAATCAAACGTACTACGAATTCGTTTCAAAAATGTTGACAGTCAGCGAACTCTGGTTTTGATACGCGTATTAAAGCTTTGGACACGTTCCATATCAAGCGTCCTCAGTGATAGTGACACTGCGCATGCTCGTCGTTACGTTTTACTACGTTACGCTACGATAGGGTCGAAGTGGAGATCGGCCTTTAAGTTACTACAGTTAAGGAGTTAACTACGGTAGTTGGCGTTAACTGTAGTTAAAGTTAACTACGTTTTTATACAACTCGCCCCTGGTTTCAACCACTAGCTTTGAACTAGTGTTCACATGGCGATTATAACAAGTTTGTTTGTATGTTCAGTGGCCTAGCTAGTGGTCATGCTTGTCATGCTCAGCATGACTAAAAATTTCACACCGTTTGATTATAAGTTTAACTTGCTATTACGAACGAAAATGCCAGCTCTACGCTCGCCACAGACCCGTTGTCCCAACTCTTACAAATAGAGGCTCTGATTAAAACCCATTGAAGTCACTGATCTGATAATAGGCTGGATAAAACTTTTATAGGTTCAAACCATTGAGTTCTATAAGAACTGGGGGCGGTTGTATAAAGCCCTTAACTACTTTTTAACTACACTTTTTGCAGTTAAAAAGTAGATTAATTTAACCACGCGGTTAAGTCGGTTGTATAAAAAAGTAGTTAGCGCTAAATGCAGTTAAAAGGTAGTTAAAGTTAACTATGCTATGGAGCATAGTTAACTTTTCAAAACACAGTTAAATATGGCGGCTTTACGTCTTATAGATATTTTTGAGCAAAATGCAATCGATCGGCAACGTTTACCTCGAGTTTTTAATCGACATCTTCCATGGCAAGGTTTTTCCGACAATGACCTCCGAAAACGGTAAAGATTTGGCCGAGAATCGTTGCAGCATATCTCACGATTGATTGCAAACGATGTACGGCCAACAACAAACCGTAGCAAAGCCTTGCTCTTCGTTTCTTTGGGTCCGGGAGCTTTTTGCAAGTCATTGGCGATACTCACCGTTATGAAAAAGACACTGTTTCGAGAGTAGTGCGTAAAGTCGCACTTGCATTGGCTTCTAAGCACGCAGACTACATCAATTTCCCATCAAAAAATGAGGGAAAAAATGCTATTCGTACTGGGATGTATCAAATTGCGGGTTTTCCCTGCGCCATTGGCTGCGTTGATGGCACACATATACGTATAATTGCTCCTTCCCAAAACGAGCCAAATTATGCAAATAGAAAAGGATACCACAGCATAAATGTTCAAGTCATTTGTGATGGCAAAGGTAACATGAACATATATAAACATGTTTAATTAATATTCAAAACCATAATGTACTAGACTTCAATAATCATAATATAATAGATAATCATAACAATAGAATTTTACAAAGTTATCCACTTAATTTATCTTACAAGTATTAATACGACCTACTTGCTATAAAATTTCCAGAAATTAATTTTAGCAGGCAAATTTATAAATGTGGTAGCACGATGGCCAGGATCATGTCATGATTCATTCATCTTCCGGTCCTCTACCATTGGTAGAAGGTTGGAAGAAATGGATCATGCAGCAAATAATGATGTACTGTTGGGAGATAGTGGATATGCCTTACTCCATACCTCCATCCAGTGCATCCATGCAAAAAAAAATTTAACAAGGCACATAAAAAAACAAGGTGTTTGGTTGAAAGAACCATTGGCATATGGAAAAGATGGTTTCATGTTTTGCATTCAGAAATAAGGTATCAGTGAGTCTTTATGAGCCTTAATACAACATCAAATCCTAGCAAGCATGTTTACTCTATTTAGGATGAAACCAGATATTGTCTGCACCATTATAATGGCTTGTGCTGTATTGAATAACATTTGCATTCTAATGCAAGAGCCTGAAGTTGAAGAAGATAAGTTCGGAGAGGATGTACTGGAAGAAGAAAATGAAGATGTTTTGCTGGATGCAGGAGAAACAGATGGAATAGCAGCAAGGGAGCACATGGCACAAACATATTTTAGTTGACTAGTTTAAAAGAAAAAATGAATGGGGTTGTTCAATGATTTCAACTATCCTCTCAAGTAACTGTACTTGTAGTTCGAGTTTTCTTTTCTTCAACTCTAGATTGTGGTTCTCAAACAACATTTTTTCTTGTTCCAATTGAAGAATCTCAACATGAAGTTGTTTAACATCATTTTTCATCTCTCCTTGAGTCTTTGGTCGTTTCCTTTTGAATGTTCTTGATTCTTCGCCTGTGAATTAAGTTCAATACAATGCACAAATAGATTATATAAGCTGTGAATACAACAATGGATATAAACATAATTAAATGCTCACATTGTGATAGTGTGGATGTTGTTGGTATTGGAGTCTTGCTTAATTCTATTTCCTCACCACCCTCATCTTCTTCGTCAGTTTCGACCAAAGTGCTCAAGTGAGATGAATTACTCTCTTTCTCTGCAAAACGTTAAAAAAACATAGCACAATGAAAAGATGAAAACGTATTACCTTTTTTGTTTTACTGTATATTTTTCCATTATGCAAACAAATCATCAAAACTTAAATCAATACAATCGTTTCATTAAGCATATAAAATTCATATTTCGTATTTTGTATTTATAGCATCGTATTCTTTGTAAAACAACTTTGGCAATACTCCGTCGTGAACACATATTCGGTTATTTCAAGCCGGCCATTTTATTTCGGGATGGGTTGGTTGGTATAAATTATATTGTTATGTTTAGCGTAATGTCGGGAAAATTTAAAATCCCTTGTGTTGTATTAAAACGTAAACAAAAGACAATAACAAAGTAGCATCTTGCTTCTGCTTATTCTTTTACGCAGAATTCTTCTATGCATTTCAAAGAATGAGATTTTAAAGATCATAATTACCTACAAATGTACCACCAGACTCGAAGCCTCCTTGAATACATGAGAATGAAGGTTCATCTCCCAAAATATTTATGATTTTCTCCGTTGTTAAAGAAGGCGGTTTTGTAGCAGGACCTCCCCTGTTTTTCTTTGCGAACTCATTATACCAGCATTGGTTTTTTTGGCAATCTATGCCAGGTTTCTTCATTTTTCACGCACTTCCTTTGGCGTGCGATTTTCAAACCCCAAGCTGTTTATTTGCGAGGTTATCTTCTCCCACAACTCTTGTTTTTTAGCGTTATACCAGCATTGGTTTTTTTGGCAATCTATGCCAGGTTTCTCCATTTTTCACGCACTTCCTTTGGCGTGCGATTTTCAAACCCCAAGCTGGTTAATTGCGTTTTTTGTTATACTACTTGAAAATTGCCCTCGTATTGCATTCAAATTTTTCTCCACAAGCTCAACAAGAAGAGAGCATTCTGCAGAGCTAAAATTTTGTTTTCTTTTTTTACTTTTATTTGAGGACTCAGCTGTGATTAATAGGGAAGACATCTTGGATTGAAATGATATAATACATCTACCAATGATAACAGTTACACAATAAATGCATGATTATGATGTAACAGAGAAGAGATGTGAGTCATTTTAAAACAACCACAGAGTAATCACCCATGAATTTTATAAAAACTTCATTATGCAATATCAATATCACAATGCAGAACAATATATTGTCTTTAAATGTACATTAAGCAATTTTCAAGAGACAGTTAGCTGAACCATGAGAATGAAATAGCCGAAAAGAAAAAGGTTAAATATTTTTGAGAACAGATTTTAAATTAAATAAGTTAAGAGGAAATATTCTATGTACCTGGGACACTCAAAATCTATAATAAACAAAATGGCATGAGTTTAACAAGATAGAAATGACAATGAAGACGAAATGAATGCAATATTTATTCTATATCCCTATGTTACATTTTAATGACAGAGGAAAGATATGTCATAACAGTCGTGAGATTACATTTTAACTATGATGACGTTTAAGAAATGTTTGCTAACAAGTCTATCAATAAAAAGTCTATGACTGTCTTCTTTTGCTCATACAGTCATACCTGTGACTAAATGTCGTGTCATAACAACATTTCTTTCAATGATTAGCAAAGCAATATTCTCTTTTATACAGTATTTCTGATAGTGTCACCAAGATGCAAAAAGTAGGAAACAAATAGAACTCCCAAGCTTTAGACAAAAAGAGGCTAATAAATCACAAAGCCATGAATAAAAATTCCATAGCTAAGGCTCATTAACAAATATACCCAATAGTTTTATAACTCAGTTTTTGAAAGGTAGAATTAAGAACAAAGAAGTATTTTGTGTATAGCTGTGAATATAACATGTCACAAGCCGATAAAGACAGTTGCTGGATTACATGGCTACTAACTATGACAACTCAAAAAAATGTTTTCTAATAATAAAAAAGTCCATCACTGTCATCTTTTACAAATATGTGTGACTTATGTCTGTACAAACACATTTCTTTCAAGCATGTTATAAAGAGAAACGAAACGACCCTTTTCCTTTCTTACCCTCAATCTCTCAGTTTTAAATTCTGTAAAAGCGAGGCCATTCAATTATTTAAATCCTTGCACATAGAACACAATATGAATCAATTTGAGAAGAGTTCATTGTTTCGTTTGCCCAAGTCCGTTATATATAATTGTTACATGAAAGAAAGCAGTCCTTGCCGAGACTCATATCATTCGACAACATCGTACTGTATTACACAGAAGATAAGGGTCGATTTTCTTGAGAAAAGTCCAACGTATATGCTACAATTTAATCCGGTTACCATGTCATCGTGAAACGTTTATTAAATTTTATTTTCGTAAAAACGACAATAGTTTGCCATATTTTAAGATTTTTACAAAAGCCAAGAGATTTTTCTTGATTTTGAAGTCATTTTATAGTTCACTTGCCCGCCATTACAAATCGTAAATTGATTAAACTTTATGTCATTTAACGTAAACAACACTCCACGCAATTTCCACGCAAGTTAACTAGGCAGTTACTTAACTATCCGACAAACTACGTTTTGTGCAACGCAGTTAAGTCGAGCAGTTAAGTTACTACAGTTAAGGAGTTAACTACGGTAGTTAGCGCTAACTATAGTTAAAGTTAACTACGTTTTTATACAACCGGCCCCTGGAGGGGAAACGTCAACCAAATTACTATAAATTTTTAGCGCGCGGCCGCGTGGTCAAAAACATGGCGGATTTTGGTTGTCAAAGTCAGCGGAGAGACGCTGGCTCATAAAATAAAATTTTTATCGCCCACCCGGATTTGACAACCACTTTATTGCGATTACAATAGTGATTACAATTGCAATAACATTGGCGATATACTATACCTTTCTTTTCGAAACTTATTGTTCAATTTTATCCGCAAATATGCCTATAACTTGTGTGGTGTATGGTTGTGGAAATAGTACAAGAAATAGAAACTTTTCATGGCACCGGTAGGCAAAATAATATTATTTATTGCTCAAAAAAAAGCACTTCGTTTTTGTAATTTTGTCGTTTGATGGCGTGATACCATTTCGTTTGTAGTTTTTGTAATTTTTTTAAAGCATAATCTTTAATTTAAATTGTATTTATCTCAAATTTTCTGGTCACTATAGCTTTCCAGATGCAGCAAAACACCCGCATCTTTTGGAGATGTGGGTGTCTAGCATTAAGCAAAACTCTCGAATTATGAATGAGTTTGGCCCAAAGAAATGGAGTCGGATTTGTTCAGAACATTTTTCTGACCATATGAAGGAAACAGTCGGGAATAGAGTTGTGTCAACTATATTCAAAAATGCTGTGGTATGTATTATACAATAGAAGTATCTAAATTTAAAATGTGTCCTTAAAGCTTTTTGTTTTTGCACAATTTGACAGAATATAGACTACAGTGATGAATGGGCTAAAGGTTTACTAGATGCTGCTAGTTATATAGAAACACAACTCAATATTCCTGTGAATGAAGTATGTATTGGAAAATCTATTGTAAGTGAGGGGGTTGAATTTGAAAAAAGCCTGGTGCCCATGCCAGATTTAGTCATGGATGTTAATCAAATAAATTTGACCCAGGATGACTGTACTATTGAACAATATGATAATCAGGTGATCAGTTTCAACTAATTATTGCATGATCATACATACAGTTGTCAATCTCCTTATAGACTGAAGCGTCAGTTAGAGGAGGTCATTGAGAAAGCTGAGTCACTTAAGAAAAAACTTAAGAACAGCAGGATGCAAAATGGTAGACTGAGAATGAAAGTCAATGATATGTCTTCTGTTGTTCCAAGTTTAACAGAAGAAGGTTTTGTTAATGACGATCAGGCTGAAAGTCTTGACAATATCCTTTCAGGAGTGTCAAGGGATATATTTAATAGTTTAACACATGAAGATAAAACACGTGTTTCCTACCCTCCTGAGCTAAGATCATTTGCTCTTACATTGAAATTTTATTCCAGGAAAGCTTATGACTATGTACGTGAAAAGTTTAATTTAGCATTGCCTCATCCAAGAACAATCCTCACTTGGTATAATCCAATTGATGGTGATCCAGGATTCACTCGAGATGCATTTGTTGCACTGAAATTTAAGGCTGAAGAAGCTAAAAAGGAAGGAGAATACCTTCTATGTGCCTTAATGTTGGATGAAATGGCAATTCGCAAACATGTTGAGTTTGATGGAAACAAAGTCTTTGGCTTTGTTGACATGGGAACTGGCATAAATGATGATGACTCACTGTCTGAAGCAACAGAAGCCTTAGTATATATGGCTGTTGCTCTTGATTCTTCGTGGAAAGTTCATGTTGGTTACTTTCTAACTGATGGCATTCCTGGACAGATGAAAGCTGACCTGTCTAGAGAATGTATTGCCAGACTATTACAATTTATCTTTTTATATTTTTACATACTTATTTTAATATATATTGGATTCATTTCTACCCTGGCAAGTTCATTTTCTTTATCAATTTCCTTTGATTGTACTTGATACAACTGCTTTAAGAGCGCCCTGTTATAATAAGATATAGACCAACATTGACACAACATTTAATACATACATATTATTATATGGATTGCTTTTACCTTTTTGCAGAAATTCACAATTTTCACTAAATAGTTGTATACAGACAAGCAGTATATCGCATGTAAATCTTATTCACTTAATAAATCTAAAAAAAATTCAAGTTTAGAGTAAGTTTATTGGTTTACTTGAGGCTAATATCCGTTCTAGTCACCTGTTTTTGCATTATACTTCACTACAGTGCTCGCACTCAAAGTAAGTTATATCGTGAGAACAATGGTTATATTTAATGAAACAGAGACTTCTTCGTGGTGACAAACTTAAAGATGGATTTCAAAATAGCAAATACCATGGTGAATGGTGATAATAACAATGCAATAGTTCTTAAAAGAACTGTTTTAACCAGAACACTAACCCAACAATTCAAAGTAACCGTTATTTACAGCTAGAAAGAGACACTATACATTTCGGCAGACAACTCGTCTACTATGCATTTTCGGCAGACTACTTCTCGAGTAGTCTGCCAAAATGCATATTGTCTCTTTCTAGCTGTAAATAACGGTTCCTTTGAATTGTTGAGTTAGTGTTCTGGTTAAAACAGTTCTTTTAAGAACTATTACATTGTTATTATCACCATTCACCATGGTATTTGCTATTTTGAAATCCATCTTTAAATGGTTTTATTTTATAAAAACATCTCATGAGCCGTTTGATAATAGGTATTTGCCCAAATTTTAAATTATGACCAATCAATTTAATCAAGAAAGGCAGTTAAATAAAAATATTTACCAACATTTGTAGTTAAGGTGAGTATTGGTGTTTTTAAAAAACGTTAAATGTTGACATCTTTGATTTTCGCAGGTTTTAATCACCAGCTATATAACAGACACGATTACATCTCAAATTTAAAACAACTTTACTAATTTCTATAAAAAATATTGAAAGTTTCTTACCTTGAATTTTATTCGTAATATCAATCTACATGTGCCGTGATAATTCAACGCCATGTTTTCGTAAAAACATATAAATCAGGAGGGAGTGAATATTGAAAAAAAATTTTAAAGTGTAAGTTTTGACAACCAAAATCCGTCATTACCGCCATGTTTTTGACCACGGGGTCCAGGCCATTGAGTTCTATAATAACTGGAGCGGCTAACTTTACTGGGGCGAGGATGCCAAAAAAATGGCGGCCAAAGGACGTATTTCCGCTGAGATGATCGCTTTGCAGAAAAATAATATTCTCGACCTCCCCCTGGTGTCAAAAACAAACACGATATCACAGAATATGGATATCGTTAGTTTCATATTCTGTGACGATATCTTTTTTGGGATTTCTTTTATAATGCCAAAACTTCAATCTTTCAATTGTTGGATGTTGTAGTTTCCACAAAAAGGGACATATCGCATATCAGACAATAAATCAATTATCTTTACAGCATTGTCATTTTTTTAAGACTCTGCCTGGTCAATAACATCTTCCAGTCATCTTTACTCCTTGGTCTTCCCTCAATGTTGTCAGCAAATAGAACATAACAAGCTCTGCTCCAAATCATAGGTACTGTTGGGCCGATCATTTCTTTTTGATACTTACTCACAGAGCAAAATATGTGCAGGGTCTTTTTTGCTTTAGGGAAACTTTTTTGCAAATAGATGGGTAAATTTACGATTTCATGCATTAACAAATGACAGAAAAGTATGCAGAATTTTATAAACAAAAACAGGAAAACATCAGTATATTTGGCGTTCAAGTCAGTCTTAAAAAATACGATCTTTAATATGTATTTTATGCCTTTTCAAGTGAATGTATAATTGCTTTTCAATCGTTGACGGATCAAGAAAACAAGCAACTATCTTACCTGTGAGAAGCGATATGTCCCTTTTTGTGGAAACTACAACATCCAACAATTGAAAGATTGAAGTTTTGGCATTATAAAAGAAATCCCCAAAAAGATGTCGTCACAGAATATGGAACTAACGATATCCATATTCTGTGATATCGTGCTTGTTTTTGAAAAATTCTTTATAATTGACTATAGACACCAGGGGGAAGTCGAGAATATTATTTTTCAGCAAAGCGATCATTTCAGCGGAAATACGTCCTTTGGCCGCCATTTTTTTGGCATCCTCGCCCCAGTAAAGTTAGCCGCTCTAGTTATTATAGAACTCAATGGCGCCCGCCTGCTCAAAAACATGGCGGATTTTGGTTTTCAAAGTCAGCGGAAAGACGCGGGCTCATAAAATAAAATTTTTTTCGCCCACCCAGATTTGACAACCACAATTGCGATTATATAAAATATCAATGCCAAGCACAAAAACTTTTAGAAATTTTATCTTTAACACATGCTGCAAACCTGTTTGGTATACGGATGCTGAATTAATGCCAGAAAAGGAAACATTTCATGACACCGGTAAGCAACGTAAGATTGTTTTAAAGTAAATGGTTTGAACCCGGAACATTTTTGACTCGGAAGATGACTACCGCTAAGGTTGTCGAAACGTCAGTCAACAACAACAAAAACAGTCCTTCTCGGGAATATACCAACCTGGACGATCTACTTTTACAAACATGTAAGATTGTTTACTATTTAAAGTGTTCAGTGTTTTGTTTTAAGTCAATACTTGAAGTGTGATGGTATATATTTTGTGAATGTTTTTATTCCTAAGTTTTAATTTAAGTTATGTTTATCCAGTCTTATTTGTTCTTTACTTAATCGCTTGCTAGACGAGGCAAAGCAACCAATTCTTATCGAGATATGCATATCTTAAAACTCCTTGTTTCAACTGAGTTTACCTTCAAGATATGGAGGATTTTTTCATGATATTTTTCTGAAAATATGAAGCAAATATTAACAACAGAGCTGTATTGAAATCAAATGCAGTGCAGGATTAATTAATTAACTCTTTGGTACATGTCGTACAATAAAAAATACCTGTATTAAACAGCTAGCCTGGACAATTTGACAGATTATGGACAATTATGATGATGGTGTGTAAAGGTTTGCTTTATGCTAAATGTTTTATAAATGTCATCTGGTGTTTCTGTAAATTAATTGTTTGTTATACAGTGTAGTAAACAGGTTAGTACAGCAAAATCAAGATAAAAACTACTTTGTTCAATAATGTGCCAAATTTTGCTCCTACCTTGAAATATTTGCTCAAGAAAAGCTTATGATGACATGCATGAAACATTAATAATAGTAATGCTTCATCTGACAAAATCCATACGCTTTCAATTCCAGGTGATTGAAAATTCACATAAGATGCATTGGTTGCAATGAAGTTGAATGTAGAAGAAGCAAAAATTGATGTCAAAGAATTTTTATGTCTTTTGAAGAATTACAATATCATTTAAAAGAATAAGAGTAGCAATCTACTAAAAGAAGCAACCTCTGCCTTCAACATGAGACTTTTCCAATTATGTATAGTTTCTTTGTACAAAATATTTTTTTAGATAAACTTGATTTCTAAGTCATTCACTGATAAAAATTCAAAAAAAAAATTCAAAGGCATAATGTAAAATTCAAAAGTTTGTCAAGTTGTTTGAACTTAGAAAAAATTAGTATAGGTAACTGTAATTTGTAAGGACACAAGAGAAAAGTAGTGAAAAGCATTTTTGAGAGTTAATAAGTTCTTGACATACATTACACAAGGCCATAATATTATAAATAATGTCTGTACAATAACAATTATACAACATGCTAAATATCTTCACCTACATTATAATTATTTAAACAGGTTTGCCTTCATGCAGCAATAAGAAAAGTGTTATGTAAGAGAAACCAATGCACTTTAATTTAAGAAATCGTATTTTCAATGGGAAATTAATGTAGATCTGTTCAGTAGATCCATGGTTGTCAATGACAATCCAGTTTCTAATATCTTGAGTGGTCATTTTTCTATTCATGATCACTCATATTGTCTTAAGTCTCCCAGTAGACTGAAAAGACAATTGGAAGATGTTATAGACCGGGCAGAGTCTTATAAAAAGAGGTTAAAAGTGTCTAATAAAGAAAAAAGTAGACTGAAAAAGAAGGTAAATGATTTATTGTCAATCATTGATTGCCTTAAAGATGATAAAATGATCAGCTCTGATCAAGCTGAACTTCTTCATTCTTCACTATCTGGGGTTCCTGAAGATATTTTGAGTCGTTTAGTGGAAAACACTCAGGGTAAAAAAGGTGCTCAATACCCCCCAGAATTGCAAGCTTTTGCATTAACTTTGAAATTTTACTTGCCTAAGGCTTATGATTATGTTCGTGAGAAGCTTAATTTAGCCTTACCTCATCCAAGAGTAATTCGATCTTGGTATAATTCCATGGATGGTGACCCTTGTTTCACCAAGGATGCCTTGAATGCTTTGATAGTGAAGGTTCAAGAATCAAAGAAAGATGGCAAGGAAGTCTTATGTGCATTGATGCTGGATGAAATATCAATCCACAAACACGTAGAATGGGATGGTCAAAATATTTGTGGTTATGTTGACCTTGGTACTGAGATTGATGATGATTCACTCCCTGAAGCAACATAAGTTTTGGTATACATGCCTGTTGCTCTAGATTCATCTTGGAAAGTACCAGTTGGTTACTTCTTGGTAGATGGCCTCACTGCAGAAGTAAAAGCAAATCTAACCAAGGAGTGTTTGATGCAGTTGCATGATGTTGATGTTAAAGTTGGAAGTTTAACGTGTGATGGTCCATCCACATATCTTGCAATGTTGAAGTTGCTTGGAGTGAAACTTTCACTTAATGACTTCCAAGAATATTTTTTACATCCATTTGATTTAATGTTGAGAATTCATGCATTTTTAGATCCTTGTCATATGATCAAGCTTGTCAGAGGAGCATTTTCTGAATTGAGAACTCTGAAGGATGAAAAAGATGTTTTGTTAAGATGGCAATATTTAGTTGAGCTAGAAATACTGCAAGCCTCAGAGGGCTTGTGACTTGCCAAAAAAAAAGAAAGCTCGCATCAACTGGAAGCCACAGAAAATGAAGGTAAATTTAGCAGTGCAAGCACTCAGCTCGAGTGTTGCAGATGCTTTATAGTTCTGTGAAGGTAAGCTCAAACTTCCACAGTTTAAAGGGTGTGAACAAACAGTCAAATTCATTCGAGTATTTGATCGCTTGTTTGACGTTTTGAATTCCAGGAATCCAATTGTTAAAGCACCAATAAGGAAAGCAAATTACAAGCTGATAAAAACCTTCTTGGATGAGGCAAGGCAATACATCTTGGATCTGAAGGGTGCTGATGGAAAGTCAATTTTTTCCCATAAGAGGAAAAGGGATTCTTGGAGTTGCTGTTGTGCATTGAAGCAGTGCAAGGGCTTGCTGAGGATCTTGTTATAAGTGAAAATTCTCCCCTTAAATATTTGCTTACTTATAATTCAAGTCAAGATCATTTAGAATTGTTTTTTCAGCAGTGCGAGCGTCAGGAGGTTGGTACTACAACCCGACATCTCGACAGTTCAAAGCAGCGTACAAGCAGCTGTTGAAACGACATAAATTGTCATGGAAATTGTGTTGCTCAGGATGGTACCGAAATTCTAAGTAGACTAGAAGATCGGTGTGAGAGTGAACAAATGTCGGCAGATATTTCCGATGTAAATACTGCAAGAAGATACGATCTATAACTTCGTGTACCGGAACAAACTTCGTGTATAGGCTCACGGGCCAATTCCAATAGGATCCTGTAGAAAGTTTTAATAGGAATTAGTATTGATAATTTTCGTAAGGGTATTCTTAAGAGACAGTTTTTAAACGTTTAATAAAGTAATATGTGTTTTTCCGGATGACCATTTAAGTGTGAACATGTCGTAAACATTGTTTGTCTATCAGTCTTCTACAATAAATTATCAATCGTTTCACGCAATCAAAAGTTAAAATAGCTACCCAATTAACTTAAGGCTAAATAATAAATCCATTCTTTTTTGAAATGAATATTTACACGCTATGATTTTATGGAGCTACAGTACTTGAGAAATAGATACATTTAGTATTTCATAACTATAACGAAGTCATATAATCCATAACCCGTGTGTAAGAAGGATAAAACATGCTGCCCTTTAATTTATATAACAAGGGTGCAAGTAGTTTTCATTATAACTTTTTAAAGTTAAGAACTGTCTTGAGCCCAGGTGAGCTACGGTTGTCGAAACGTCAGTCAACAACAACAAAAACAGTCCTTCTCAGGACTATACCAACCTGGACGATCTACATTTATAAACATGTAACTAATTCACAAAGTTGAAATAGTATTTGTATGATCTCAACTACATTCAATGAACAGAAAGAACAGCAGACTATTTGTTATACATGTTTACACTTATTGTATAAAATTTATCTTGTTATTATAGCTATCGTGTAAAAAAAGAAAATGTCACACATTTGTAAAATTAAAAACAAAAAAAACGTGTAACCCATCAAAAATACTGAAATTAATTGCCTTTTTCTAGAGTTCAGATATGTAAAAGCAGTCAAAAACATAAATTTAGACTACAATTTAAGTAAGAGCATCAAAGAGAAGATAATTAGATATAATAATCAAATTCATTTACATTGTGAAGAAATTGAATGGAAAACTGGTTTAGATAAAGAAAAGAATACGGCAAAGCCGTGTACCAAAGCTTTTAGAAAGCAACAATATTCAATTTCTGTTCTTGATCATGAGTTGTAAAGTAAATTCATAAATGGCCATTTACAAATGTCGTTTTATCTAAAAAGCTTTAAAATACTAACTCTTTAAGCCTAGGATCTTAAACTATTAAATTGTACCAAAAAGCTTTACTACTATAGATGGCTTGAGCTACCAACACTTTCAGAGTTCACCAGATGGTTATGTAAGAAAGATCAGACTAAAATTATAAATGCACAATAGAAAAGAAAAACATGTCAATCATACGTCAGTAAAACATACATATCGAAGGCCAAGACATCTTGTTTATTTCGTCAAAAAAGATTTGAGTGTATATTTCGAACGATCATTAATTGGCGCCCAACGTGAGAAAGGTAAGGTAGGTATAGGACGGTTTTCTAGAACAGCTTCATTCGAAAACTAAAAAATGTCGAAAGATAATATTGAACGACTTCGCACCAAACGAGGCGGTTATCGTGGCGTGTGTTCAAGGCTTGTAAAAGAAGCACTCGAACTTCTGGATTCCACTGAAGTAGACATCGAACGATGTAATGTCATCGCTGAACAACTCGAGAGTAAGATGAAGATCTTAGACGAAATAAACGACGAAATCATTGGGATAAGCGATGTAACGGATTTTGAACACGAAATTGAAGAAGCAGCCGCAGTCTCGGATAGAATTCTAAGCACTAGACGTAAAATCGAAGCAGCAAGAAAACCGAAGATTTGTCAAGAAACTATAAATAAAAGGCAAAGTCCTACACCACAAATCGAACATATTCCTTTAGTGGTAGAAACAGCAAGCACGAGTAATACAACGATAAGCAACGATGAGAATAACACGAACACGAATGTGGTTTAAACGAACACGAATGCGATTAATACGAACACGAATGCGGTTAATACGAACACGATTGCGGTTAATACGAACACGATTGCGGTTAATACGAACACGAATGCAGTTAATACGAACACGAATACGGTCTACACGAACACGAATGCTATTGATACGATTACGAATGAAGTGATTAATACGAATTCTATGATTTTGAATGCTCCTATCAGAACTACACCAGCGATAATGATGTCAAAGCTTCCCAAACTTCAATTGCCAAAATTCAGTGGAAAGATCACAGAATAGAACGCCTTTTGGGACTTATACAATGCTACGTTTCACAGCAACGAGAGTATGTCTAAGGTAAACAAATTCAATTACCTATTCTCATTACTTGGGGGTAGTGCAGTACGTTCGATAAAGAGACTTACCTCAACATCCACAAATTATGACGCAGCAATTGCGATTCTACAAGATAGATTTGGTCGAACCCAACAGGTCATTGCAGCACATATGGATCAAATCCTACAAATATCTGCATGTTCTGAAAATCGTACTGGGCAATTGAGATATGTTTTCGATCAAATAAGTGTTCAAGTGCGAGAACTTGATTCGCTTGTGGTATCTGCAAACCAATAAGGCAGTATGCTAATACCAATTATTATGTACAAACTACCGAGTGAAATAAGATTGCAGGTCGCACGAGAAGCTACTGGTGATGTTTGGCAAATTGACGAGTTACTCAAAACCATAACGTTTGAAGTTGAGCACGTGTAGTGAGCGAGTCATCGCGTTCGATTGAAAAACCCCAGAACAAAGATAAGCCCAACAGGCCATCGACAGCTGGAATATTTTTAGTGACAAAAAATGATAAAGACGGTGCCTGTAGCTTCAAGGTTAAATGCGTATACTGTCAAGGATCACATTATTCATCATCTTGTGAAGAGGTAAAGGGAAGGGAAGCCCGAGTTAAAATTCTGAGGGACTCCAACCGTTGCTTTATTTGTCTGAAAAAGGGACACCAAGCAAGCAATTGTATCGTCACAAGAATATGTCGACATTGTTCCGGGATGCATCACCAATCTATTTGCAGCAATCCTGCTACAAACAGTCAGGGTGTCCAAAATGAGAAAGCAATTAATAGCACCAATCCAAAGAAAGTATCAGAAGGTGTAACCTCTCCAACCACAACAGCTGTCACACGAACTGTCAAAGGAAAGTGTTCTTTTGCAGACAGCCAGAGCTCTCGTATCAAATGGGTCAAAATCGGTTCCAGCACGAATTCTCTTTAAAACTGGAAGCCAAAGATCTCACATTCAAAGGTCACTTCAAGGCCGGTTAAGGTTCAATTCAATTGGTAAGGAGACACTTCATTTAAATACCTTTGGCCAAAGCAAGAGTAAACGAGAAAGCTGCGAAGTGTTCAAGGTGAGCATTGCAAACAAGAGTGGAGGTGAGCAGTAGAGATTAAAGCAATCGCATTTCCAACAATATGTGCACTACTTCCTACAAGGATAAATATAGACGAATATCCACAACTCCAAGGTTTCGAACTTGCAGACTTTGATTCTTCTGATGACAATGCTAACTGTGATTCAATCGACATCTTGATAGGAGCTGATCCTTATTAGGACGTAGTCACAGGTATTGTCGTACGAGGATAAAATCGTCCAACAACGATTAGCAGCAAATTGGGATGGCTTTTGTCTGGATGGTCATGACAAAAATCAGACGGACGTACTCTGAACAGCCTCATTTTAGCAGCCGATTGCCTTGATAATTCTACTGTCGTAACCGAAAGGGATGAGTTAACAATATCATTGAAGCGTTTTTGGAAAACTGAGAGAGTTGGCATTGACACCTTTGACTCAGAGAACTCACCCGAGGAACAAGATTTTGTGCGAAATATTCGATACACTGGAACACGCTACGAAGTTGGTCTGCCGTGGAAAAATGATCATGTGCAAATTGATGACGATTACGAACTCTGTCATAATAGATTGAGATCATTGCAGCGAAAACTTCTAAAGGATCCACAAATTCTTGAAGAATACAATAATGGTATTACTGAACAATTGGCAGGAGGAATAGTCGAAAGGGTTCCGGCATCTGATGAGGATAGTGGTAAAATTTACTATATTCCCCATCATTGTGTCATACGAAAGGATAAAGTTACTACGAAGGTACGCGTTGTATATGATGGATCTGCTACGACTAACTTGCGTAACTTTTCACTTAACGATTGCTTACTGATTGGAATTGACAAGAAGATAGAGACATGCTTCGTTTTTTGTGGCTAATGGATGCTTGGGATCCTCATTCAGAAGTATTAAAGCTAAGGTTTTGTCGATTGGTTTTTTTGTCTACGACCTTCGCCAGCAATTCTAGGAGCTACTATCAACCATCATTTGAAGACACACGAGAAACAGGAGCCAGAAACTGTTGAACACTTGAAAAATTCTCTGTATGTCGATGATTTTGTGTCCGGTGCTGAAACCGATGAAACCGCTTTGCAAATATACAAGGGAACAAAGCAGTTGATGGCCAAAGGTGGATTCAACTTGCGAAAATGGAACTCGAATTCCAGTAACGTAGTAAAGTCTATCGAAGCGTTAGAAGGTAGCAAGAATCTGAGCTTGATTAGTGACAAGTCAAGTGTTACTCAAGATGATTAGTCCTTTACAAAGTCCACAATTGCAAAAGAGTCCCTGCTCACGGAACCCACTCAAGTCAAGGTAGTAGGAATGGTGTGGTATACGGTGGAGGACACATTTTTGCTCAATTTGACTGAAATAATCGAGCACGCCAATTCTTTACCTGTCACAAAGTGATCGTTGTTGAAATGGTCATCTAAAATCTTCGATCCCCTTGGATTCTTGTCTCCTTTTACGATAAGGCTCAAGATTCTGTTCCTAATCATGTGCTTGGATAGACTGGGGTGGGACTGTGAACTGCATGGCAATCTACGTGAACAGTGGAACATTTTATTGTCAGAGTTAAGGTTTCTAAATGATGTTCGTGTACCGAGGTGCTTTTATCTACTCTAACCGAAATCTTTTACTGCACAAGTTCATGGACTCAGTAATGCATCTGAAAGTGCAATTGGTGCTGTTGTCTATGTAAGAGCAGTCTATGAGATGGTACCATCGACGTGAAATTAATCGCTTCAAAGACAAAGGTCGCACCAGTGAAAAAGCAAACGATTCCCCGATTAGAGCTGGTGGCAGCGACTGTACTAGCGAAGTTAGTAGAGTCTTTGTTAAAGGAACTCAAGTGGAGTCGACTCGATGACAGCACTTCACTGGATACGAAACGATCGAGCATGGAAACCATTCGTGCAGCATCGAGTGAACAAGATTCGAAGTATTTCGTTGACAGAATCTTGGAACTTTTGTCCTGGATCACTTAATCCTGCAGATTTACCCTCACGAGGTATTTCTGGGCAACTAATTTCGAATTTTTCCTTATGGTTCAATGGACCCAAATTCTTGGCAAGGCGCGAAGAAGAGTGGCCAAAACGCCCACCTCTCACAAAGGGACGAAGTTCTGATAACGAAGGCAGATAAAACCAGATCTTTAATGGTTCTAGGCGAAAGCAGAAGCACAGACTTGAAAACACGCCAAAAAATAAAAAAAATGAAGTATTCATGTTTGCTGGGTGTAAGGCGGTATGCGGTCACGGAATGTGAATATTATCTCATCAAGAACCTGCCTTGTAACAAAGTAATCGTCAGAAATAGACTCGTGCTTCACCTTGGCCCAAGACAGTTCTTAACTTTACTCTGAGAATGACTACCGCTAAGGTTGTCGAAACGTTAGTCAAAAACAACAAAAATAGTCCTTCTCAGGACTATACCAGCCTGGACGATCTACATTTACAAACATGTAACGATACTCCCGGGCTCAAACCATTTTTTTATTGTGAATTAGTATTGAACATTCCCATAAATGATCCTTGATTCATTGGAACACCAATGTCTCTACCCTTATGATGGATTATAGGCAGGAAAGATTGTGTACTTCACTGCATTTGAAGTTCATAAATTATGTCATTCATTTTTTTAGCTATCATCCTAGTCCTTGTGTCAAATTTGTTCAACTTCTCTGAGATATACATAGGAAAGTAACATTTCCTTTGATCTGTGGCACAGCTAGCTCCTTCAAAATTTTAACACAAGTTTCTAGTATTTCGAACATTTTAGCTTCACTTGCGTCACTGGCAGTAACTTAAACATAGGACTTACTTAACATTGCCGAAAATCACTGAATCACAAAGCACAACATCAACTGGGACTCGGCAAAATGCATTACATCCAATACTGATTATAGACAAAAGCTTACATTAGAAAGTTGGTATACCAACTTGGAACAACCCCCCCTGAACAGATCACAACAAATACCAGCACCTTACAAACGACTTATTACAATACAAACAAACGATCAACTGAAAACATTACACTTCACACTAATTCACAATGACAATATGCAATTGACACCCACACATTTCCTGTACACACTAGACAATGACGTAAGAACCAGAAAACAAATACGGCTAACCTGACGTTTACTCCTCATTTGACTCTGAAGATAACTACCGCTAATGTTGTCGAAACGTCAGTCAACAACAACAAAAGCAGTCCTTCTCAGGACTATACCAACCTGGACGATCTACATTTACAAACATGTAACGATACTCCCTGGTTCAAACCACTTACTTTATCGTCCAACATGGTGTTTAAACGATCCAACTTGTTGGTCCAACAATGTTGGATCGTTTAAACAGGCCTTTACGGTGTATCTTGAGCCAAATACTCAAAGTTTGCATCCCCCAATGGAAATCGTATGCACTCCTATATGGTTGACATAAAAGCATTTTAGGCTGCTTAAGATAATATTAGCTCTGTTTGACAGCATTTATTGACAAATCTTTGTTAAAGTCTGGAAGGGGGCTGAAATAGAAAAAATGATGAACGCCGTGATCTGAAACTAACGATTAGCGCAAAATTTCAACATGGTGGCCACTAATTGCTCTTTTACTTGGACTTATTTCCAGTCTTGTAACGTGTGTACAGTTAAACTTGGCAATGTTTTCTGTACACTTCAACTATTGCAGACGTTATCTTTACCTTAAGAAGTTAACCTGGTTAATATATCAATTGACAATCATATAATGTTATTATTAAAAACTTCAGCCTTATCATCATCATAACACCTTCTTGTGTCAAGCTAAAAAGAACAGAAGGCATATCATTGACTTCTATTTTCATTCTTTGAAACCTGGTTTGCTTAGCATTTTTCATAAGAGACTAAGCATTCTCAATGACCTCCTCTAACTGACGTTTCATTCTATAAACACCCCGCCGCATAGAAGAGCTATCAGCTGAGCTGAGCTTCGTTCGTGAAATTTGGCGTAACCAAGTTTGTCAAGTGTGTTTACCATTTTTGAGTTGATTCTTTTACTGCTGCTATGACAAAGGTTTTTGCAAGCAGCTAAAAGAACTGCATGGACAAAGCACAGCAGGATTCTCAACGGCCTACACAGGCAGGTTGTGCAAATATTGTCCGTGTATTGGATGATGAAGATGCTAAGCCATTTCGACGGTGCACCGTGTACGATGCACGGTGCACGGTGCACGTGTTATAAATTGGATAAAGCCGCTTTTGAGAGCATCTTAGCACTTGCTTTGCGATTGATTATAAGTAATAAAGTGCAAAGGAACAGGTGAATGTGCTAACGTATTGATTAATGCTTCAGTTTGATTTTCAATCTAGGGGAGATTTTTGGAAGTCTGTCTTTTCAATTCTTCATTGGTGAAAGGAGAATTTCTGGAACAGTTGAGGAAACATGTCAAGCTTTGTACACAGTAATGAAAGATATATGTTTAAAAGTGCTAAATATTAACTATCAAATTAGTTAAATTACAAAAATTTATTATTAGCAACCACATGTAGGGTTTGATCTGGCTTGTTGCTCATCTCAAAAGTCAATCGTGTTGTTTTTGATCAATTCATGGCTATAGGGCTTGATATAACCATAGTTATTGGCGTTGCATGTTGAGCCTGTTGAATGGGCATGAGAGCATGTTTTGCTGGAGATTGCATGTTTGGGGTAGGCTCTTCTGTAAATAAATGACCGCCTTGTGCTTTAAATAAAACTTTATTTATCTTATGTTGAACATAATTGTATGTTTTGCTATCGAGCACAGACAAAGCACTGGCAATTAAATTGCAAAATGTTTGCAACATATAATTTTCTTTTGCTGTTTTCCACGTTTTCATCTAAGCAAAAGATTGAGATATCTCTTTTATTAAGCCAAACTCTTCAACACCTTGCCTTTTTCTTCATGAATGTTTTTTTTGACTGCTCTGTTATTTGATCTTGTTGCACCTTGCTCTTTCGTTGTGTTAATAATAGATGTGGCAGGACTTTGGCCACTTGCAATATCTTCCACTTAAAAATGTATTGAGATCTTAGCAAGTCATTGGAAAGTTCTTTTGACAACCATAAAACTTTCACCAGATAAAGCCACATATATAATTTTTTCAGCTTGTTGTCTACCCAAATAGCACTATTACGTTGTGACAACATTGCAGTAAGGTTCATATTGTACGTTGACAGAACGTTGTTTTGTAGACTCGTAGGAACTTAAATAAAACGTCGGAACCGACGTCAATACCAACGTTGTATATACGTTACTTTAACGTGGAATAATTACGTGGTGCGAACGTTGAGACCTAATGTTGAGACAAAGTTGTAATTTACGTTAATAAAACGTTTTTTGTGGACTCGTAGGAACGTGAATGCAACGTGTGAACCGACGTTAATAATAATGTTGTAGAGACGTTATTTTGAAGTAACGTTAAATGAAATGATAGATCTAGCACTAAGAAGGTTTTGGCATATTCATTAAAAAAGCATTATTTTGTAGTTTTATCATGACACGTTATCATATAGCGTTAGCAAGGCTTTAAATATATAACATGTAGCACAAAAACTACTGTAAACAATGATATATATTATATTTTCAGGAAAATAACATAAGTTAGATGATATGTAGTATCTAAACCAGGTATAAAATAATAATATGAATGTTTTATAAATAGAAAACTATCTGTACATTATGATACGTTTGCGTCCTTGCATATTTGTTTTTGTAAAAACGTCCTTAAAAACTCTATCGAACTTGCGTTTATAGTCCATATACCGTCCAAAATTTCAAATTAGTTTTAATGAAAGAGTGATACATATCTCTCGAGCACGACTCTGTCGTTTAAATACATCCTCTCGCATTCATTGTTCTTGACGTTTTGTTTGAGCGATCCTAAATAAAATAACATCACTTAATAATCTAATAAAATATGTTTAAATAATGATTGAAGAGAAAAGTTTTTGCTAATCTTTGCTTTAAAGAGGTTAAATGTATCACTAAAATATATTCTTTATCATGTGTTCACAGTAAATACATAAAACACACACATAAATACGCAAATCAGTCTTTAATAATAATAGAAACCGATCTTAATACCATTTACAAGTAAACAATAAAAACACTACTTACTTTAAAAATGTTACCAGCAAACGTACTGAATGAAAAGTGTCAGTTAAAGCAGGGCAACTCTCTCAGAGATTGTCACAGTGGAGGAATATAACTTCTGACAAGGAACTTTTGAATACCATAAAGGGAAGGAAAATTGAATTTTCTTCTCCTCCAATCCAGGTTCACCTCTTTACTGAAAGACAGTTCTCTGAGTCTGACCAGCCATAAAGTTTAATTGTAAACTTTCTTTTCTTTTGTCATATTTAACACAGTGTACTTTCTTTTCTGTCTCGATATTCCAGCTCTTTAAAGTCTCACATGACTCCTTATTGACGTAGTCCAATGACGAAATAGAATTAAAAACTAGACAAGACTTATCTAAGTTGAAGTTTGATTGTAATTCTCTGAGTTATTTCACAAGGAAACTAAGGAGTCACCTACCCAATGCTGCCTTAAAGAACATCTTAGGCTTCCCACCCAGGCAATTCTGGTCTGTTGATATTTTGCAAGTAGTAATGAAAAATAATTATTCGTACAAAAAATTCTCCAAAGCGAGATGCAAAATGGCAAAAATTTTTAACTTTCAGAAAAAAAAGAAAATTCAATTGCTTCTTTAAATTTCATATCATCAGCATCACATTCTGAAAATTCAGCATCACATTCTGAAATTTTTCATAATGCAGTATATTTTAGGCAAAAAACATACACAGGTGTATCGTAAGCAGGGCATATTCTAATTATTGCATCAATGCCACGTAGTATGGTATATAACACCAGATACGTTATTCTAAGTTTCAGTTACTTTAATCTTTTCATTTCCAGTTTTGGTGCCGCTTAGCGAAGAATTCTTATATACAGAAAGTTGCATAAAGGTAGTGGAGCTTGTTGCAAAGAATGCTAGTAACATTGTTTTTACACTTAATTGCGTTTGCGACTGTTTAAACTTCCACTTTTTCACGTATAAAAAATTTTCAATGATTAGTATCAGCAAGTATTTTTGATTTGGTATTGAATATTTAGATCTTTTGTGCTTTGTCGAAAAAACTCCAAATGAAACAAAATTCTATTTGGAATAAATTATTGCAAGCATTGCCAAAACAATATCATTATCACTATTTGTCAAAACTATTTTGCACATTTCAACAAGATTGCAACTGGTGTGTTAGAAACCAGTTGCAAGAAGATTTATATTATGCCTTAGCATACTTAAGCAATGTCATTGTTTACCTCGATTTTATGGTTTTGTAACATCAGTATTGTATTTGTTTTGTATCATTTTCCCTATAGACGTTGTTTTGCATTGTTTACTTCCATCTAAGAAATAATTTTAGTAAAAGCTCAAATTAAGGAAGAGCTTTTGCAAAATTCACCAAAAAACTTCAAATTTGAAGCAAATGCATAATAGAGTAAAAGTAGAACAAATATATAGCCAAAAAAATACACTCATATAGTTCATTTTGATTTTGATTTTAATTATGATTTTACGACCAAGACTCCATTTTATAAAAATAAAATATAAAGAACAATAAAAATAGCTTCATTAATTAGCCAATCTATCTAAAACATTGAAAGAGCAATCAAAACTGCAATATTAAGAGTAATTTATTTGATCAATTTGTTAGATTCATTTCCTCTAACAGTGCTTTTTTCCAGTTTTTGCTAGCATCATCAGATTTCATAGCCTCATCGTATGATATTGGAAATTTATTGATCTTATAACAGTAATCAGTAAACGCTAAAGGTAGCTTACTCTCACCTTGAATAGCGAACAGCATGTCAACGGCTAGGTATTAAGATATATGCTAACTAAATTTGTAGTTATTAACTTTGCTAGGATACAGGCTGGACTATGGTAATAGATTGATTTTCTTGCAACACATTACAAAAAAGATATTCACCTCAAGTGAGTATCAACTGCTGAACATCAATACAACATTTTTTATAAAAATAATAATTTTCGAAATTATGGTGTCTTTTTTGCTTCATTCAAATATCATTGTTTCTTGCTGCATGACAGCTAAAAAGTTTAAATACTAAAATTTAAATGAAAAATCTCACATGTTTTATAAATATAGCTGTGCATTATGTGAGATATTTTGGAATTTTATAATGAATCAAGTTTGGATAAAAAAGTCGTACAAGAGACAAACATCATGCTTGTACATTTATAGATCATCCAGCTTAGTCGTCATCAGAGTCAAGTTAGGAGTAAATGTCAGGTTTGCCTGTAAAAAAATCAACAAAGAGATTGCGGCTGTGCCACATGTTTGTAGAGGTTTATCTTCACACTAGACTGTTGGGCAATTGTCTTTTTAACACGAATCCGTTTCCCGCCTTGCACGTCTCTGGCTAATATTCTCAAATTATTAATGTTATTTATCTCCACTTCTTTTTCATGAAGCATATAGAAGTTGTTTTCCTTCCATTTTTCCATATTCTGCCTTCAACTTTATTGCAGGTAGTGCATTCCGTGCAAATCTTGGATCAGAGTCATAAGCTTTTCTGGAATAAAAACTTTTCGCATTTAATACAATCGACAAATTTTTTTAAAATAGACATGTTTCGACATCTCATGATTTTCAAGATGTCTTTTTTAAAAAAAATTGTCGTCTTTATTTAATGCGCAATATTAATAGTGCTTTTACGCAGTTACGGTAATAAAAACTTTATGGAAGAAGAAAATGTTGCCTAAGTATTGTCCTACATCCGTTCAGGTCTTCTGAGAAAACGTTATATATTACACACAGACTGCCAGTCTAATGTTTGGACAATTGAGTTGAAGTTTAAATTGACATAACCATAGTTTTAATATAGTAGACTAGCCTATGTTTTCAATACAAAGATGGTCCTGGTGCACATTGCGTGTAGTCAAAATATTTAGGATATTTGCAAAATTTTAGCTTCAAAATATAATTTTTGTAACAAGATGTAGTGTATAAGCTCATATTAATTATTTATATTAAAAAAAGACCTGAGGAAGCAATATTGCCCTAGATTTTAAACACAAGCACACAATGTTGTTACCATTGACAATTCTGCAAACACTTAGCATAACATATCATACTTGTGGTTCTTGACATAAAAATAACGTTAACTTGTAATTTCGAATGCCCTGAATAGATCTAAAGATGTGTTTACAATCTCTGTTTAAAAGCAGCGATAAAATAAGTTAAAACATCAAGTTTCACGTCTATCGTCAAAATGATTATTAACTTTTAATTGTAAAACTGATAACAAATATATTTGGTTATGGCTATGGAGGTTTCATAAAGTTTTTTTCATAACGTCTATTATTCATTAAATATACACTCGCTCTTACAGAAAATGCATGAAAATGTTAATTTTTCCATACCCACCACCAGTAAGAATTTGCGAAACTCTAAAGCGATCATAAAATAATAAAAGTAAAACACTTCCACTTCTCTTTCTTGCAAACGAGACAAGTCTGCTTGAAAGTAGAGAACCTTACGTTACAAGTCCCTGTTGTTAGAGCAGATACACAGTATGACTTTGCTTGGACAGATAGATCGCATGGAGTTGGTATAGAAAAATGAAGCCTATATTGACTTGTTGAAATACCGTACATGGCGTTTCTATGTAGAGTTGCTAGAACAGTATATTATCAAACTTTATGCGTGGATTAAATATTGGAAAAAAATCCTGTTTTGCTTTAAAAGCCATGCGTGTTCTACCAATAATGGCAGAAAAATACAAATACAAATGTAACATTATGTCACTGACACATTATTTTTTCACAACGCATTTAGTAAGTTATTTCTATCGCTCAATGAAATTTAGTAAACGCAATAGCATCTACAAAGATTTTTGCCAGTGCTTGAGCTTTTTTGATAAGTGATCTCACCATTAAACAGAATAAAAGCAAAGAAAGAAATACAAATGACGATCTTCCAAGATTTAGCTGTATCTATGATATTTGCATTCTTTCAAAGATTTTACACAGAAAACACGACAACAGTAATAGTCCAATTCTAATGTTAGAGTAAACAACTTTATGTATGTTTTCATTGGAAACGATCACTTTAAAATTGATCGCGTAGTCATGCAATTGTTCTTGATAATGTGTCAAATCTATAAGCCAAAATCACATACCAAACAAAAAAATATAATGACATAATTACTTTAGTTTCGACGACATGAAGACGTCGGTTGTATTGCAGCATGAGAATATTTATTTGTAAAACTTGTATCCAATTGCGAATAATACTAGTTATGACATGCTGATGAAGACTTTGATGACGTTTCTGTGATACGAACATGCATTTTAAAGAAATTTATATTCTTGGTGTATAAATCTCATTATGACATTATAAAACTTATTGGACGTCAGTTTTAATGCGGTTGAGTGAAATTGTTAACAGCTCCTAATTTAAAACAGTGCAAATGAAAAATGTTTATCAACAGGCAGGAGATTGTAAAATTACATGAATGATTAAGAAGATGCTTCATTACCAGTTAGAATGTCTAAACTTGCATATTTCTACCATCAAAATATATAAAGCAATTATAAGCTTTAGGAGTTAAGATGTCTGTAAACTCACGTATGAAAAGAATAAAAATGTTAGATGGAAGTCTTAATTATGAAAAGTGTAGATTAAACAAAATTTTGCATCTGTGATGTAAGCGCCAAGTGAGCAGTTTCTTATAAAAACACTATTTTCTAGACAAAATGGTTATATCACATGGCTATATCAATGCGTCATACGAATAGAATAAGTATTATTTGTACAAGTTATGAATTAAGCATTTGATTTTGGAGTTAGCTTAAATTAGGATACTGGTGTCTTATTCTAATGTTCAATCAATTCTATTGAGACAAAAAATATTGTGAACTTGCTGGTCTCTGATTTGCAACAAAATTGTTCTGCCTAATCCTCGCAGGAGTTTTGGAGGCAGCCAGTGTATGGTGTTTGGACACCCACAAGTTTTCACACAGCGGATGTACTATATAAAGAGGACACCCGCAAAATTTGCAAAATTTCTCAAAGTAAAACTTGGTGTTTTCCAGCTGGTCCTTCGGTAAATTAGTTCTCAATAATAAGTTTCAATGCCATGCTCACAAAGATATGCTTTATGCATTAGGCATGGATGCAATTTGCAAGGCACTTGTTTGTAATAAACAGCGACAAAAACATTTTGGAAAATATACAAATCTAAAAAAGAATGTGTGAGTTAGTCCATCATATTCTTATTCTTTGTACCGTTTAAGATGGTTCGCGTATAGTATAAAAAACAAGGTTATTTTGAATAAAATATATTGGTGAAAAATTGTCATTAAAATCGGAAAAAATATTGTTTTTCAGAGAGAAAATGATAAAAAATATGGACACCATCGGGTTTCAAAAGTTTGCAGAGCCCCTAAGTCTTGGAGGTACTGCTGAGGGAAACTGCATTATTTTTTATTGAAATTACTACTGTTGAATTTAAAGTGTATTGGTTTCTCCAACCTAACACTATTAATTTATTACTGCATGGGATTGAAAAATTTACATAGTTGAGTATCAATGGAATTATTTAGCAAGATATAACATTTTTTCTGTTCGTACTTTTTCCTGTTAAGTTTTCTCTGTGAACTATAGAATGTTGCTTCTAATAAAGCTGTTAATGGAAAACAATCTTAGTTTATAATCTCTTTATTTTTCTTTCATTTTTTTGTAAGTAGAGCATTGTCATAGTTAACAATTGCTTTGATGCTCATTGGTCCTACAACCATGGGCAAGACATCTTGTAATGAAATCAGTATTTGAGCATTAAAAGTAGTGACTTCGTCGTTGAGAATTTAGTGGATTAGCCATTTATGTGTCTTTTCTGTGTAAATGAGCTTATATAATGCTTTAAATTTATCCATATCCAATGTTCTATGTAATAAAAAATATGGATGTTTTATTTATCAGGAACAGAGGAAAATCTTGGAATTCAGGTAATAGATGCACTTAGTTTGGTCTTCATGGTGTTTCAAATGTTTGGTGTGACATAAACTGCCAGCACGTTCCTCTAAATTGTCTACAGTAATTTTGTTGCTGCACATAACTTTATCGAGTGACATTCAAAATGGTTGATATTACCATACAAAATGTGCTCGATGTGAAAAAAGTAAAATCACTTTGTCTTCAAAAAAATTTCTTGCACTTTGTGTTTTTCTTTTTTTTTCTTTTATTTAATGCATTTTATAGAGTAACACAGATTACGTTAACAATTCTTGTCTTTTTTACGTTTATATCTTTGTATTTTAAAGACTTAAAACTAAAGCTGTCGCTGGATTCCATGAAGAATTATGACATTTAGACACTCATCTACCAATTGTTAGTAACACACATGCATTTCAAAGCAAAACATTTCTACGAAAATCCGACTGATGTATAAACGACTATAATTATGCCGCCAGACGGTCAAAATGTGCTTAAAAATGATTTTCACGGCTCGCGGTTCCAAATAATAATTTCATAATGTTTTGGGTAATAACGCAAAAGCAAGTTAATCAATGCAACCCTAAATGTTAAGTATGTACAAGATATTAGTGTTAGTACCACTCAATCGACTAGTAGGAAACTTGTCAAAAAGTATATTACTCTGTTTACTTTCAGTCACTCGTTTATGAAGCATCAACGAATCTTTTTATACCATGATGCTGACTCAGTATTTTAAGGTCTTAACTTATACTACAAGCAGACATGCGTCCTCAGTAGCGGATCTAGGGGGTATTCAAAGCGAGCAGCAGCGAGTAAAATAAAGACAGCCAATAAAACTGGGTGAGTTGGCAGGTCTGTGTGTGGTAGTCATACAGCATCACAGCAATTGAAAAAATGCTCGTTAATGCTTGATAAATGAGTAACTGAGAGTGAATGTTATATAATATTTTTTTACTCATTTCATAATAGTCTATCAAATGGTACTGAGAATTTTTCAATTTGCAAGTTTTTTTTTGTTTTGATAACTAATAATGACGTCATTGTGAATGTAATGTGCAGAGTTATCGCTTGGGGTAACATTAATTGGTTGCTTTTGCATTATTCTCAATAGCATTCTGAAAGAAATTATGAGTTGTAAGAGTGTACAGGGAAAGTTTTATTTTTGAACACATTCGTCCATGTTCTTAATGTAGTGTTCCCCCTGCTACCATGTTACAAGCTCGAACAATCTTAAAATAACATTTATAAATTAAGTAATCGACCAAATCCACCCTGCAAAAAAGTAGCAGTAACAACGAATTTCAGAAAAAAGCGAAATTTTTGTAATCGTTTTTTGTGGAATTGACTTAACCGTTTTTCAAGACGTATGTTGTGACACACGCATTATTCATAATTATTTTCAATGTGGCATCTTTTCCATTCTATTTTTAACGTTTCAATATGACTTTGAATAGCACGATAAAGCTACCCTACATCATAGGTTCCATAGATATTATTATAATATATACATATAGTCTGCTTATCACCAGCAAAAGCTTGTATTGCCACGTGGATTTTAAAATGAGAGTTTAGACTAATTTTTTTCGTCCCTGCTTTTTTTGGAAAATGTACTTTACCTTACAAGCTATTGTTGCTGATTAGCAGATTTTGTGCACAAACATATGTAATCGTCAGGCTATGACAAAGCAAAATTTATTTTAATAAGTTGCAATATGCATGCAGTGTAGTTTTTATTCACATATAAAATGACAAACAAAATTGGTACTAAGAGTTAACTAAGCAACAACGATCCATTTTTTAATTGATGTTTTAATGAAATATCTTGTTTCCTATTTCTACAAACAATTTGCGGAAATTGAGGTATGATTATTTTGGCGTTGTTATAGGATAAGATTGTCAAGTTGCTCAAAATGTTTTGTAGGTCCGCTAGTTCTTTATAATAAATATAAAATCCGTGAAATAAATCAAAGTGCAGATTAGTTTGCTGAAAGAAATCAATAAATTTCTGCAACTGTTAGTAAAAATATTACAAGCACAATATACGATTATAAACAACCTATATAAACTTTATCCGAAACGTTTGAAGCATGTAATTGAAGAGTATCATTAAAAAGAAAGCACTCTAATATAGCAACTTTAATAAAAAATTTCATCATTACTTATACTGAAGATAATAATTAGTAATTACAACACATACGTTTTCATAACTATATCGGTTGAGGCTTTGTCAGAAAACGTTTTATATCATACAGAGAATGCGAGTCTAATGCACTAATATGTATAAAACTGGATAACACAATTTAGTGCTTGACTTGAAGCCGGGAGGCAGCCATATTAGACTTTTCATTTTTTTAGTGTTTATATAGGTTTTATATAACAAACTGCCACTCTCTCATCTATTTTAGATCATATGTTTTACTCTTGGGACAAAGAAGAGTTATTATGATGAAAAGACTGCAATAGAACAGTTTTGGGCAAAAACTCATATTTGCTAAACTTCATATAGAAATCTTCTCACGTTGCTTAAATAGCATAATTAAAGATTTGGAATGATTTCTGAAAGAGAAAATAACAAGAATACAAAATATGATAAAAGTTCATTGTAAAATTTGTACTAGAAATGAATAGTCCAATATGGCCGCAGCTGTGAAAAGTTGGCTTCAAAATTTCCTAGGCACAAGAATTAGGTTGTGTTATCCAGTCTTTATATACATCAGTGGTCTGATGTTTGAACGGCTGACGATTAAATTCGCATAACCATATAGTTTCAACATTAGACAAGCCTAGGCTTAAATATGATTGTGGAAAACACCGTGGTGTTTCCATGTGGTACACACCGTGGTGTAGCTAAAAACTCTTTTTCACGCTATTGCAAAAGGGGACCTACTCCCCCCCTCACGCTGTAAAACTAAATCTGACTTCCGTGTTTAAGAAAATTCTTAACTTTTTCGTCAAATGCTGTCTATATTACCCGGTGTAAAAAAAGAAATTACAAACACTGTTGTTGTGTAAAAATAAATTTATTCTTGAAAAATTGTTATGTACTTTGCATGCTCTGACTTTTCACCATAGTTGTGTATAGTTATACAAACGTACATAATCATTAATTAATCATAGCCTACGACTAAAAAACATTAAGACTGTTAATTAAGCAAAGCTACCGGCCAGCAACGGCACCTTACGCAACGGCGCTATCTGACATTTTGCAGCAACGGCGCATTATAGGAGCAGCTTCACTTTAAGGTAATGCTAAAGCAACGGTGCATTATAGCAAATTGTTGCACTTTCAGACATTTCTTAAGCAACGCGCATTACAGCAGCCAGTTTTACAGTCAGAGACTTTTGCAACATCTGCAAATTACCACAATCAGTTGCTCTGTTTCTAAGGTAAATGTACATAGTCTTTCTACGTGCACTTTGTTGCTTCTTTGTTTGCAGCAGCGCTCCTTGCAGATAGTTTTTGTTCAAAATTAGCAAAGCTGGAAATTTTGAGAGTCTAAATTAAATCCACGTTTCTATTTCGTACAAGTTTTGATCAAGCGTTTCTTAATTATAGAGAAAGGAAAGTCTTCGTTGATTTCAATGAACTTTTTTTAATACCTCTTGGGTGTATAAGATCTAAAGTGTAAACAACTCCATGTATCCAAAACGCTCAGTTGGCATAACAGTAACTAAATCAAGAACTTTAAAATACATTTGCTTGTAGTTATGCTTGTATCTTATCTAGTAACTGGAGTGCCCACTTTTTTAACAGCTGCTTTATGAAACTCTAAATAGTTCTAAAGATAGCAAATACCATAGTGAACACTTAAAGTAATATAATAAGCTGATAGTTCTTAAAAGAGCTGTTTTAAGTAAAGAGCATTAACCCAATAGTTCTAAATTAATCGACACGATGCATTTCGGCAGACTACTCCTCAGGTGTCAACGTCTGCTAAATGAAAATTTACAATCTACCGATATTTATAATGCCAAGAAAGAGTGTACGTCATCTCCAAAAGGGAAGATGACGCTCAAAACATAGATAAATTAAAAACATAATCCTTTTGTCGGCAGAGGACGGGATTGGTTAACTTAATTAAAACAGCCTCCATGACGCGTAACTGAAAGAATGAACGGCATTTCTTAATAACTCTAAAATTGTCGTTTGAATAAGAATCATCACAATGGGAGTTATCCAAGAGATGTTTGCCTATCGTGGAGTCACATGAAACTAAATTACTTTTCTTACAATCACGCTTTGTTTGTTGTCTTGAGGGGACCGTTCCATTTCTGATTGAAGTTGGTACATGCTGTTCGATCCTATCACCCAACCTTTGAGAGGTTTTACCTACATAGCGAGCATCACACTCACATTATATTCATAAACTACATTGCTTAAAAGTTGTGTCAGTAGAGATTGTTTTGGGATGGGTGAAGGAATTATACTCATCTTTCTTGGAATTATACATATCAGTAGATTGTAAATTGTCATTTAGCAGACGTTGACACCTGACGAGTAGTCTGCCGAAATGCATGGTGTCGTTTAAATAAAACTATTGTGTTAGTGCTCTTTACTTAAAACAGTTAACATTCTTTTAAGAGCTATCAACTTATTATATTACTTTAACCATTCACTATGGTATTTGCTATCTTTACAACTATTTTCAGATTTGTCACCACGATGAAGTCAATATTTTATTAAACTCTAAATAGTTAACATCACTGCTTAGACAAACAAGAAAAGTCTTAAAACTCTCAACTTTATTCATACCATGTTGAAAGTCAGTTTCTTTGTCTTGAGAAACAGAGTACAGAACTAATGACTACTCAAAAATTACTTTTTAAATAAAAACAAAATATCGTGGCCAGAGATTTGCCAGGCGGAAAGCGAATTTTCAATATGAACATAATAGCCCAACATAAGACTTTTAAAAAAGCCATAGTAAAATAGTAAAATAAAGAAAGATTTATTAATACGTTTCGTCTTTAACTTAAGACATCTTCAGATTACTTGAGATAAATTATATACATGAGGTTTTAAACACAAGCATATATTACAGGGTGTTAAATTACATGTGAGGGGAGTAGGAAGTTTAGATGAGGGAATTAAGTGAGAATGGTGGTATATTAAAGAAGATGAAGGGGGATTGAGTTCCTTGGGTGTTAAGAGAGGGCTTAAGGAAACAGGGAAACCCTCCTTATGTCCACCACCATCTGCAGTTCTTTCCCATATAAGAAATACATCTCACTCTGCCGATTTTAATGACTTCTCAATTCTCTCTTCCTCCTCCGACAATTATGACCTTATGATTCATGAAACCCTTCTTATATCCAAACTTAAACCCTCTCTTAACACCCAAGGATAGTCTTCTCGTATTTTAGTATTCAAATGATCAGAAATGACAGAGGCACCATGATAAGTTTATTTAATAAGCTTCATTCTGTTATTGTCATGTTGAGTTAATGTATCTTTGATCAATGTAGTTATAGATTTTGCAGTTCTTTTAGAACTAACAACCAAAAATTAAGCTGCTTTTCCATGATATCACGCAGCAAATTCTAAGGGGTATAAATTAGCAAATGTGGTATATTTTATCCAAATTAATGGGGTAAATAATTACCCCTATTTCAAGGGTTATTCATAATCAAGGTATAATAATGTATGTACACCCCATTCGATAAAGTACTAAATAATTGCTAAGTTTTTGGTGTTCTGGGGTAATAATTACACTAATTGGTGGGAAACTTTGTTTTACCTTGAGGACAATGTAAACAGAAGATGGGGTGAATCAAATTAGTGGGTAAGAATTACTACCTACGTCTGGAGTAAAAATTACTGGCGACTTTTGGGTTAAAACATTGACTACTATTTACAAACAAATAAAAGAGAAATGTTGTTTACGTACTATACCTTTATAACAACATATACGCAAAATGAAGGACTCACTTTTATATATTTTTGTCTCTGACATATTTTTTCACACTGCATATGGTAAAGTTATATCTATCCTTCAAAAACGCATAATCGAAATAAATGTGATGTAAAGATAAGTAATTAAAAATGACATTATATGTTTATTATATGGCAAAGGTCACGTCCGGCTAAATGGTGTGCTTTATTTGGCTCCGAAGCACGTTTGCCGGTTCATTATTTTCATGTAATCGACCACGGTCCAAAACGCGCAATTTTACAGTCAAATGTAAATAAAATTCGTAATGCAAACCGAACAACGCAAAATAAACAAACAAAAAACCATTTACGAATGTGATTCGAAGAAAAAATCACTTGGAAAACAGTTTAACTATTTAGACGATACAATTCAAAACGATTTTTTGGACGAGAACTTGAAAAGTGAAAGCCAACCGCTGAAAAACAGCAAGGACGAGAAAGAAAACAAGCTTCGTTTCAGGTGAAACAATGCCATACAATAAACCTTTTACCGACCTCTGTTCCTCTGTCTCAAAAAAAAACATGTGAAGTACAACTTTTCATAACACAGATGTAGATTGACACATGTTATATGTATGCAGTGTGTGCATTTTTTATGAGCATGATTTGATGAGTGACATGATTGTTGTTTTTTAAATCAAAAATTTTTTGTAAAAATTCTATTAATTGTTAAGCAGACAATTTTTTATTTAAATCAAGGCTGTTTCTGCTAACATAACTTTACAGCCTTATATTTTTCTTTAATTCATACGCATCGTCAGTATTGCTATATACCTTTCAAAGGTTATCGCAGCCATATTGTAGGGGGTGCAGAAACATTGGGCCGAGCGCGCGGTCACGCAGGGCGTCCGTATAAATTGCTAATAAATGCGCAAAAATTACCCTTATATATATTGGCCATTTTTTTCAAAAATATTTCTCAAACTCGTGCATTTTAATAGTCGAATTATTATTTGCGATTTTTTATACACGTGAGTCCAATTTTGTGGTAATCAAAAAGCGGAAAGTTAAAGAAAATATTTGTTTTCTTTGAACAACTTGACCGTCGTTTGAGCGATGTTCTTGAGTTCGCAAATGTACGGAACTCATAAGCCAAGTCAAACGAACTAAACACTAAATCTAGCCGAGTAACCGTGAGAAATCATAGCCGAAATGGTAAAATATGCGCGTTGTGCAGTTGGATATTGCGATAACGAGAAACGCTATCCTGATTATCATGTTAAGAGGCCTCTACGTTGAGACCGGTCTCACGTAGAAAAGTTAGTTTTTCATAAGTGGCCCAAAGATCGAGCACTTGCTTTGGTGAAAACAAATAGCAAACAGCAGAGCCGATGACTTAAACCCAAAGCCTAGTGCACAAGGTACTTTCGTTTGCTCAAATCATTTTCCTTTGGGAAGAAGAACCCCAAATAACCGCGGAACGGATAATCCTTCGGTTTTTATTACGCGCAATCGAGGACTCCGCTTAAACGTAAAGGAAGAGAAACATGGACGACATCAAAGCGTCCTCATCAAGCCTATGACACCGAGGATTCTGATTCAAGTTTTGATGGAATCTAGCAAAATCTGAGGTATCTTTAATCCCTGTCTCTTTGGAATTTGAACAGTTGACGAGAGAGTATGATGTAAGGTTTCACACCGGCCTGTCATCGACTAACAGTTTTAAGTGTGTATTTGAATACTTGCTGCCAAAAGCTAGTAATATGCAATACTGGTGTGAAGAAAATATTCGTATTTCAGTTCTTCTTCTGGCTGTAAGTCGCCATACATAATAATAAAAATAGCAATGTCACTTTACAAATAATTGGAAATGCTAATAAGAGTTTGCCGTAGAATAGTTCCTCGTGATACTTGCTGACTTTGCTGTAGATATGTGGGTGTGTTGCAAGCTCAAGAACGTCGCTCAAACGACGGTCAAGTTGTTCAAAGAAAACAAATGTTTTCTTTAACTTTCCGCTTTTAGATTACCACAAAATTGGACTCACGTGTATAAAAAATCACAAATAATAATTCGACTATTAAAATGGACGAGTTTGAGAAATATTTCTGAAAGAAATGGCCAATATGTATAAGGGTAATTTTTGCGCATTTATTAGTAATTTTTATGGACGCCATGCGTGACCGCGCGCTCGGCCCAATGTTTTTGCACCCCCTGCAATATGGCTGCGATAACCTTGAAAAGGTTTATTGGCAAGTATCGTCATCTGTAAGAAAATTTATTACTAAAACGACAGTAATAAACTGTTAAAATATGTTTTTTCAAATAGAAAATATTTCTCAAGACATCCATACGTTTCTTGTTGTTTGTCTTGTTTTATGCATGTACTATTGAGCGGGTTTAGTTAACCTAAAAAAAATTTTAAAAAGTTTTTATTTTCTTTTTAATGTTTTGCATAGCTGAGGATTTTAGAGGTTTTTTAGTAAAATACATAGACGTCCAATAAAAGGCTTTTTGTGAAGTACCATGTGATAAAGGCTCCATGCATAAAGTGATCTTTGATATACATGTATGTATATGAAAATAATGGCGCCATCATCGTCTATACATCACCAAGTGTCAATCTACTGTCACCAATTATACAAGAGTAAGTGAATAACATCCATATGTTTTCTATTGCAAATTAATCGACCTCTTAACCGCAGTAAATCCACATTACTTAATTCATTTTGCGCATTTTTGTCTCGCGTATGGTCTTCGACTACGTTCAACCTCACATGATAATGAACAGTTGCATTACTATAGTTACGTCAACGAGCGCTATATATACACAGGTAGATCGAGAGACACAGATAGCTTAACTTAAATGTTTTTACTAGTATCAAAGTGGAAAAGTCAAGAAACAATTGTTAAGTAAAAGGTTGGTGACTTCGTGTTTACAAGTTGTCACTGCTTTTATGTAGCGCTATACGATGTGGTTTGAACACTTAATGTTTATATCTTATTTACTTCTCGTTTGTTGCGCAAAGTCTTCGTAAATTGGAAACCTTTTTATTGAAATTTCATAGTGCAGGTTGAGAATTATATTAATCTTTCTACGTTGAATTTAATCGTTTCCAATTAATATGTTTATAAACTTTTTCATTTATCTATAAATATGGTTCTTAGTCTTTTCTTGTTCTCATTAACTATGGTTATACTTTATAGTTGTCAATGCAAATCAATCTCAGTACAGAATTTATCATCCATTTCTTTTGTGTTTTTTTTCTGAATAAAGCATCGTGATAGTTAATAATGAAGACTGTAATCATTTTGCTCAAATCATGGCTAAGAAATGTTGTAATGAAAACCTTCAAATGCAGTGAATTCTTTGTTAAAAATTTCGTAGATTGGCCATTTAGGTGTTTTTCTGTTTAAACAAGCTTATTAGGCTTTAAATTGATTCATGTCCAATGTTCTGTATGGTAGCAAATATATGAGTTGTTTTTTTATTTATTCGGAATTCCGGTCGAAAATGCACTCGGATTGGTCTTAATGGTGTTTCAAATGGTTGGTGTAACAATAATTGCAGCTACGTTCCTCCATGTTGTCCAAGAAAATATCGTTGTTGTACCTAATTTATTGAAGGAAATTGAACAAAAGATATAACCTTTAAAAAGTGTTTGATTTGAAAAAATAAAATGAGTTATACTGCAAAACCAAATCTTGCGCTTTGTGTTTTCCTTTTTTTAATAAATAGATTCGCAAACATTAGGTCCAAGTGGTATTTTAGTATGTCTTGAATGCGGTATCATCACAATATCGTTTAGAGTTGCACGAAATTCATTCAATTTAACCTTCTTGCTGCTGTTTTTACTCGTCTTGGGCATTTTTTGATTTTTTCCTCCCCCATAATTTATGCTTGGATTGAACAGTGGGGACGTTTGAGCGTCGGTTGTTTCAATATTGCTCGTTTCGTCACCTTCGTCATTATTCTTTGCAGCATTAATTCTTTCAGAGAACTAAGAGATTGCTGCAACATGGTTGGTCAAGTTCTGCAAGATTCTTTGCAAAGACATTTTCAGTGCACTGGTTACAAAAACAATAAATTGAACTAGAAGCGAAAAACTGGAAAAACGCAACGAATGACGCTTGTTCCACAAAAATGTCGTTTTATGAATGTCAATTTCGTTTTATATATATTTAGGATAAATTGATGAACAATTTAGGGAAGCCATGTACACACTAGTGCCAGTCCTTAAGAATAGAAACAATATTGCTGTTAATGTAAACTTACGAATGCGTAATTAGTCAGGCAGACGGATGGAAAAAAACTTACCGTATCGAGGGGCAATTCCACTATGCCTTCAATTTGTGCTTCATAACATAATAATAATGTTTTAACATGTCGGCTGTGCAAAAATATCTTGTATGTTGTTTCCCGAATCCGTTTTGTTTAGCATTTTCATAATCTTTAAGTTTTGTGCAAAATGGCGTCGAAAAATGAAGAGACCGTAATTAAAAAACACAATATCAAAAATGCAAATACTTAATGTCATCGCTTGCTTTTGATAAGCAGAAAACAAATTACAACAAACGTCACAAAACTCTTCTATTTATTAAATGATCTTATTTTGAGTTTGCGGCGAAGTAACGTCGCCAGGTGAGCAATGGCCGACGAACCTTGTGCAATACCGCCAACACAGGGAGGGCTGCTACGAGTGACGCAGATCGGCATAGGTTGTGAACCTCTCCCCCAAGGAAACGATGGACGTGATGAGATCGTCAGAAGCGGTTGTAAAAAGATTGTGAAACACAAAGATAACATAGAGGACCTTACCGAGAGTAGCAGCTCCGTCAGATGATGGCACTAACACGCCCAACAAGATCGACGATACAATAAGAGGGTGATCAGAACCCTTTCACACCCACTCGACAAAACACGACAGATAGGTGACAAAGTCACTGGAAAAGACAAACGACTCGTCCGTATGTAGATTTGTAATAAGACTATGGACCAAACACTGCTCCTGGAAAACACGAGGTGTCGTGTGCCGTTGCTAAATCCTAAACATGAAACGACGGGTTAGCTGCCTTACAGCGACGAGAGTCGAAGGCAGGATATGATGGTCATCTGTCGTAATGGCAACAGAACTGGTGGAGCCGTAAATGATGGAGTATGACCCCCAGAACGGCAGTAATGACGTTGGGCATCTTGTCCCACAAACGGAAGCCAAAAAGCAGCTGCTAATTGTAAGAAGCACGGACGAACGATTGTCTTGTATCAATGGGGGAAACCAGTTATACAAACAGCATTCAGCGGGGTAGTGTGTAGTATTCGTCTTGTACTGGCCACAGCAGCACTGCGGGACCACTTTGGGTTGTTAAAGGATCTTTACAATGAGATCTTAAAATTGATTTGGCAGGAAATTAGTGGAAATAATCCATCTTCAAAAGCATTAAAGTGTAAAACATGACTATTGTTTCCAAAATGGTGTTCAAAATAATCCATTTGAAAAGTTCGATGCACCAATGCTCACCTAACGGTATTTCAAGCTAGATCAGATTCGAAATTTAACTAGTCATCTGTATCACTGTCAAATATGTCAATTTCGTGTCCATCATCTTTGTTTTGTATGAAGTTTGTGCATACACTACAATTGCAGATGTCAGTACATTTAAGTCCATTTGCCACACATATGCACATATTGTTTTGACATCGTGACTTCATGCAACCACAAGTTAAAAATTCGAGTATGGAGTCCGGTGCTGGTTTCTGGCTCATCCAGTGACTTCTTAACTTCCCATTCACAAACATCCATCCACGGCCTTCTGGCGTTGGGGAGAAATCATTACGTGATAATGATGATTTCCAGATACATGTCACGTAATTTGCCCGTTTACAATGCAATAGCAATTCATCTTTTTTTGGTGGAAGTTTATGCGGTTCTGGGATTTTAATCTTGGTGCAGAATTTTCTGTAGCGCGCTTCGTTGATATTCTGACAAGATTTAACACCCTATAGTTCAGCAAACATTTCTTGAACTGTCGGAAAAAGCTTTTCATCAATGTTGAAAATCTCAACAAATTTCATTAATGCTTCTTGATGTCGATCTGAACCCTTGACAATTTTGTAGGCCTTTTGTTTTCCAACTCCAAAGAACGCACTTGTTGAATCACATCCGGTAACTGCATGAAGAGCTGGCAAAGCGTTAGACATTGCTTCACCAAGACGTTCGTAAATTGTTGAAACAGAAAGTTCTCTTCCTTCCTTTTAATCCAGTTTCAACTTATAAATTACAGCAAATTCACTCTTTGTAGTAGACAGCCACGATTGCAACATCGCTGTCAACAATTGAGATGCGTATACTAGGATTAATATTGGTTTGGGTAGCATGCAGGCAATAAAGAAACAATTAGTGTCTGCTTCTTCTTTGATGGAGCAAAGACTAACTTCTTTTCTTGACATTACTTTGTTATTTCCTACTTCTAGTTGATAATATCCACTTTTAACGGTTACAAATACAGTTCGTTATAAGATGGTGGCTTTGAAGCCCTCGGGATCCGTTTTGTACATCCAAACTTGTAGAAAAAAATTCACAAGATCAACTTTGCTATTGCCATCACTTAGGTACTTTTGAATTGCTTGAGTCGTTTCTGGTCCCTTCTTGACAGCTGAATTCGAATGCTTTCTGAGTTTGCACGTCGTTTGCGTTCACTACCTTCTAAAGATTCGTCAAAATATTGGTTGGTGACAAAATATATGATTTTACCAGAATTAGAGGTGATGCGTTTCAAGACATATTCGGACATTTTGCCAAATGTTGTTAAACCTATAGAGGTCAGCTGCTGAATGATGACCATACCATCAAATACTCTTACACAATAAACTGGATGGGAATCTACCATGGTATATTCTATATCTTTCTCAACACTGTCCAGCAGCTTAGATTTAACCGCTTTTACATAACCTCCATCAGCAGTGGCTAAAGACCAAGAAAGAGGACCAAGAGAATAGGCGAGCAATTCTCTCAACGAAACATCGCGCTTGCCACATATGACTAATATTCGCACAACTAAATCACGATCTGCTTTTAATGTTAAGCTTTTATCTTTAATGACGAATGATTTTTTAATTTTCATCGCTGCAAACGTCTTTAGCATCATTTTTTGAATTGGTGCACACAGATCTTCGTCGTTTAATTCAATTCGTTTGGCCAAGAATCTGCGTAGTGCTTCTTTCCCTTTTTCTTCCGCATTAATCATGTCGTTCTTAACATCATCGCTGCATTGTAATCCAGAACTCATATGTACGAGGCAAGTATTTTCTTTAAACGGTGTCCTCCACTCCATAAGATCATAACGGCGAAGAAGACAACGTTCGCCGTGCAGCATTCGCTTTCTTCCAAGATCTTTTGTCACAGATTTAGCCTCGGACATTCATAGGAACTCCTCCATCCTTAATTGGCACTTTGGAGCAATATGACTGGTTAATACCCATCTTTGAACTGCTTGTTTTGATGTACTATAGCCAAAAATTCCACCTGCACATTTTTGCTCTTTGTTGATTGATTGCTCTATAGCCAGATCTGATGGTTTCCTCTTGAATCTTTCTGGTTGTCTTCTGACTGAAAAATGACCTGCTTCAAACTCTTGATGTATAGGAGGATGTGTTTCTGGAAGCTTACTCATGGTTACCAGGTAGTATGTCAGAAAGCCTGCGTAGTTTGGGCGATCATAGCCAAACATCAAGGGAAGCATGTTTTCTGTCGATTGCAGATGCAGTTTCTATTTCTCGAGCCTGATTGATCGTGAAAAATCAGGTAATATCTGCACCATACTCAAAAATGACGAATGTACGGATGCTGTTGGACCAAGAGAAACATTTAAGGCAGAATCTTCATAATTTTGCAACTCATCGAGCAGATTGGCGTGATGTCGGCTAAGGTTTGCTAAAAGTTGCTTAGTTGGAGAAGAAAGTCTAACTCAACTGAGTTGACTAATCTTTCATAAAGCTCATTCATTTGCTCTGTTAGGTCGTTTTCGAATGTTTAAAACTATCAATCATGAGTCTTTTGAAAACCTCGTACGGGTATTTTAGGATTCGCATTGCGTTGTTATAATGCTTTCCTTTAAGCATTTGGTCAACGGAAGATTCACCAAGAAGATTTGCCTCGATTAAGATGTTGCGAAGAACAGCATCAGCAAACTTCTTTCCGATAACAGCAATGAATATACACATTGTATGAAACCCGCCAAGCCGCAAAAAAAGGAGCAGCTTAAGATCTATTTACTTTTGATCTATGTACATTGCAACTATTTAACCTTGTGATTGTACTTTGGATTCATCATCGCTTCCACAGCCTTAGCGTATATTGCCATATCTAGCACCACACCTGTTTCGACCTAACCAAGTTTTTCTGCCTTCACCTTTGATTGACTGAGGAGTTCCATAACAGTATCATGGGACGTTGGAGATTTGTTAATCGACGGCAAGTATCCAATTTTATGGTAGCTGTTGCTGTCGTTGTCACACAATAAATAATTAAAGCCTGTCCAACTTGATACCTGCTGCTCGAAATTTGTTTGATGAACTTGAGTTCTGGCGATATTCCAAAGCGTATCAAAAATGTATTATAGTTTTACTTCGTCTGTGTGCATGCATAGCTGAATGCTAGTCGTGGCTTCTGTGACTTTGTGCTTCACCTGGACGTACGAAGGTATCTTTGTTATGAACTTTTTCGTTTTTTGTTTCAGGTCTTTTTTTTTCGAACTTTTAGGTTGGAACTTTTTCGTTTTTTGTTTCATGCATGAATGTAGAGAAAATAAGGCTCTACAGAAGAGGGCTGGGGCTCATTTATTACAAAATCTAATGGCTGGATGACAATGCCATTTGTACAGTGCAAACTAAGCTTTTGAGACTTTCGGGATTGATGTCGTTGTTATCCCAAACAAAAGTGACGAATTGAGATGGCTGAATGTCGGTTAGAGAGAAGGACCTGTGAACTTGGTCTTTTGATTCTTCCGTTGCCAGAGAAGTTTCAAGAATAAGCACATCATTATAAGACATCCCGTGGCCAAACTTTTGTGTCCAATTAAGAACTATTTTGAAGCCAGTCTTTTGATGCAGAAAGGAAAGGTTATTTTTCCGACCGTTGTTGGCGTGGTACATCAGATCTTCTCCAATTGAAGACACTAAACACATCACCTTTGCGGATTTCGTTGATTTATTAGTGAGGACTCCTTCGAAAATAAACATGTTGTTAACATTGGAATTTCTGTTTTTTTTTGGGCAGAAGCTCATGCTCTGGTGGTGGCAAACTTTTAAAAGTACTGGGAGTTTCCAATAATTCTCTGCGTATTTCATGGGCAACTTGCATCGTTTTCTCATCCAGTGATAAGTGGTCCCATTCATAATTCAATAACTTTGCCTTAACAGCTACTTCAACTAACTGCCTCTTTTCAACATTGTTATTAAACAAATACTCACTGCCGTACTTTGGACACGAAAACCCAACTTTTAAACCAAAAGATATCTGGATCTTATCTTTAAGTCTTTGTACTTTTAGTGAGCTAAGCTGATGTTCAGCACCAAATATACGTTATGCAATTTCTAAATATTTCTTAGTTAAATCAACCATCCGCAAAACTTCATACCCAAGGATTACCTTCTCTTCGATGACTGCAGATAGCCCCTGAAAAACGGTTTCAGCATTGCTTGAAGCCACTGGTTTTGTCTTGCGCTTTTTGCAGATTTCCCTATAACACGATCTGTGGTAAAAATATTCCTTTGCTAATATCGCCTGCCATTCTGAATTTTCAACCTCAGTTTGCAAATGTGGAAAATCGAATGATAAAGCAGCATCGTGCAAAGATCGTGCACCATTCTCAGTGTCGCATTTTCCTAATTGCTCATAACCACTTCCAGCTTTGCTGTTTTTTCTCTTCCACACACATTTGTGATCTGCCAATATCTTACCTACATATATTTACATAAGTTACTTAATCAACTATATGTTTTAATTATAATTAGCGTCTTACTGATAAATAGACATTCGCGAATTATACCTCTTCGATCTGTTTTTCCTGATGACTCTCGCTGTCGCTCACGTACAGGCTTTTTGACTTTCAATTTGCCGTGAGTATATTTTTTATAACATTTTCGATGATACCCGTCCTCTAGCGAGGGAAGATCTTCTCCAAAAGTATTGATTATTTCAATAACTTTCTTATCCTCACGTTGCTTTGCAGCTTTGTAGATAGAATTTTTGGACGTGTCCCTGAACCTTTTAATCGATTCACGTGGACTCTTTCCACTGCACTGAAGAATGCACCCGCTAAATGTTTTATTTGAGGTACAGTTCTTTTGTGCTTTGACGGTGAAATACTCACATCAACTTCAAACGGTATATTTTTCCTTTTCTAGACATGATTTGTAAGACAATACATGCAACCAATGCAACATTCCAGCGAACATATAATTTTTAGGTAGTTTATATGAAGTATGTTAAAGTAGTTAAGTCTCACTTCTTCCTGCAAAATTATTCAAAAATCATGGCGCTTCTCAAAACAAACCAAACGCTGTCAGTAAAAGTTATTAGTCGGCCTTCTCAAGAACATTTTTGCTCGCCGACTTATTCAGATAGTTGTTTTAAAGGTGATTAACTACAATTTTAGGATAAAATGGAATTCCCCCTAGTTGTGGTAAGTTTTTACTCAATTTTTTTCACTTATCTGCCTGACTAAATCTATTAGTACTTTTTTCTTATTTTAGAAAATATACGAATTAATGCGATCTGGATATAAGCGGGAACAATCGGTAATGATACTTTACTTATATTCTGTTGTTTTGTATGTTGTTTGTTCATTTCTTATCTAATTTTAAGTACATTTTCTGTACGTATCTAGTTGACATCTACTATCAATAATACCAAACGTTGCGTGTGGGTGATATTGTTAGTCCTCGGTAGTAAACGACACTCCTGATATGTCTAGAAACCTTATGCTGCATGAGTTATATTTATAAAAAGATTGTAACAGAAAGTTATTGATAGGGCACAGGATGTTTATTGGGAGATAGCATAAACGAAAACATTCCTGTCAGAAAAATGAATAAAAATTGTATTTTGAATACATCACATGTCAAGATGTGGAAAAGTCCAAACCATGCGAAGCATTGACCATGAGTACATGGTCCATGATAAACATGCCTATAAATGTAAGAAGGACGGAAATCCATGCTAGTTTTTATATCTCCTTAGTTTCAAATGATCTCGTGCAAATTTGTGATTGGCAGATGCTCAAGGTACTGCTAAATGGAAATAGTGTAATCGACCAAAGTCAGCAAATATTCAGCTGTTATTCAGAAACTAAATAACATTCTTAACAAACGGAATTCCAGAAACAATGAAAACTGACAACGGTTCCTCTTTTAAGAGAGAAGAATACAAAGGAATTCTTCAAATTTTGGGGATGATCAGGGCGCCCTACTCAACACCGTACTAGTTTTAAGGCGACAGAAAAGCAGATTGCCTTCTCTATGGAAACCTATAAAAAACTCAAGCTAAAAAAGACAGTAACGCAATACAGAACGAGATTAAATTCAAATACTTATAAGTGCCATCGTCGTAGTTAATATTCACTTATACACTTACAGTCATATGACCAATGCTTGAGAAACGTATATTGCAAACATGCACAAACAAGTGGGAGAAAACTATACTTATACGGGCAGGTTTGTAGCAAACTATTGCAGACAGAAGACGTGAAACAAAGCGACATCATTGTTGGGATTTATGCGCTTGTCAGGCAAATTAAAAATAGCTAACTGAGATCAGATTTTTACAAAAGCCAAGTTTAGTTGATGCAACAAATAAATCGCAAGCTACGGCACAAAATAAAGATTGGCAAAAACATATAAGAAAAGTATCACACCTCAAAAAGTCTCTTGGAAAATGAAGACATCGTACTGATAATGATGAAGAGAGATCTTGGCGAAAAAAGAGCAGTGTACGAAGTAAGACCAAACAATCCTCAGAACAAATTGTTGGTAGCAAACAAGTCTTAACCAACATCTGTTTATTACGATCCCGCAAAGATATTGAAACGGGGATTTAAATAATCGTGAAAATACGCAAATCATTAAAAGGGGGAGTGGTGTAGTGAGCAAAAATGTTACCACTTAATACTTTTTGAATTTTAATATGCAATTATTGTTTACATTAATTTGACATTTCTAAAAGAAATATACGTAACGATAAGGGTGTGACTTAATAGGAAAAAAATATACATTGATACATATGAGAGCACATTGATAACATAGGGATTGATAAATCACAAGCAAACTATTACAAATACGAGCGTTTAAAGCAACTGATAGTATATATCTAAACATTTGAAACAGGACGCGAGCGAACGTAAAACCAAAAGTCTAAAGGAGAAACAAAAACATTTGAATTTGTATTAACATAAACCACGCCATGAACGTCAGCTGAATAAAATCCATGCTTGTTTATTCCAACACCGATAGCTTGTGGAGCAGTATTATTGCAACCTAAACAGAACGTCATTTAAGCAGGTGAATACTTAGTACCAGCATGTTATTGAGCAATTAATGAAAAGTTTCAAGTCTTTTGATATATTTCAAATATGTCCTGCAATTGATGGGATATTCTCAAATTCAGTTGTGCATGTGAAAACATCATTTTAACAAAATGTAGTTATACAAGTTTATGTTTAGCAATCAGCCCAGCAAACATATATATTTCATGCCTAGAAAAATGACTGCACAATAATAATGCAACGACCAACTTTGATGTAGCATTGGTTTTAACATACCTGATTTATTGACAGAGACAATCCCAACACGAGCCTGGACGTAGTTTGATTTACCAACGTTGAAGCCAGCTTCGTAGCAGCCATATGTAAAATTTGGCTGAATGTTATTTGGAAGTAAGCCAAGAAAATTTTGAGGAGGAATGTTCAAGATCTTCTTTTCAAAAAAAAGACTGCGAAGCGAGGGCGCCTGTACGGAAATCTGTATTCGACCGTAAATTGTCTGCATACACAATTCAGTTACATTCGCACTCCAAAATTGAGAATTAAAGATTGTCTGGCCATTTTTTGCTGTCCAAATCTTCGATTTATATCCTGTCTCAGACTGAAATGAAAAAGAGAAATAGAATGGCTAGATATTATACATCAGGGCATAGACAACTTAAAAACTTTCTATCCATTTACTTTTTCTATTTATCATTAGCCTCGCACTTAGCCAAAAACGACAATTATAAATATTTAACATAAAACTATTAAAAAAGGCTAGTCAAGAGAAGGATATTTTTAAACACGCCTTATTACTCTTATTAGTATATGTACGTATTTCAATTTAGGAATCTTATCAGCATTAATATAATACAATTTAATTTCATATATTACAGCTCCCTTTCGTTTGTATTATCTATATTAAATTATCAAATAATCAGTATTTCTTAACTATGATATTTCTTAATGTTCTAATTATAATTTTCTAATTTACTAATGTTTCTTCTTTACTAATGTTAACTACTTAAACCGCTTGATATCTCTCGGGTCTCGCTTCTTATTTATTTATGTTCCTTCTCTTCTTTTAACGGTTGTTCTTCTTTGTCTGGACACTTATTAGAAAATTGAAAACCTTCAATTGTTTCCAACGGTTTTGAGTTTTGAGCGTAGCTCCTCATTTACCTGATATGACTTCTGTTCCTTCCAAATTGTTGACCATTGTTTGTTTCGATTATGTACGATCTTGGTGCTTCCAGGTTTTCTTTGATTACTGCTGGTTTTCATTTATTCTCGACTTGCACTCGTACAGGTTCTCCTTTTTGTAATGGCATAAGTTTTGTTGAGCCTCTGTCAAAATACAATTTTTGCTTTCTTTGTTTCGCTTCCAAGTTTTGTTTCATTATTTCTGGATCGACGATTTTTAATTGAAGTTTACTTTTGGTGGTTAGTAATAATGAACGCAATCGTCGACTCATCAAGACTTGTGCTGGTGACGCCACATTATCAATAGGTGTGTTACGATATTCCAGCAAACCTATGTATGGATCTTTTCCATCTTGTTTTGTTTACGTCGGCATACGCTTCATGATTGGAAGCTTGAGTTTCATGCCAAAAATTCCAATGTCGTACAAGGTGTTTAAATTCAATGGCTGCATATTGAGGGCTATTATCACTTCTAACGAATGATGGCATTGCGTGTCGTTCAAATATAACCTTCATATGATACACAACGGCTTTTACTAGTGGTGTTCTCTAATTTGGACATTTCCATAAATCGAGGAAGTAATCCACTATGATCAAAGAGTTTTATTGTTCCCGTTGTAGTAAGTCAGTTGCCACCATTTCCCAAGGTCTCGATGATTTTATTGATTCATAAAGGGGCTCTTTAAGGTTTAAGAGCCCCTTTATGAATCAATCACCCCAGAATTTACCCACTCTGTTGGATCATCAACCTTTTCAGTATTGCCCTTTTCTTCCGTGTCGTTTAGTGACAATTTTAGTCTTTCTCTTAATGCAATAGGTGTAGTTTGCTGTGGACTAACGACAGGTGTAACAGTTGGGTTGATTTCTATGTGGTATGGTTTCTTCAAACATCCCAATCCTCCAAATAAATTAGGAAATCTATCAGGAGTATTTTCAACTGATTGGTTGTTGTTCACGCTCATAATAATTAATTTCAGTTCTTTGGACGCTTTCAAGCCGATTATAGGAATTTGCTCACCAAAAAATTCCATTGTCATATTGTTGCTTTCAAATTTCATTCTCCTACCACTGGTAGATATTCCAAGTAGCTGATTAGCTTTGTTGACGTTGTCGGTCTCTGTCACAATACTTGTTTCTAGTGCATTTTCTCAAAGGTAGTTTTCGGAATGACGTTTCCTTGCGATGGGGTTCCAATTGATTTCTTTCCATTTGACTGATAACGTTTTAAAAACATTATCTTGGTTATAAATTAAATCAACCGCACCAATGAGCAACGGTTCGCCGGCCATAATATATATATATATATACGTTTAAAGATTGGCAATCCAGGCATTATATTGTTTAAAAATAAAAGTTTCTCCAGATTTTATGTATAATTTTATTGAGCTTTCGAATCGTTGCCTCGAGCCTTAATCAGAATGAGTAAGTTATCTATTTACAGTTGCTTTTAGCTTGTAGACACTTAGAGCGTCTAATTGGATTTGCGGGTGGATTAATGTGATTGGATGGGATGAAATGCGCTGCAATGGGTTTTGGTGTATTGTGGATGTGATTGGTGTTGATATTATTAGAGTGTGTTGTTGTACTCTTGGTGTTGTTTGTAGTACTTTTGTCTTTTTTCTCTAGTTGTGAATATATGATGCTATGTCAATATTTCTGTTTATTGTGTCGTTGTCTTTACTGTACCAAGCTTCTTTGAATTCGCGAGCGTGTTTTGTTTGTACGCGTCCAAGTGCTTTAGTTTCTGTCCAGTCGAATGTGTGATTATTTGCGTGGGTATGTTCTGCCGGTAGTGAGTTTGGATCTTGTCGTTTTATGGCGTTTTTGTGTTCTGTGAGTCTTGTCTCGATTTTTTGATGTTTTTCCTACGTATTGTTTTGACCAATCTTTACATGGTATCATGTAGATCGCGACGGTTGTATTATGGATTGTTGTTTCGTCCTTATGTTTGGAGAAAGATGATTTGAGTTTTTGTGTAGGTTTGTGGGCGACGTTAATATTGAATTGTCGAAGAAGTTTTGCAGTCATTTCTGATGTTCCGTTTATGTATGGTAATGTGATGATTTTTACTGGTTCTATTTGTTTGGCTATATCTAGTGGTATGGATGCGAATAGTGACGTAACGTCGTAGGATATCATGATTTCGTCTTGTCGTAGTTTAATGTTGTCAATGATGGCGAGGAAGGTGGTGGCGTTTTTGATGGTGTTAGGTGACAAATTACAAATGAAGTACTAACAAACGACAAAACGTGGCAAGCTACAACATAACTAGAGAAAAATGACATCCTAGACTTACTCAACCTTTGACTCTCTACTGAATTTTTTTTTCAAAACTCATACTACGCCGTAGAGCGATCTTCAGGCAATTATATTACATTAACGATGCTTAGAGACTGACGCAATATGAAGAAAGTCGTCTTTACATAAAACTTAAGAAGATATAAAAAATATTCAGAAATATATTTTCTTGGCGATATATCAGAAATAATTTCAAATCAGTGTAAACTCTGTGGTACCAAAGTGTTTAAAAAGAGTTGATATAGAAACTCACTGAAGACAAACTTTTGCTTAAGTTTCCAATAAATGTCCAACCAATGCCATTACATCCAAGATTTGGTGTCTCTCCTTTATGACATTCTGTTTCAGCATAGCCAAGTTTGTTGCGTGATTTTATGTAGAACTTTTTGTCTCTGTGTTCACTAAGTGAATGATAAATGTACCTTTCAAGCCCTCGATAATTAATTAGTATTTGAAATGACAATCTTTCACAAACGACGAATTAAATAATCGAAGCAATTTAGGGCAAAAGCTATGTCTTGAATAACTTAAAATTTTAAAAACGGAAAGTCAAAACGATAGAAAGGAGCCATGTCGAGCCATTTTCTTTCAAAAAATTGGATGAGTGTTACCTTAACATGTATTTTACAAATTTACCTTTTAAACCATTTAAAGATTCATACCTTGAACACGACTTAGTATGAGCGGCGACACAGTCATTAAATATAACACGAGCAGGTTCTAAAAGGCAAAACGCAAATGCCCTTAAAATTTTCAAGTTTTGTTAAACAGAATTGCACATCGTTGTAAAGAAAGGAGGAAAATATTTTTTCTTGTGGCCTATTTTAATAGTCATGGAGTAGAACAATTATTTTACTTGGATGCCAAGAGAAACATTAACGAAAAAGCAGAATTATTTTGTTGACCCAGCCATTTGAAACTTTGGATCCAACCGCAAAAGGCAACGCATTCGTGTTTTTGTCAAATACGCCAGACAATAAGCAGTGCAAGATCTTAAAAAAATATTCTTTTTTACAGTATTCGCAACTTTACGGGAAGACAATTTACGAATAATTGGCAAGTGACTAAAACCGTTTTAATTAAGATGTTCCTTAATAAAGTTATCGTATGTTGAGACAGCTGACAAAAACTGAGTACGACAGAGAAAATCGTACCTCTAGTGCTGGACGGTGGCAATGACGATGGTGTGGCTGTAAAAAATGTAATTATTTAAAAACTTATATGTCTTACACTTTTTCATTAAAATATTTTACCTTGTACGCTAAATGTTGTTTCCAAAGAAGGTATAGCTGTTACAACTGAAGTGGACACTAATAAAATCAAATATCTTTTATCTCATGTTTTACTTTATGTTTTGAAAAAATGAACACAGAAGGTGAAGCGAAAATAGAAAAATGCTTACATTTTACTTTACCAGTAGCTGTCAACGAAGGCATGGCTGTAAATAAATAAAAAAGCAGATATAAATCAGCCTTTTCTGACTGGATGCACATGTTGGTCAGGTGGTTGACGTTTCAATCAGCGATTTCCATTTTTTGAAAGAAAGTGCTTCCGTTTTTAAATAGAAAAATCAAATCGTGACGTGAAACGAAAGGCTAGTTCATTATTGTTTATGTATCCATGCACTTGTATGCATCTCAAAGTGTTTCACAAGGGGCTGTGTTAATCTGTATAACTTTCTTTATAAACATTTTCTACCGAATCCTTTTTTATATTTACAGTTTGCGTTATTTGGTATAATTTTATCACTCTAGTTAGTCTCAATCATGTTAAATGATTTGAAAACAATTGAGCTAACAAAAGTTTTTCAAAATATTAGCAAAGTATTTCAATGTATAGTGATTGAATTAATTCAAAAGCCCTTAGAATCATACGTAGATGTTCCTTAGCCTTAGATCACATCACAAATAATAATTTCAATTAAGCTTTGATTATAATGATTAGAAATGATAAGTCCTTACCATAAGATATCGTTGGTGTTGGGAAGGTTTTTGATAAAGTTGAAAGGGGAGCTGTTTCTAAAACAAATATATGTATAACAAATATATGGTAATGATTTGTTGACGTTTTCAAATACTTGTTGAAGAATTAACAAATTTTTTGAAGAATTAAAAATTGCAAGTATATTAAAATTCAAATTTTACATCTTTAACAAGGAGCAAAATGAAAAACAAGTTTTAAAGCATTAATGAGAACATGGAGCGCACAACCAAACACTTGGATGTTTGATATCTTCGCCTAAAAGAAGTCCTCTTAAAATTAGTAAACAAAATTTGATTATCTTTCTTAAATCTATGATATATCTGTCCAAAGTCTTGACCTTTAGCACTTTTTGCTCAAACTATGTGAACCTGTGACGTTTAAGATATGGTAAAATAAAAATAAAATTAAGTTCGAGAAGGTAAGGATTGTCTGGATTATAAGCGTTGTTGGTACATAAATTTAGAGAGAGGCCGGAGCAAACACTAACATGTGTTTTTCATTTGAAGTTTTTGTTTTTCCCCGTAGAATTAAGGTAAAATTTGGCAAAAGTAGCTCTTTTTATAGGATTACAAAGTTTTGACCGATACAAGAAATCTAATTTCAGTGTGTAGCAAAATTATTAAAGGAAAAGTACTGACTTTAATTGCGAAGATCAATTACTTAACATTTACGTTTTCCTTTCTTATTACGACATGCACTTTCACACCTTTTAGATAAAATATGTCTAATGGACTTTCTTTGTTGCTACAGATGTTGTTTAAATGATACTGGAGCAATAAACCTTTTTATATTTATATTAGCGAAATCATCGTGAGATGAAAAAAATTCATGTCATACGCACACATCATACTTACTTGATCTTATATGAATTACGCGATAAGTTAATAGAAAGCCAGGTCTTGTAATGGAAATGTCAGTACTAAAGCTTATAACAACGTTTCCATTTTCAAAGATGAGAGCGTTGCTATTGACAAATGAAGTTCCGCAGACTGTACTTGATGTAGTGCCATCTGACACAAACAATTTGTCATAATGGCACGAGGACGACGCTAAACAAACGAACGAATTTTTCAGTGTTAAAAAATTGAAGTTTTTGTTTACGTTCTTTGTTTAAATATTTAAGTTATGAGGCAATTAACTGTAACAATTTATCTGATGACCTTTTCAGGCATCAGCATATGATGGGCTAAACATATGAAGTAGACAGACATTAGATACAAGTCACTTTTACAGTGATGAATACATAATAAATATGAGAATAAAATAAACCACGAATTACTTCATCGAAATTTATTCCTTACAGAACTGTTTCGTATGGCAGTTGTTTAACTTGCCACACTCGTCAGGAGAATAAATATAGCACAAAAGCCCAACGGAACTTATACACAAAGATGAATAATTAATTATTAATGATTTGAAAAAATGTTTGAAAAGCCTGAACAGAAACTTTCATGGGCTGTGTAAATGCAGTTATTAATGAAATGATCAATAAATTCATAAGGATTAAGACGGACTTTAATAATATAAGAATATTTGTGTCTTTCACCAAACATAAAGGCTGATTTCTATTCAGGGCAAATTGTCGCGCGATCGACTTTTTGAGATCACTTTCCTTGAGTTGTGTGCAGCAGTGTGAAACTGTTCCGGTCGAGAGCTTACATTTGAAAAGAAAGGGTCGGAAAAGTTGATCGCGCGGCAATTTGCACTGAATGGAAATCAGCAACGTGCATAGAGTGCAATACGGTAGTACGTAACGGTAATCACGTGTATTTCTAAATATGCTAATATGTGATTATTATCAATATGGTATTTCCAATCTAACAGTTATAATTGGCAACTTAATGTTGCATGTTTTTCACTTTGCTTAGAAGACTAATCATCTCTTATGAAAAATTGCTGGATACCATCATTTAGCATAACTTTGCTAAATTTTACCCACAGAAAGCTATTCTTAGTTTAAAATAATGTTATATTAGTCACAAAAATTCAAATGTACAAGAAAAAATGTGTATTTTGTAATACTAAATTGCTTATAAAAAACGAAATTATTTTTCAACATCGCACTTGTCTGTCGATGTAGTTTTCACATATACACTTACAGCCAATGTGTTGTTGAAAATACGTAAATAAACCTAGATGTTTGTAGATGTAGATATCCCAGGCTGGTAAAATCCTGAGAAAGACTATTGTGAAATTTATATTAACGGACGTTTTCCCAATCTTGGTGGTAGAGAACCTAAGAGTGAAATGAGCAGTAAACGTCAGGTTCGCCGTATTTGTTCTCCGGTTCATTTGTCATTCTATTGTGGGTAGTGGGAATGTGTGAGTGTCATTTATGTATTGTGGATTTGTCTAAAGAAAAGTGCTGTAAGTAATTAATTTTCCGAGTCCCAGTCAATGTTGTATATTGTCAGTCAGTGATGTTTGGCAATGTGGTTGGTTTTGTCCTGCTTCTTTGTAGCTTCTTTGTGTTCAGTAAATCTTATATTTAAGTTCCTGCAAGTCATCCCGATATAGCTAGGACGCGTGACAGTATGAGCAGTCAGAGGCGTAAGTAGAACGTTGATTGTGGGGGGATGCATATTCATATATTCCCTTTTGTCCTACTGATTTCTTTAGGAAGTGAATTAAATTTCAAAAGAAATCAGTAGGACACCACTGCATACATTAACATACATCCCCCCCCCAAAAATTGACGTTCTAAATATGCCTCTGTGAGCAGCTTATTTTGTAAAATTGTAATTAGTTTATGTCCAAAAACTACACAGTAGTGCCTTAGAAGTGAAATCGCTGTTACACAGAATATGATGGAGTATGAAGCAGACAACAAATAACTTAGCGTTTACTTCTCACTTGACTCTGAAGATGTCTAACGTTAAGGCTGTTGAAACTTTAGTCGACATCATGGCGACAAACAGGCCCCTTTGTTGCAAATTCATTATATTTTGCAAATGCAATTTTGTTCCCAAACAAAAAAGTTCAGATGCACATTTTTTTGTCTATTTGAGCCTTTTTTGAATAATTTACTTCAATTTAAACTAAGAATTGCATTGAGAACTTGAAAATTGACAAACTAAAGCAACTATCGCACAATTTTTTACAGTCACGTGACTAACTTTCCAAACAAACTGAAAAACCTGTAACAGTGTAATTTTCGTTTGGCAGATATAAAAACTTTCGTGCTCTGAATAGTTATAATTGCATTTACACATCCCAAAAAGCTTTCTTTCCATGCTTCAATACGTTTGTTCAAGTCAGCCTCGTTATCACGTTGAAGAAACGAAATGCCAGAATTAAAGACTCCTTAAAAGTTTTAGAGATTATATTTGAAGGTGAAAACTGTGATATTCTTTAAAAGGACCACAAGTCAGTTATTTTAATCTCTGTTTCCTGCTTCTACTATAAATGTCCAGCGAACATGTTTTTTTTTTAAGAAATGAGGTACTCCTTCCACCAGAGATTATTTTATATTTTACGTCAAAACATTTTTGTGTTGGAAAAATTTCTCGTCTACTTCAAACGTAATTTATTTTAACTAAGTTACTCTTACGAGTATTATATAACAGGTGATAAATATCTAAATAATAATGGAAATTAGTGGCTGTTGTCAGACAACATTTCACCAGCATATATATGTATATATATATTTAGCTTGTGAGAAAACAATAAACTTACTTTCAATATCGTAATAGTTGTAAACGATTTCCAGCGCATTGTTTGATGGTACGCTTATATTAACACTACATTGCAAATCGTTAGAGTAGCTAACAGGAAATCCTGGTGAATGGATACGACCCTTTGACCAAGTTAAATCTCGTCCTGAGCAAACACTAAAGGCAGGAGGTAAATCATTTCCTAAATAAAAGATATCACACTGATTAAGCCCCTTAGACACTATTTTGTCTGTTCAGCAATGAAGAATTACTAACATTACGAACCTCGTGCAATTTACCTCTTATTGATCGACAAATAAGTTTTATAATAAAATACAATCTCTAACTTACGCGAAAAACTTGTAAATGTTAGGCGAAATCCTTCTGAAGGTGTCATGCCACTTGATATCAATGTCAAGATTACAATACTTGTATACGGTACAAATGTTAAAGAAGCTTCGTTACCACAGAACTGTCTTGATGTTCCACCAGAAATATTAAGAGAATCAACGCATGCTACAAAAAAACACAAGTAAAATTAAATAAATCATTAAAAAGCTTTACTTTATCGTGTAAATTTACAAATCTCTTTAGTGCACAAATGCAAAGTTTATGGACATGAAGAAATAAGTCGGAAAAATTTCTCTATGACATCCAGACACGGCAGCAGACATTCTAGGATGGAAGATTCTCAAAAATATTTTATTATACTATGTATTATTCTGTGAAAAAAATCAAGAAGTGCTTACAATTATTAATTCTTTTCAGATTAATGCTTGAAAAGGTAAACCTGAGTGATACGCCTAGAGCTTGCCTGATTGTCAAACTGCAGGTTGAGCTTGTAAAATTGTTTGGAGACACAATTACTCCACTGCTTGACGTAATCAATGATGTTCCACAAATATTGATAACAGAATCTTAAAGAATAAAGTGGAAGAGATATTATTAAATGAAAATGGCTGGTTCTGAAATTTATTCTGAAAATACTTTGTTTTTCTATCTCCAGACCCCATGTTTCAGGTTAAAAAAATACCAAAAAAACACAGACGCATGTTTTTGTGCAATATGTCAGACGATAGCAAGCGCAACATCTCCTTAATTGATAACAAAAAAATGTCCTTATTAGGGTACGAGTTTGTAATTTCTAATTTTGCACTCATGAAATTAATGGCAAGAATGCAGCTTCATTTTTCATATATTCAATGAAAAATATTTTTTTCATCAATGAGCATAAATTCTATGCATTATTCAGAAACAAATAATTCACTAAGATGTTACTTTACAATCTAACAATACGTTGAAAAATCTCATTTACTGAGCATAATAAATCAAATGATACCATTTGTCCCAGATGATGGCGTTGATGAAGATAAAGCTGAAAATATATATAATGATTTGATAAATTCCAACATTCCAAACTCACTAGGTATTTGATAAATAAAACTGTGGCGCAGCTAAGTTTTTCATTGGAGAGAATAGAACGATGGATAGAGGAGTAGGGGTAGTGGAAAGAGGAGGTGTGGAGTAGAGGGGTAGCAAGAGGTGTAAATTCATGCGTGGAAAACACTTGATTTCAAAGGAACTTAATATGGCAGAACATGCATGAATGAATACGTACAACCACCAAATTACTGAGTTTGCTACGCAATTCAAAAACAAAAAAAACATTTTACCTTGTGCGCTAAATGTTGATGGCGAAGAAGACGTAGCTGTAGGAACTGAAGCAGACACTAATAAAACCAAACATGTTTTATCTTAAATTTTATGGAAATTTATGATTTAATTGTATATTGTACACATGCAAATATTTGAATTCTTGCAACGACTTTGCATTTCATTTTTAGTCATGAGTAATACTAATACCATAAATACAGCTTCTGTGTTAGCAGATTTAGCAAAAAACTTCTTGCTCAATATCAAAATGTTTTGACGTTAAAATTAGTTTCCAAAGTGAAATTGTCTTATTTAAACAGAAATTTCATAGTTTCGTAAAAGCACTATTGCCAATGTGCATTTAATATAGACGACGATTTTTTTAAGAATAAACGTGTTTCGACATCTCATGATGCCATCTTCAGTATGAATGAATAAATACATAAATGACACAGGGTTTATAAATGTAATGTGATACAGTAGCAATAAGATAAGTATATAAATATTAATAGATTATAACAACAATGAGGAAATGGGACAATGGGGAGCTTTTCACAAACTAAATATTGTGTTATATCTAAAAATTTGAACATTGAAGTCAGGATTAGTTTTTCGAGTGCTTCTTTATATTTAAGAGAGAATGAGGTGTTATAGTTGCTTCAAAATCATTGACACCGCAGACACCTCATTCTCACATAATAATTAGAACACATATTTAGAACTAGGTATTAAATACAACATTTCTGTTAAGAACACTTATACTTACTAATTAGTTCATCTCCACTTCCACTCCCACTCCCAGAACCTGAACCAGAACCACTTGAAATGACTTCGCCATTTGTTATTTGTCGCTTTTTTCGAACCTCTCTGACTGGTTGCTCACGCAATGCAACTATCTCGCAACCAGATTTGGCTAGGAAAATTCAAAAAGTATTTTTGAACATTATCGTGATTTAGTTTTATAATAAATTTTTTAACGAAAAACTATTTTTAATTAAACTCTGCAAAGAAACAAATTTGAATCATATCATAATTTGTTGTAGACGTGGACGTAGCAACCAGTGTTGTGGGGCAGTGATTATCCAACCCCCAATAAAGACCGTTTTGAAATTTCATGTAAGTTAATATACCAGACCTGTCGAACCAAGAAAATAAGAAAATTTTAATAAAATATAATTATATTAAAGTTTGAAAAACGTCACTAAAGTCATTAGCGGGCAAGATTTGCAAAAAAATTGGGAAAAATAGGTTGTTAGACTTCCAATGGTTTATGTGACGGTAAAATTGTCAGAAAAAAAAAATTTGTAAAATGAAAATTGTGTTAACAAAAAGAACTTCTTAAATAGCTTGCGCACAAAAATGGCGCACCTAAAAGAAATTGGAACGCTTAGGATTATTATATGAGATATAAAGCAAAGATTATATTTGACTAGTTTGTTAATTATAAAGAGCAGTTTCAATATTGCCAGACATAATTGCTGGAAGGTATAATGAAGAGCAGAGCTTGTTAGCATTGACTACGTTAATTAAATACATCACCAAACATCACCTAACACATGGATTTGGTCATAAAGTATAACAAAACATGCTTAGTAAAAAAAAGGCGATCATGTTATTCTTGTGAGAAGCATTTATTAAATCAAACAGGTGTTTGAATTAAAGGAGTAATCTATAAAACGTTTGCTCCTTACAGTGCAATGTAGTTCCTAGAAAGTAAATGGTTTGAACCCGGGAGTATCGTTACATGTTTGTAAATGTAGATCGTCCAGGTTGGTATAGTCCTGAGAAGGATTTTTTTGTTGTTGTAGACTGACGTTTCGAGTCAAAAAAGACTCTGAAGATGACTACCGCTAAGGTTTATACGTAGTAATGTTGTCTTAATCTCAGTTTCTGTATAGAGGATTCTCTAGCAAATTGCTTCATCAGAACGGTCCCATGCTCCTTTTGCAGTTGTGTTATGGCGTATATGAGTTTGATATTCTGGTTTGACAGCCAAACAGATGTGGGTCCATGCCGTCTTTTATTACGCGCAAAACTTTGGCGAGCTTTGGCATCGTCCGAGGCAAGTTGAGCCGTACCCTCAGCATGTTGATTTTAAGGTTTTTATTATTCATCTTCAGGTTAAAAAGTACGATGGATTTACATTGATTTTCTATATATTTATCATACTATACTAAGAATTACATGTTAACTTTATTATATATATATTTACAAGATCTAGCAATAAAAGATTGTTTATGACGTTTGGTCCGGGATAAAATACTATAAGTTTTGCTTTTACGCAACTCGTGCGAATTTTCTTTGGGATAAGGTGCTAAAAATTTGCATGGATGATCAGGTTCCTCTATAATCCGTTTGGTCTCTTGGGTAGTTGCTAATTCACGTTTGCTTTTCAAAGAGGGCAAGTAGTTTTTATCTGGTTGTAAAATTTTTAAACTTCTTAGTACACGTTCAATTTCTTGCTGTAAAAAATGTGGAAGTCCTGCCCAGACAGCCGATGCATACACTAATACTGGTCTTATTTTTTATGTATATGTTAACAATCCAACATCTGAAGGTAATTGGGACTTCCTACAAAGTCGAAGATGATATAGTCTTTTATTTACCTTGCATGTAAATTGATGTACATGTTCATTCCATTTAAGATCATTTTGACATGTTACGCCAAGAAGTTCGAAATTAGTACTTCTTTCTATTTATTCTTCTCCAATAAATAGGGAGGGTGGTTCTTGTATTGATTCCGTAAAGCATATCAGCATATCCTTTGATTTTTTTCGGATTCAGAGCCATTCTGTTATTATCATCCCATTTCCGTAATTCGTCGATTACTTTTTGCATGGAACTGCATTCACCTCTTTCGACAATCTGGTTCTGAATGCATTCATCCGCATATTTACATGTATTAGCATCTATTTCTTTAGGAACATTGTTCTCTAAATCATTTATATATACATTAAAGAGCTCTGGTGATATGACAGCGCCTTATGGCACGCCCAAAGGGCAAGGATGACATGGCTCCTTGTAGATTGACTTGTCGCGTTCTTCCTGTCAAAAAACTTCGAATCCATAGCCAGAAAGATTTATTAATTTCCTTAGATGCTAATTTTTGCATTAATATGTTGTGATTCACCATGTCAAACGCTTTTCGAAAATCTATAAATAATACGTGAACTCCCTTTCTTCCTAATTGAGAATTATCTGTTGCATTATACCAATTTTGTGTCATAGATATTGGAGCAGATAGAGTAGATCGGCCATGAGTAAAGGCATGTTGGTTACTCTTTATTTTTAAATCTGATTTATTCAAATGGAGTTGAAGTTGTCTATTACTTTAGCCATTTGAGGAAGGACAGGTATAGGTCTGAACTCATTTTCGACATCGCTTGGATTATTCACTTTAGCAACTGGAGTTATTAGTGCATGTTTATATTGGCTAGGGTACTTGCATTGTTTTATACTTTTGGTTACTATAATGTGTACGACTGGTGCAAGATCTTCGCATAAACGCGTAAGTATCCATGCTGGAATTTTGTCATCTCCTGTTGCTTTCCTAGGATTTAGGTGATGTAGACAGCAAATTATAATATTCTAAAGTTTACATAGCAGGACCAAAACTTGCGGGCTGGCTACGCTACTGAGGTGAATGCATGTTGGAGCATATTATTCACTTAAGAACATTGCATGACCAGCTAAAAGAAATTGGGGGTAGAAGTAGATGACAAAGGGCTGGCAATGACACTCTTAGCGAGTTTGCCTGAAGAGTTCAAACCCTTGATTACAAGTTAAAGCCCTGGATGCAAGAGGTTATGACTCGTTATCTTACGAAAAGGTGAAAAATTTGTTGTTCAGTAAATGATGTTGATCATCGACAAGATGCGTCCGTAAAGAGCATCTGCTGTTGGAAGAAGTGTAAGAAAAGGAATGCAACAGGGAAGTTTCACAAATGTCATGAAGGAGGCATTTTCCCGGGGACTGTCAAAAGGAAAACGTCCTGGATGATAAGAGCATGAAAATTCATGAAAGAAAGAAAGGTGAATCAGTTAACTATGTAAAGAAAGAGGATCAGGATGGTGCCACAACCTATAATAAGAGAAGTTTGACTGAATATGTCCAATTTCCCATCCATGAATTGTTAATCTTGGAGATAAGGTAGTATTCTTACATTTGAAAAAGGTGTTTGCATATTATTACTGACGCAAATGAAAGACCTCAGAAGATACGTTTGCAAGATGTGCTATATGCGCCATATCTTGATAAGAATTTGCTATCATCAACACTAATTTGCAAAAGCCATTGTAAAGCTTGATGCATGTGCTACATTCAAAGATGATTAATGGGAAATCGTTAGAGGTACAAAGTTGTTGGAAATTGGTATAATGCTTGAAAAGCTGTATGTATTGAAGATCATTGAAGGTGATTATGTGAATGTTGCAAGTTATGATAAATCAATGTTATGACATTATTGTTTTGGTCATCTTGGAATGGACAATGTTTCAAATTTGCTGAGTGATAGCATGACTATTGGCATAGATAATATGAATAAGGAAGAATCTTCCAGTGAGGGATGCATTATGGGTACACATAATAAATCGAAGTATCCTAAAAAGGTAGCAAAGCGTGCAAAACATTTTCGATTGATGCACAGTGATGTATGTGGATCAATGTCAACAAATTCACTTAGTGGTTTAAAGTATTTTGTTCTTTTCATTGATGATTTTCAAGGTAGACAAATGCTTTTTTTAGTAAGAACAAGAAGTGTTGGAGAAGTTCAAAGTATTTAATGCAATGGTTTTAAATATCACTAGTTGTTCAGTCAAAGTTTTACGGACAGACATATTGTTCAAAAGAATTTAAAGTATTTCTAAACAAGAAAGGAGTTTTAGATCATCTTCTCGTTTCATATAATCCCGAACAGAATGGTGCATCGAAACGAATGAATCGCACACTTGAAGTATCAGCTAGATCAATGTTATCATACAGTAATACGCCTGTACATTTCTGAGCAGAAGCCCTAAATAGAGCTATCTATTTGAGAAATCGAAGTCCGAAGGTATCGCTAAATGGAGTTACACCTTTTGAATGCCTGTTTAATAAAAAACCAAATGTCTCTAATCTAAGGATATTTGAATGCATAGCTTATGCTCACGTGCCTGAAAGTCAACGAAAGAAGTTTTAAGTAAAAATCAAAGAAGTTTATCTTCATCGGATATCCCACGATGTATGTCGATTGAAGAAAAGCATATATGGTTTTAAAAAGGCTGCCCAGTGAATTCCGCTATCGACAAGTTTCTTTTATCGAATGAATATGAAAAGAGTAATGCAGATTAGTATGTCTACATATAGTCTGTTAAACGGAAGAATGGCACAATTGACTTTATCATAATGGCCTTTTATGTGGATTACATCCTGTGGTTTTCTAATTGTACATATATCTTGACTAAAGAAGAGAAGTCTCTTGCTAAGGGATTCAAAGTCAAAGATGTTTGTTAAGCGGGTTACATTCTGGGAATGACAATAAAGTGCGATAGTCAAACTAAGACACTTAGTAAAAGTCAGTCACAATCTTTGCCTGGATTACTAAAGAAATTAGAAATGGATGAATCAAAACCAGTATCAACACGACAAGATTCGTCAAAGAAGTTTGTGTTGTTAACTGATAACGAGACGCCAGTAGATTTTGAAGAATATCAAATGGCAATGGGTTGCTTAACATATGCAACTCTTGCAACTCGTCCAGACTTAGCTACGACCGTCGCAAACTTTATCTATGTACATGTCCAGACCAGGTAAAGATCATTGGCAAGCAGTGAAAAGAGTGTTTTCTAATATCAAAGGAATGATAGACAATGGTATTTTGTTTATTGTAATTGGAAAAGATTCTAATTTGTATGGTTTTTCAGACGCCGATGATGTAGAGGCAAAACGTTCTACATCAGGGTATTTTTTCATATTCAAAACAACACAATAAGCTGGTGCAGTCAAAGACAAACATCTGTATCGTGATCTACAACAGAAGCCGAATATATTGCTTTGGATTCAGCTTCACAAGAATCCGTCTGGCTAAGAAGACTTCTGAATGATATTGAATTGTTGAAACCTGTCCCTGCAATTATTTATGAAGATAATCACAGCGCTATTCAACTGTGCAAGGATTCTAAATTTCATAATTGCAGAAAACACGTCGACAATAACTATTACTTTAGTAGAGAGCAAGTTAACAGGAACACAATATGCGTAAAGTCTTTTTCTACAGAATCAATGATTGCTGGCATTATGACTAACCCATTAAGAAAACCTGCTTATGAACGTTTTAGAGATCTCTTTGGTGTAAAAAAATTTAACTGTAATTTAAGGCTCTTTTACACTCATCGCAAAACGTACTCGCAAGCTCGCTGCGAGTACCTACGACGTACTCCCAACTGGTTTACCATGACTTGCAGCATAGTTAAACTAATTGAACAAAATTTTTTAATCGCGCGAACAGACTCGCAAGCTCTCAGCGAGAAGCATTGTGCGATGATTGGAAAAGAGCTTTTAGTCGATCGTTAAGCGGGTGTTATATCACATATTGTATAACTCTCAACTACACTATTAATCACGTGACATTGTACTTATGATTATTCTGCTTGTTAAAGAGCACATGTTATGTTAAAATGTATTCTTGATTATTATGGGTTAAATTGTTTCATTATTTTTTTTCTATGTTCGATGAAACCTCTAAATCTAACATTTTCAACTTTGCGTGTTTGGGGTCATTATCATGTAGGAACACCCACAATCCATTACATCGTGCACACTTTCATTTCTCAAGATTGTGCGCGGACTAAGCTATAACAAAACAGTTTCTTTATCACCCTTCATCAAGTAATCTTATGATATCGTTAAGTAAAGATACTTTTTCTTTCCACCTATTGTAAGTGAGTAAGTCAGTCAACAACAGATATAAAATGTACAATATATTCAAACGTTAAAATTCATACTTGCATCCTTGCATGGCTTTCTTGGATCAACTGCTGCCTCCCATTGAAGATCGATTTCAGCTAAAAATCGGTCATACTTATTAAATTTATCAGACTTTCATAATCTGTTTCTTTGAAAATTACTCACATGCCTTACAGTTTACGTACCGTAAATATGCGAAGAGTAAACTAAAACTTGAATTATACAGAACGTTGACAATGACATAATCGATGAGTATCTTGCTTTGGGAGCTGTGTTTTTTCATTCACTTTTTCGAATTTTAAAAAGTCTAAAGAACGAGTCAGAAATTGTTTAAGAAAATTTTTTTTCTCATATAGATAGGATTTGTTTCAATAAACTGTCAAAAATCTAAAACTTGACAATATTTTTCAAAAAGGCCTTAAGTTTGTATTTGAGTGGTAAGCTTCCACTTGTTTCTGCTTTCGGATAGGAATTTTCCCAATGTATGACAAAAAATGTTTGTTAAAAATGTTTCAGCGCACATGTTTTAGCATTCAGTTGTGTTTGGTTACACATGTAATAAATTACACAGCTCTTTATTAGTGACGAAGTGAAATAAATTGCATGGGCCATGGAATAAATTGCAAAGAAAAGTGGTCTGTCTATTTTGTAAAAAAATGACTACACAATAGTTTTATAATTCTGACCACTGATTCTGACTCGTTGACGATCTTCATAAATGTATCTCACGAGTAAATTTTTGTATTGGAATTGGCAAACTTTTAATGATCTGAAACAATCACTTTGTATTTTATGCCACAATTGTGCAAAGAAACAAAGATTCATGTTTGTTGGTGTTAGTATATGCATATTGAAAGGTCATCATCCGCATTCCAGCGATTACTGCGAATATAGTAAATATAACGTAGCAATCGTGGTCTTCACTTTTGTGCTACTTAGGCCTTTGTTTCAAACGTTGAACTCAAAATGCACCAAACGCATTAAAAACAAAAGAAAATGAGATGAACTTCCTCGTTATCTTTTGTTTTGAATGTGTACGACTCATGTTAAAGTTTTTACAATTTCAGTTTTGAAATGTTATGATGCCGAAGTCCAATCAAAGGTCATTTTTTTATTATTTTCATTTCATGTTTATCATGTTTCATTAACAGACCAGAATTAATATCACATGTTTTTTCACTGAAAAGGTCGTTTTAGAAAACCCTATGCTTTTGTATTGAGCTTATAATAGAAGCCAACCTTGTGCTAAAATAGGCAGCATAACAAAGTTAATATTTTTAGCGAAAGCAAGCTTTTAATCATATATTGTTCTGGAAATTCGTGCTGATTTCATGCATGCATGTCTACAGCCAAATCATTTCAATGCTACACTTTTCAATTATTCAAAATTCTTCAGTGGAACCAACATCTACTATATGTTTAAGAAAAAATATTTTGGCAGCAATATAAAATATAGTATATTAAGTAGACTACTACAGACTATAAATTTTGAATGTAAGAGCAAATATATAATAGCCCACATTTTTGCGTCTTATAGTCTCTTGTTATAAAGAGCTTTCACCACCAATACTCCATAGTAGAAAACATAAACCTGTTTGTCTAAGTTCGCTTGGCAATATGATTGCTTTAAACAAACTTTTACTCCTAGCAATGCTCTCTTACACATAAAATATTTAGTCAAATCCATGCATTTATTTAAATATTCCTAACACTTTGATCAACAAACTTAAATTTTTGGGAAATTTATTAACTTCACTTGACTTTATTAATTCATTTTAAATGCAATATTATTTAACATTTGATTAATTGACCAACGTTCTTGATGCAATTTTTTAGCATTTTGTATATTATTTAACAATTAATTGATTGCAAATGCAATAATATTTAACTATTCGACGACAGGTTTTACAAGCATGGTGCAAAATCTGCCTTCCCCCGAGGTCAAAATGCTTTGTAAAACAAAACACTATCGTTTATGTTTCGATTTGATTAACGTACCACAAAAGTACTTATACATTTGATGATATGTTAGGGCATTCGGCTAATTTTTGAAAAACATTATGTTTTACAAGACTTGATGAAAAAGCAATAGAAACGTCTCACATAAGAAAATTAAAAGTCATTACTAGGGTATGTGTTAATTCGGAGAAATTATGAGCTGTGCACAACTAAAACGAAAAATACTTACCTGAAATATCCTTAGATTCAAAGCCAGGAAATTGAAGGGTTGCAGATCTTTCTAATATTTTTTTGTAATTTTTTTCTTTTTATGATCAATTTATATCGTAGTTCAACGAACACTAGTTATACGTGTTAACACTTTAATATCGTTGTCGTATAGTTAAATACGTTTAGAAAGTACGTCATTCTATTTTACAAATTTCCTTAAAAAAAGAAAGATAATAGCTTGTGCATATTTGCACATAAAGAAGTTCTGTTTTGATAAGAAGTTTGCTGGCATAAGAACGGAAAAATGCTTCGTAACAGGAATATATATATCAAATGTTTATCACTTTAATATTGTTGTCGTATAGTAAAATACGTTTAGAAAGTACGTCATTCTATTTTACAAATTTCATTAAAAAAAGAAAGATAATAGCTTGTGCATATTTGCACATAAAGAAGTTTTGTTTTGATTAGAAGTTTGTTGGCATAAGAGCGAAAAAATGCTTCGTAACAGGAATATATATATCAAATGTTTATCACTTTAATATTGTTGTCGTATAGTAAAATACGTTTAGAAAGTACGTCATTCTATTTTACAAATTTCATTAAAAATGAAAGATAATAGCTTGTGCATATTTGCACATAAAGAAGTTTTGTTTTGATTAGAAGTTTGTTGGCATAAGAGCGAAAAAATGCTTCGTAACAGGAATATATATATCAAATGTTTATCACTTTAATATTGTTGTCGTATAGTAAAATACGTTTAGAAAGTACGTCATTCTATTTTACAAATTTCATTAAAAAAAGAAAGATAATAGCTTGTGCATATTTGCACATAAAGAAGTTTTGTTTTGATAAGAAGTTTGTTGGCATAAGAGCGAAAAAATGCTTCGTAACAGGAATATTTATATCAAATGTTTATCTATTAAACAGAGACCATTTTTCGGGGCGACAAGTTTAAAAATTGTTTTAAAAAGAACAAATACCATGGTGAATGATCTAAACAATATTGTAACAGTCGTTAAAAGAATTCTTTTTAAACAGAATGCTAAACGAAATATAAATGAACTGTTTTGTCGTCATAAAAGAACAGTTAGATGGAACAGCTCCTGATAGAAGCTGGTATATTTAAACCAAAAGCACGACGACAATTAAAACGTGATTGTAGTAGTGACAATTTGATGTCATATGACTCAGCGATTGGGAAACATCTTTAAGAAACACTCATTGGGCCAATTCACATTCTGACAATAATTTTAAAGTTATTAAAAAGTTTCACTCTTATTTCCGTTAAGACCTAATTCCACAGGGAAAATATTTCAGCGAAATGCGAAATTTTCCGCGTAAAATAAATGTACGCATGCGTGAGGACGGCAAATGCCAATTCGCGAGAAAAAATACTCTTCGCCAGTGAAGAACCGTTTCCCCTTAAGAAAATTTTCCTTGGAAAGTAAAGTTTCCGTAAGCAACGAAGCCCATTTCCGATATCTTTTTTCAGCAATGAGTTAGATTTTCCAGTCATGCTAGCGTAGAAATAAATATGACGGGCCTTAAATAGACGCATATTGCTTCTTATACTAATACAAACGATAAATACAAGAAAAGAATATGGGCTAGAAAAATACTTTCTGAAAGAACGACAATAGGTGAATTTTCCACTCTTATTGCTGAAATGCTACTTGTGGACCATGAATATTTTTTTAAACAATTTTCCATGACGCCTACTCTATTTCTACTGTGGGACCAGCCATTACCAAATACTCTTTGTGCCGTGAAACAATATCACCTTCTGAGAGATTATGCCTGACAATAAAATACCTTGTGACGGGTGATGCACAGATTTCTTGGGTCAGTAGTTACAGAACTAGACCACGTTCTCTATACACAATTGTTGCTAAAACCTGCAAGCATTGTGGAGAACACTTTGTAAAAATGGTTATTTTAATTGCCCATCAAACTTGGAGCAGTAGGAAAGTGTAGAAATTGGATTTGAGCACTTATGTTGAAGCCATATCCTAAAGATCAGCCTGATAAACAAAACGAATCTTTAACTACAGACGATCTCCAGCAAGAAGAGTTATTGAGAACTGTTTTGGGATTTGTGCATCGACATTCAGTTTATTTTGGAGACCAATTGTTCGTAAAGTAAATACATTGATAGAAATAACCAAGGCAGTAGTTGCACTACATAATTACCTGATGACAGGGGGCGGATTTAGGGGTAGTCAGATTCGTCACGCGACTAACATTTAAAGAGTCTACATCAAAATATATGCTGTTAAAGTTTTAAATTATTTGAGCGGTTGAATTACAATGATGTATTCATTAGGAATGCAATTGATTCACGCTCCAGTCGCTGACTCAAACGTCAATCAGATATTGCACATAGCGCCCGAGATGAAATAGTCAAAAAGCAGTGGTTTTCCCCATTTTCCCTAATTTAAGGCTTATAAGAAGGTCTCTCATTGGTCAATGAATATTTTGACTAATTCTAAGCTTATAAAAAGCTCTCTTGTTGGTCAATTAATATTTTTACTAACGGTTGTGGGTTTTTTTACTAATATTCGTTAAATTTCGTAAAATTCAAGACTTTGACGAAGTTTTGTAATAGGTTCCTTGACGGAGAAGTTTAAAGAGCGGACTCATTGATTTGCTGTATGTAAACACAACACAATATCTAAATTTCTCTAAAAGATAAACGTTAACACTAACACGATTTCTTTGCGCTGTTAGTAAAGCTATAATGCATTTACTCAGAGGCAACAATTGGCTATGATATAATATTTTCATTCCAAATGAATGATTTTAGTGAAGTTCGTTCTTTATTACGAAATGACGGTCGCGAGGAGATATTGTCTTGAAATATGGTGTAGGACTACGGTAGGATGCTTGATGTGGCCAAAGTTTTGACTCTGAAGATGACTACCGCTTAGGTTGTCGAAACGTCAGTCAACAACGAGAAAAACAGTCCTTCTCAGGACTATACCAACCTGCACGATCTACATTTACAAACAAGTAGTCAAAAATCGTGGGTACAGCGTCTTTATTAAGGCGAAGCCGTCATGCTGTCAATCCAACTGATTGCATCGCCTCAAAACTTTGCACGAAGCACGAACTATCGAAATGTTGCCAGCACAACTTTGAGCTCTTTGTCGGCTTCTGTTTTTTCGTCGATTTTTTAAATCCAAATATCCCGCATGCGCTTATTTACGGGAAACGAAAACAGAAACCTTTTGCCTCGTTGGGTGGTTCTTAGAAGAAAAGTTTTTACAATAAATGCGGCATAATAAACCATATTTTCTACTCTAAATTGTCGTGTTGTTAATGCATGCAAAGGAGTTACTAATATATTTTAAAGGAAGCGCATGGTTTACCGTATTCTGCTAATAGTGAGCTTTAGCAAAGACTACGAGTACGACCATAGAGATTATAAATAAAATTAGAGGTGGCATCGTAATTTTATCTATAGTTCAAAATATGATACGCGTTTTTTTTTTGGGGGGGGGGCAAAATTCATTCCCGGATGTTAAGCTATAGTTCAAAACTATGATTTTTTTACTTTTTTCTACATACTATGCGTAAATACGATATTGAAAACTAATAAAATCTAATTCTTGAACAATTCTTGCCTTTTTATTGTAATTTTAGATGGTTTAATTGCAAAACATGTTTGTGCTACTTTTTGTACTTGCTAAAAACAATTAATAACACTTTAAAACGTTGAAGGACAACATAGAGTGTAACCATAAAAAACTTGTTCTTCTTATAAATATAGCTTGCTTATAAATAGCAAATTATCGCATGTTCTACCTAATCTCTTTTATTAACATAAAATACATGGGCAACTCTTAACATTTAAGTATGGTGCAGGTATTAACAGTCAAATATAAAATATAACTGAAAATCATTGTCACGGCTTCATCGTAATTGTCATCTCCTAGTAGTAGTTTCGTAAGGTAGTCCCACCTCCATGTGTGTCTCATCAAGCCAGCTTGTGTCTTATGAAGCCAGCAGAGTTTGGAGGTGTGGCTCCGAGAGTTTGACATCTAGGTTCGGAGACCGGGTTTGGATCATTCTTAGTTTTCCTTCAGTGAAGTACTTAAGCCCCTGCACGACTACAACGTGATGATCCAGGCGCAGGGATGTCATCTCCTAACACTGCATTATGGCAATTACAAGAGAAAGACAAATAGGTGCAATTGAATTCAGCCTTTTTGCATGATCCAGCATTTAGTCTTACACTTACAATGGAGATACAGATTCACTGATGGAAGAGCGGATGTGGAAATGTCATCTAAATTAATAGCAGTCATCCATCAGCAAATTTCCATCCATGACCAGTCGGTGAGAAAACATTTATTCGTTCATATCAAGAAAATGCCTTATGTACATGTTGGACTAGCCTATCGCATGTTGGAGGCAATACATCATCCAAATATTGTTCGATATAAAAAGGGCATACCTTGAGTCATTGTTTCTTTGAATTTGGGTGTTGTGTGCAAGTGTAGGACTAGATGCCCAACCTTGCGTTGCTCTTGCAAAAAGGTTGACTGAAAATGTACCTATTAAATAATGCAGTGCTTATAGATAACAATGTGACGGGCTGCAGAAACTTGATGATGATAATGATAATGAACTTCGTGGATTAGATCAGCATCTTGGAAAGGACAAAGACTATAATTGTTAAGCTTATTGTTACATAGAATGGATTGACGCCATCGCTAATCACGAAAGCTAAGTTCAATATTCTATATTTCACAGATTATATCTTCTCTAAGTGGCATGCTGGCAGGGAGGCAGGTGGCCATAGCGTCCTACTTGTTGTACTTTAGGGGTTAATAAAACTTATTTCAAATGACACAGTTAGTTCTAGTATTATTTCATTTGCCAAAGTGAACGAAATGACATTTTACTTTTTCTTAATTGTAATTTTTTCTGGCAAGTATTCTTTAAGACCACCCTATTACGACTCGAGCCTACCATGTTTTGCTCAAACGCTTGGCCCTCATTACTAAACTGTTATGTTTGTGGGGTAGTGGAATTTTCAGTGGAAAGTGCTTCCCCAAGAGAAACATTTCTTCTCAGAACGCTACTGCCTACACAATGAAGTCATCGATTGTATAAATCATTCAACTCATTCCACTATTGTGGTTATTGCAAGGTTCAAAGGTTATGTTATCTAGTAAAGTTTGCTTGAATTTACTTTAGTGTTTCAATTTTATTGTATAGCTAAGTTGCATAAAACGAGCAGATATAAATCTACTTAATCATCCTATCATGGAATAAAATTCATATTAGCATACAGTAGATCAGAATACTTTACTAAAAATATATTTCCATTTTTAAAGAGCTTATCGTATTTGGAGTATTTTAACCTTAAATTTACTTTAAAAATTTCCAACCAGCAGTACTGTGATTAAAGTATTTTGAATTAATAACAATTGGAACACACCATTGAAGTGAAATGAAACGTACTAATTTCAATTGTTCTCTAGTAGGACTTGATCACATATACTGTATTTGAATGATCTAGCGAAACATTTTTATCCATGGATAAACTAGTTGAAGACTTCTATGAGGATCAAGAGGAAAACTTGGAAATGACTTAAGATAAATTAGCCAATCTTTGTAAAGATAATTAAGAGTTTATAATTGTAATATTTCACATAGGGTATCATTCAAATCAGAACTTCATTTTTCTTCAATATTTATTTCTTCTCATTTTTTGTTCAAAACTATTGTCTCTGTTTTTAATACTGTCAGTGACACAAAATTTCGCTTTGAATATTTCCTAGTAACATCAAAAAATCAATGTCAGATGAAATCAATTACTTCATAGTATTTGACAGACAAAATACCAGGCACCATCTCCTTCCAAATAGTTTTCTTGGTGATGCTTGTCAATCAATTTCCACTTTCCGTCCTTACAATTTTGCTCTATGCTTTCAGGAAAATTACATTTCTTGGTGTTGTAATGCATATCTCTTATACTGAAACATACCAGACCACCAGGTTTAACCACATGAATAAGATCATTTAAGCCTTCACTCTCCACATGTGCAAGCGCTAACACTCCAGTACATATAGCAGCATCATACTCATTTGGATTGATTCCCAAATCTTTGCAATTTGGAGATCCCATTGCTCCTGTCTGCAATGATTTGTAGATGCCCTTTTTTCTTGCAAGCTCTAGCATTTGAAAATTTAGATCAACTCCATCGAGGTTTGTGTAGCCATGTTTGCTCAGCTGCTCGCCAGCCATACCTGTACCACAACCCATGTCAATTATGCGAACATTGTTAGTAAATTCAAACTCTTTCAATTTTTGTGTCAATTTACTAACAGCCACAATATGTCCAGAATAATCATTGTTCTTCATTCCCTAAAAAAAGAAGTGTGTGTTTGAAAAGTTGTTTTTACATAAATTAGTGAGATATAGCAAACACGACGTATCGCCTAAGACGCCGTTAAAATGGCGTAGATATGGCGTAGACCAAATCATATATAGGAATATCACGTCATTTTAACGCCATTTTCACAACGTCTTACACGATACGTCGTGTTTTCTAAATCTCTCGAATATTTATGTATGGTTCTGTTATGCAACTATGTCAGTATTTTGTAGGTTTATTGACCATTCCAATAAAAAACGATTTTATCGGTGAGCAAAAACAAGCACAAAATTGGCAATTACAAAACAAGTGGTTGTCGAAAAATAGATTTTGTCATGCATCGTGGACTTTGGCCGCAAAGGGATGGAGGGGTTAGCTCAGAATCTACAATTATAGACAAAATGGAACGAAAACTGATTTAATAAACATCATTATTGAGAAAAATTAGGAAAATTTCACAATATTTTATACTCATAACAACATTATAGCAAAAGAAACAAGTATCTCATGTCGGTTTGAGCAGTACCTATCCACAATTACAAAATGCTTTTTTGTGATCTATAAATACATTTTTTCCGTTGAGGGTTCACACAGTCGCGGACAAAGTCTGCGACACACGACGAAATTTATTTGTCAACAACTTCTAAGTAAAGAACCGATTTCGATCTTATTTACATTTTAATTGAATATATTTTTTGAATTTGCAATTTTGTACAGTCAACCTAATTTGCATAAACTGCACGGAAGTGAAATTGCTTAAAATGGGTTAGCTTTTTCAGTCAGACTTGAACACAACCTACCGTCTCGTATATTGCGCTGTGAGTCGCATATGCATCATTGATATCGTCTAAAGTGACATCTGCGGTTTTTGCCTTTTTCATTAATTTGTCAACAGCGAAATACCCTTTGTTCTTGTCTTCTGTCATAATGAATAGAATTTTTGATGAAAATTCTGCAGATGATTACTGTTTTGTAACTTCTCTTTGCACGCCCTCGCTGCAGTACACTTGTACTTTGGTAAGATATACGTGTTTTTACACGTATACATTTCAACAAAGTAACTTGAGCATTTTCATGTGACGGTGATTAGGAGGATTCCCACTGAGCGAACAAAATATCACCTCGCCTTCATATGAGAAACTCGATGCGAAAATATTGATAAATAATTAAACATTGATAGTCACTATTGATACTAATTTTGTAGCAAAGGTGCCAAAGCAAGTTCATAAACAGGTAGGCGAGATTTCTCGCTAAACCGCGATCACATGAACAGCCCCTTATCCGGCTTGTTTGAACTGGTCTTGTTTATCAGGTATTCATGCCAGTCATGTGCCAGTGATCACTAATCAGAATCATATGATTAGGATCGTGGCCAGCATTGGTTAGCGCACTGGGTTAGCGTTGTTTCTCTTCCTGCCTAGCAGAACTAAAAATTCCGTCTAAACAAGCATTTTAAATCTAATAATTTCAAGTATACATCTATTTAAGTTGCTTCGCACAAGCTGGTTGAGTCTACAACACAATTGCACATTACATTCATTTTAAAATATAATTACCAAAAATTTTCTCCTCATGTATTTAAAGCACTTCTTTCCTTGCACGAGTGTTTCACGGAAAAGTTCTTTTATTGTTTTCTATAGAAACCCTAAATTTTTATTATAAAACCAACCTACGATGGATTCAAATCCCTCTACTACTTTGGCCCACAATTACGAAAATAAATAGAATTACACGAATACAAATATAAGTATACGAACCAAATAGAAGTTCACGAACACAAGTAGAAGTACACGAACACAAACCGAAGCACACGAACACAAACAGAAATACACGATAACAAATAGAAGCACATGACGAACACAAATAGAAGTTCACGAACACAAATAGAAGTATACTAATGCCAGTCTATATTCTGCTTACTTTAATAATAAAGAAATAACAAGTATAAAGTTTACATCACAATTGCTAGCAGTTTAATACTCATAGCTTACATTCTCAAGATCGAAGAAGCAATACGATATAACTTAAGTACGAATTATCAAACAACACAAGTTGCAATACTGTCAAGGAAGTGATGAGAAAATCCTACATGGTTGTTGCCAAAAAAACCCTAACTAAATGCTAACTACAACTGGTATTTATAGTTTTTACATAATACAATTAATAAATCAATCAGCTGGTGAAATAATTCTTTCAACTGTATATTATGGATTTCGTCACAAACAAAAATACAATAGTAGAATGTCGTATATTATTTAGATGTGAAGATATGACTTTACCGTCCCCACTACACAACATATCGAACGTCCATGAACTTTCTCGCGAAGAATGGATGAAAACTCTTCAACTAATTTATTGTGGCACAGATAGGTGCTTGGAACTGCAAGTTAAGGACCACAAGTATGCGCAACACGCCGATCGGCTAAACCAATTAAGTGGATGAATCTATTTTTCAAGTGCATTTTCGGCCGAACAACACTGACTCAGGTATAGAACTGAAAAAAGGCAATGACGTTACTTCCAAGAGATTTTATCATTTAGTGACTTCGATTTGTGTAGACTTTTTTTAACACAAAACAAGAGAATGTTTGAGACATTCTAGAATTTTTACCTTTGATCTTCAACAATTGTAGTATTGGATTCTAACTGTTGCAGTTATTTGGTAGTATCGGATTCCAGGGTTAGGAAACTACTCAATCATATAACACTGCAGAGCATTTTTTAATCTTGAAAAAGTCTTACGTAAATAATATTAAATATGTAATTTTATTATAACTATGTTGATTAAATCTCTTTCACTCAGTAGCTATATGCTTGAAGGCTACCAACACATACGCATTGCGTATCTGCATTTTTAAAATGTATGCCGTTGTATTTAATAAGCGCAGTGTTTTGGGAGATATACCGAAAGGCCATGAAATGAAAAAGAAACGTAAATATTCATGATAGCTACGATAAATAATGTCATGACAAATGACATCGCTTGGCCCCAAATGTCGACGCTGCTTTTCCCCCAAAACAAAATGAAATGGGAGGGAAAACTGGTGGATCCAGTAAAAAATCCGTACCATAAAAGAGAATATGAAAAATTCAGAAAAATTTCATTTATTTTTTGTAGTTATAAATGTTTCATATATTTGTGCTTTTCAATGATCCTGATGATGCAATGATCTACTTTAACATGCAGCGTTGTCAGATCGTGCGTTACTGTCGTATACAAATTTAAAAAAAAAAGCGACAAAAAGCGGGTGACAAAAAGCGGGTGACAAAAAGCGAGTGACAAAAAGAGGGTGACTTCCCCATTGACATAGCAAATATTTTCTGCTCGAGAAAAAGAAATGCAAACTTAGGTAGAGAACAATAAATGAAAGAGCGCAAAGTGGTAACAAAAATTTAAAAAAATAGTTGAAAAATGAAAACTAATAGCAGCCATAAATAAATCATGTGAAAAAATTATTCTGTACGGGAGACCTAACCATTCACCTGCCAATAACAATGAAAAATGAAATAACCAAAGTGACGTCATGATTTCCATAAAAATCCTTTTTGATGTTTACTGGACTTCATTCGATTCAAAATTTCCATGTTGCTTCATTAAGACCTTAAGTAATAGCTGGCTTGCAATGTGTGTTTTTTCAGAAAATTTAACAACTGTGAAAATTTAGTTTACGGAAATTTTTAACGGCTGAATTTGAAAATGCGTTATACTGATAGACACTATGCGAAACAAAAGTCAGAAGAGTGAATCTTTCAATAAAGACGCTTGTTTCTTGGTGCTTCTGTTTTTCGTTCATTTATTTTCCAGTTAGTACGTCCACAGTCGTGGGTATAGCTATTCTATAAAAAAACACGTTATAAACGTCAACAGAAATTAAATATTTTGAAAAAAACAAAACTTTAATACCTGATTTCCAAGCATTGGTCTTGGGCAGTCTGGTCTAGGTGACGTAGTAGATCTTTTTTTTCATCGGACAGTTTATACGTGTATATCATAGAAATTTATTGTAACATTTTATATTTTAGAAACTCAATGAACCCTACTTTCAGCATTGCAATTTTTTTTATAAACGTTAAATAAGATAAGTAAAAAGTGGCAGGTGATCTCATGCAGTTACTCATACAACACCTATCCACTGAACTTACCAACCACAAGACATGAACCGTGTTTTTTTAACTCGCTTGTCTTCCATCTTCGTAGAGTAAATTCCGTTTTTATATACCAATAGTTCAATTTTAATGTTCATACGTACATATGCCATTATGCCATGTCCATTCAATAGATTTACACCATTCCATACGTTTTCAACATTATTAACCAATAAAGTAGCTACTGATATCACGAATTGCCGTTTCGATAGATTACAATTTACAATGCACTCTTATGGTAAATTTAAGCGAAGGAAAAGGTATCACTTCAATACCCCAGTTATATCATCACTCAAAGAATGCTTAGTGCAGAGTTGATCAGCTGACCACCTTCAGGTGGGCTCATAGAACATTGGAGCATTATCATTATATGAACAAACAACTGACATTTAGAAAGAATCCAAACTACAAACGAACAATCTTGGCCATGAAACACCATAACACATGAGTAATGACAAACTAGTAAGAGTAATTGAAGTGAATGACAGAGGTGGTAAAGCGACTTTCACAACTCCATCCGAGTGCGATCTACAATATAAGAAAATATGAAACACATTTACGAGATTTCATGATGAGTGACTCTGCATAGGACGTTAGTTTAGGTTTTTAAATTCTTAATCAGATTTATTAAGAATGGGAAAATTACAATATGTTTTTTTTGACTGTCTAAATGGTAGATTATTCACCTATGTTGAATAAAGAGCTTTAGTCAGTTGAGTTTGAACGATGCAACAAGTTTCAAACAATGAAAGTCTTAACATCGTGATCAGAGCATTTTACAGGGAAAGCTTTCGTAATATGCGGCCTACTCTACCCTAAGACAAGTTGATTATTGCATGTAACTCATACTTTGTTACTTCAGCAGTACTCATTAAAAACGATTTTTATTAAAAAGACCATATGGTATTTAACACTCAGGGAAAACATATTACAGTCTACATACATACTCTACATATCGACCCTAGTTACAACCATTAAACATACACCACTAATCGACTGTATATCTCTATTAAATTAAATTTTTTACTGAGTCATTGACAACCGAATCTAGCGCCTTGAACAACTTTTTCCATTGTGAGGCGTGTTCTCACTTATCTCTTGAAATATTGTAGGCAATTCACAACAGTGGAATGGGCAAATTGGACTGAGACACGTTCGTTCCACGCCTCAAATTTGCTGACACTGATGGGATACCTCACTAGAGGTCAAGAGCGCCGCGTAGCAAACAATGCCAAGTAATAGTGTCTTTCGTTGAAGGTTATGATCAGCGGGTCCAAGCGATTACATAGCTTAAGGATGTACATCCATTTGGCGTGAAATGCTGGACAATGTACTAACGCATGTTTGAGTGCTTCATCGGGCTCCGAGCACCGCACACAGCGAGAACAGAACTGCAAACGGAATTGGGGTGGACGCTACGCCAATCGAAGTCGCGAAGGACCGGGTCATTTAGGTTTTGCGAAACTGACGTCCAGATGTCGAGCCATTTTAAACCGGGACCTTACCCGTCGTTTCAATAAGTAGTACTACGGGAAAAATTGGGGGAGATTTTTTTCTTAACAAAGCGCTGATAGTAGGTACGAGTCAGTTTGTACTGCTTGACATCTACGGAAAAGTCACACAGTACTCGGCGGTTGTCATCATAACAAAAATGACGATCATAATAGTCCCTAATCATCGTCCTCAAGCTCGTCTGTTCGTCCAGATCCAGGAAGACGAAAACGTGACGTATGAGCAGGGCTTTGCAATTTTACTGCCAGATCACGACCAGCCATTCACCCTGTGAGCACGCAGCCGTGCAGGTGTCTCGTCGAACAAGCTCCGGTTTATTCTCCCCCTCATAAAGCGCCACATAGCCGACTGAAGAGTAAAAAGATGATCACATGTCGGAAGATAAATTCGAGCTACATGCTAGATAGTTGAGGCGACTAAACTGTTTAACACGGTGACTTTTCCACGAAGAGTGAGGGATGCGATCTCCAAGTAGAGATTACACAGAGAAAGTCCTCCGAGAATGCATACCAGGAACCGCAAGGGGGCATTTCGTTCCCAAAAAAGTAAGCCAGCAACTTTCAAACTGTTGCAAAGCCACAGAATCTCACCCGGGGTGTCAGTGCGGATAGTCTATCTACCGAGCCACAGTCCCTTTGTTTTACCTTTATTAAGGCGAGCATTGCAGGTCCGGCCATACTACTCATTAAAAATTTTGAACACCAAAAGTGGTTGTCACAATATAGGTATTGTAATCCGAGTATTGGGAGATTTATAGTGGCCACACCTGGTAAGTGGAAGCACGAACGAGCTGCCACACCGAAGACTTCCGCCACAATGACAAACAGTAAGGACGAGAGTGAGCATCATTGATAAACGCCTCGTTGAACAGGGAATGAGTCAGAGAGGTATCTGTTTACTAAAGAATGAGCTGGAAATACGATAAAACTGGCAACTGATGCACCCCCGAAATGCATCGCAGAAATTCATGGCCGCCAAGACCTCTATAAATTCCCATTGACCGAATTGAAGTCCTTTTCTTCATCTTGAGAAATTAAGGCACAGGCCATGATAGGGTGAACTATCCCTCAGGATAGTGGCATTATCAACACTAGAACGTCCCGGGACAGCACAACATTGATCAAGATGAATGATAGTCTTCATTTCTGTCTGTAAAGGCTGAAACACACTAAGCAGTCGCTTTAGTCTTGCGTCTAAAACTACCGCTTTGCGTAGTTGCGTCAGCTAGTCGCTTAGAAAGTTCAACATGTTGAGCTTTTGACATTGGTCGCTTTAGTCGCTTTACACTGATTATCCAATTGATACTTTTTAACTTTCTAAACGGATATCATATTCCCTTTCATAAGCATTATACGGAATTTATAGATTATACCTTGGAAAACGAGGGCAAAATAAATGAATTCTCACTGGAATCATTCAATTTTTATATGACTTATCAAATATGGACAATATGAGCTACAAACTGAAACCCATTAACCTAAATGCACAGAATAAGACTGTCCACGATATACGCGTAATGGGCTATGTTCATATTGTTTGTTTTAACTGGCTTGTTCTCTTTTGTGCACATAGTAGTTTGTACTGAATAAATATTCATGTATTAGTAGATATAATACAGGCCGAAACAAAAAGTTTAAGTGATCTCTGTGTCTGTAACAAACAGAAATCTCCGCCATGTTCAATAGACGCCACGTTAAAAGTCGCAATGGTCGCTCACATGTGTGTTTCTGGTGCTCTGACGCGTGTGCATCATTGAGTTCTATAATAACTGGAGGGGAAACGTCAACAAAATTTGTATAAATTATTAGCGCGCGGCCGCGTGGTCAAAAACATGGCGGATTTTGGTGGTCAAAGTCAGCGGAGAGACGCGGGCTCATGAAATAAAATTTTTGTCGCCCACCCTGATTTGACCACCACGATTGCGAGTATAGAAAATATCAAAACTATTTATTTTCCTAACATAAACACTTTTTTAAAATTTTATTTATTAAACCGTCAACTTCTGTGGTTTGCGGATGCTGAAATAGCGACAGAAAAGGGAACATTTCTTGACTCCGGTAAGTAGCACAGTATTAGTTTTACTATTGTGTTTTTAACACGATACTTGAAGAGTGTTTCTACTACTAAGTTTTAATTTAAAGTTATTTTGGTCCAGTCTTGTTTGTTCTTCACTTAATCGCTCGCCAGACGTGGCGAAGCTGTCAATTTTTATCGAGTTTTGCATCCATCTTATATCATGATCAAGGCATCAAGCTAAACTCTCCTGATTTGAATTGAGTTTACCTCCCAAAAATGGGGCATAATTTGTTCATGTTTTTTTTTTTTGAAAAGATGAAGGGAAAGTTTACAACAGAGTTGTGTTGAAATTGAATGCAGTGCCATGCAAAATTAATGAGAACTATGGTATATGTTGTATAATAAAAATAACTGTTAAACTGTTTGCCTGCTCAATTTGACTGACTGTATGGTGTAGACAATTATAATGAGATTGGAAAGTTGGATTTATGCTAACAATTTTAAAGTACTACTTAGCGTTTCTGTAAATGAAGTATTTATTGTTATAGTAAACAGGTTAATACTTCAAAACCAAGATGAAAGTAGTGTGTTGAACAATGTGCTAAGATTTGTTTCTACCTTGAAATTGTTTCTAACAGTAGCTTATGATTATATCATTAATATGCATGAAAAATTAAACATATCATTGTCTCATCTCATTAAATCCATAATTGGTATGATTCCAGGTGATCCACAAATTCACATCGGATGCATTGGTTACAATGAAGTTGAATGTAGAGGAACCAAAAATAGATGGCAAAGAAATTCTTTGTGTCTTATGAAGAATTAGTAGAAATCAATAAAAAGAATTCTTTAAACAAATTGTAAACAAATTTAAATTTGCTCATGGTCAAGCAACCTAGTCAAAGAAGCAAAGTCTGTCTTCAACATGCGACCTTTCCAATTATTTAGTTTCTTTGTACAAAATACTATTTTCGAGAAACTTGATTTGTAAGTCTTTCATTAATATTTTTTTACCAAGAGATAAAAGGAACTAATTCAAAGGCTTGATGTAAAATACAAAGATTTAACAAGTTGTTTATCATTTAATTCCCAAATGTTAGTTTGTACATATAAATAATTAGTATTGGTAGCTGTAAGTTGTTTAAGCAAAACAGAAGAGTAGTAGTGCTCGAAGGGGTTAGCATTTTTGAAAAATTATATCTTGTTCTTGACATATATTACACATTTCCAAAAAACTGTAAGTAATGCACAATAATATCTATAGAACTTGATAAATTTCTTCACCTACACTGTCAAATAACTATTTTGCCTTCATGCAGCAATAGATAGTGTTTTTGTCAGAGAAACCAATGCACTTTAGTTTCCAAGTTTGTAATTTCAATGGAAAATTAATGTAGTTCTGTTCAGTAAAAGATCCAAGATTCTGCCAAGTTGTTTACAAAATACAAATTACCAAGCAACAGTGTCATGGTGTTTTGAATTTTTTCTTTTTTGTAGCTCTTCTAGTTCAACATACTTTCTTTATGAGTTTTCAGTAGATTTATCAGGTAATGACAATACACTTATGATATTTATCCATGGTAAACTTTCTGTTGACTTATGTCGTAGGACTGAAGCAAACATTTTCTCGCTTCCTTAGGAGCATTTTTACACAGATTTATCCATTTGAAGCAAGAAAAATAGGTGCACCAAACTGTTTACAAACAGTCAAACACACAAAAGCATGAAATAATGTATAAGTTTGACGGGATTGACAGGTCTAGTAAAGAATGCCGTTTGATTTTCACTTTTAAAAGGCTAAAATGTCATAAATGTTACATCCAAAATATGCGCTTCTCTACCGTCGATTTTCTTTATTTTGATGTGTGTCTGTACTGTGTTTTTCACGCAATGCTAAAGCATTATTTTCACATGATATGCTGTCGATATCGTAATTGTTTTTTTTCTCACTTGTTTTCGTTCATACAAACAGTATTAGAAATCAGGAGGGAGTGAATATTGAAAAAAATTTTTAAAGTGGAAGTTTTGACCACCAAAATCCGCCATTACCGCCATGTTTTTGACCACGAGGCCCAGGCCCCTTTGCCCCTCCAGGTCTTATAGAGCTCAATGGTGTGCATCGATTCGCTTTGGACGCGCGACAGAAGCGACTGCCTAGTGTGTTTCAGTCTTAAACAGTGAAGCAAGAGTTTGGCAATAATCTTATAATCGCTGTTCAAGAGTACGATGGGTCGTCAGTTTGTGATATCTTCAGGATCATCTTTCTTATAAAGAAGGATGATGACGGCTTCCCGCAGTGATGGGGACAAAATTCCATTGGCAAAAGACGCAGACATCATTTCCAAGAAATCATCTTTCGAGATCTACCAGAAACTCACAGAAAGTTCCTTATGTAGGCCGTATAGTCCGAGAGATTTATGATTTGCCAGCGACATAAGGGCTCGGCGACATTCACCGTCAGTAAAAGGTCGGTCGAAGTGATCCCCATCTGCCTCTGCAAAACGTTGATCAAATACCGAGAGAAAACACCGTTGTGATTCAGAGTCTGTATGTACTTGAGAGTACAGTGATGCGTAAATAGAAACTTGTGCTTGTGCAATGTCACTTGCTGCGTGACCTTCCTGCCGTTGGCGGTGTGAAGTGCTGTGCATGTTTTTCGAGCAGCACGCTGACGAGCATGGTGAAAAAAAAAGCATGAGGGTCGTTCGTTTCCTTCTAGTATACGAGCTCGACAACGAATCTTGACACGACTTTGCGCTGAAGATCTGCCTCTTCCAGTTTATCCCTAATTTCGTCCAATTCCGTCCCTTCCCCTGACGATAGATTACTTTTGAAAATAAGGCAGCGGTAATGAGAAGAGAAGCACGTCCGTTCTTCTCGACGTTGATCTGCGCGACGATGACCCCATTTTATGAAGAAAGACTTAATTCTTTCTTTGCCTCAGTACAACCATTGTCATTTCATTGTCAACTGACAGCAGGTCGTGTGCATGCGTACGATCACGCCACGACATTGAGAATGTTGGGTGCGCCATATATGTCCATAAAGATATAATTCGTAAGGATAGAACAGAGATGTAATGCAGCAGTTTAACAATGCGTAGCATTCACTTACTCTTATCGAGGGAGAGGTTGACCATGCAGTTGTAGTCACCTCTCATGGAGATACATCGACGACAGGTGAGATACGGATGCAGAGATCCGAAAAAACGAATGCGTCGACTGCCATTGGTTGGAGCGTAAATACTGATAAAACGCAAGTCTTGTTGGCAAAATACACAATCTATTATGGCGATACGACCATCATAACCGTAGCTCGGAGCGCAATATGTAAATTGTGGGAGATCACGTAAGAGAATAAAGCCCCCTTTTTGAACGACACTTAGGCGGTTCACTAAACATGCAACAGCGGCTGTGTCGAGATCATCGGAGACTGCAGAGGCGGCGTCACTGGCAATTTCGACTTCAGGGACCATTGTGGGATCGGATGGAAAAGGACCTACCTGGTTAGGGCATAGAGTGCTGCCAACCATTGTCATCGAACATGCTTGTTGTTCCAAATAAGGCTGTGTCGCTTTGGAAAGATTATCAGTAGAGCAGAAATAAGAGAATCCGATGGACGGTGGGGACATTTTTGCCGTACATGGCAAAACTCTTCACACTGAAAACATTAAAAACACTCTCGCTACGTAGACTTGAGTAGCAAAAGAACCAACAACGGAGCCAGGGCCATGACCTGGGGCAGCGACGGAACCAGTACCATGACCAAGACCTGAGACGAAGCCAGGACCAGCGGCGGAGGAAGAACCAGAGATAGAGCCAGGACCAAATACGGATCCAGGACCAGAGACAAAACCAGCACAAGAAATTTGGGCCAGCACAGAGCCAGGTCCGACTGCAGCATGTCCTAAAACTTTACAATTACAGCATGAAACATCAACATTAACACTAACTTTTTCGATTTCCTGGTATTTCCTCATAAAAATATTTTGTGAAAGGCAAAACAAATTTAAGCGTTTGAAGGAAAACCAGAGTTTATTCATTAAAAAGACAGAATTTACCTTTCTTTCTTCTATGTTAAAGTTACTAATTTTGAGAAGAAGTGGTTGAAGTGAAAACACACGAATTTAAATACGTTAACATTTATTTAAAGTGCTAAAGCAGCGAATTTTTCGTTCACTTTTTTATTTGCTTAATAAAATATTCAGTCCTTTAGAAGCAATTTTATATTAAAATGACTATCATAAGTCAAAGAGAAATGGATTAATTTTTCCTCTAAAGTTTGTTGCCGCATGCGAACTTTATACGCTAATATTATAACGCGTTCGCTTTTGTCTTGAATTCTTCTGCTTTTAAAACGATTATTTTTAAACAAAACTAACTCTACATCGAAGAGAATAGTAGCGTCGAAGCAATGTCATTAAAATAGTCGGCTAGCAGCAGAAATACGTCCGATAATCGTCCATCATCAAGGGACGCTTCTGATAGCTTCGTAGGGATAGCACTTCGCTTTGTCGCCACTTGATAAAACAATAACATGGTATGGTTTAGCGTATAAAGATGCGGACCCGGGTGAAAATACAGTTGCAATAAATTCAGACGCGGAAGGAATAATGCAACAGACGTTAAAGCAAAAAATGACGAAACAATGCCATTAAATTAGCGGTAAGTATTTATAATTGGGTACATGGCCTTGTATTGTAACACATGACACTGACATCTATCAAAATAAAATACCTTTATGAATAACTAATTTACTGCACTTTGCTTATTGTTTGTAATGCAATAATTATTAATCTACTAAATTTATAGTTTTTACAACATGAGCTGTGTAATGCACAAACAACACAATGTATTTTTATATTTTTGTCAGAGACTCGCCTTCTTTTAGATGAGTAGTTGTGACAAACAATTGAGCGCACCAATAGTTAGCAAGGAAAAAGGTGTGATATGCAAATCGCAATAGAAGGGAAAAACGTGTGAGATTATCGCGTGGTTTTTTGTGACTGTAAGAAAAAACATATCTTCATCAAAACCTGGTGTTGAAAATTTGTGAAGTGTTGGGAGAAACTTGGGAGGCGATCCCCAACATTTTAATGAAACTCTTAGGTGCACTTGTAAAAGTTGCCATATGGAGTTACTTAATGGTGCAATGGAGAATTTTTTCGGTAAAGAAATGACACCAGTGATAGGAATGATGACTTTTGAAGGCAGCATTGAACTCATGAATGCGACGACACGCAATCCTAAATAAAATGAAATATCAATAGACGAAGTCAACAATTATATCATACTAAAATCACTATGTGCTTGCGCGCTCGTCTATAACTCGAGTCAAATAATACATACCTGTCTTCGTTTTCTCTTTATGGTTAACTCTTCAGCCGCTGGAACAATTCCTTCCAATTTAGTAGTAGGAACAACATTGTCTTTCCACGTTTCCTTAGTTTGGAATGACTTAGTCAGCGAAGAAATCATGTTATAGTATGAATTTTCAAAGTTGGTTGATCAAATATTCGATGTAGCTTGAAAATTTGGTCGATGTTTTCTTCCCACTTTGTCTGCCGTTTCGGATCTTTTTCTTTTTTAGTAACAAGATACAAGGATATTCTTTCAATAAATTGTGTATTGGTAGGACTTTCTTACTTTGGACCAGCAACACAACTTCTACTGCTGCCAAGGCGTTTATCACTATTAGTTCTATACGACATGTTTAGGAGTGATCATCGTTGTGACGTCACACGACAAAGAAAATGTTTGCACATATGTGGCGAAGATAGCAACTTTACAAAGCTATAAAATCTGTTAGAAGTGACCAATCTTAATTCTGTTTTTGGCTAACGTGTCAGTAAAGCGCATATTTTGGTCGAAAAATTAGTGGCTGTAGCACTTTAATTGACGTCATGACTATAATTTTTTATTGTGGCTGGCCATTGACCCTTTAGGAACATATTACTTTTCACAAAGATAACACTGATCAACAAAAAGAAACTTTTTAAAAGGTGTCTGATGTTTTTTGACTGATTTACTATATTTTTGCTATGCTAAATCTGGAAATTTTGCTCTCGGAGGTCAAATTTTTTTGAAAATTTGAATTTAAATTATGCGACTTTAGTTATATTTTTTTCAAACAATGTTTTCAAGATTTACTAATGATGTTTCAAAACAAAATGTCAGTTTTTATGATAAAGTTGCCGTATTCTAACAAAGAATCATGTACACTTCATGTACAGTACATCTAACTAAAAATGAAGACTTAATGTTTGCATTATTACGGTCTAAATTTTCTTTTTTTTTGATTGTCGCGAATATTTTGGTGCTTGCACATCTCTTTTTAAATTCCAACAGTAGTCCGCCATCATCACCATGTCTCTCCTTCCCTGGTAGCGTGATTCCATTTCCCTTAAGTCCTGGTGAAAGCGCTCTCCTTGCTCATCGCTTAAAGAGCCAAGATTTTCGGGAAAGTGGTCCATGTGCGAGTACAGGTAGTGCATTTTTATGCTCATATTGCAGCCAAGGTTCGTAAAGGCCACTAACATGTTTGCTACTAGATCTTTATAGTTCTCTGCTTTTGTGTTGCCTAGGAAATTCATCACGACCTAATAAAGCAATTCCACGCTTGTTGCTCAACAGGATTCATGGTCTCCTCAAACGCGGGAGAGTTTTTTATCAGCTGCCTAATTTGAGGACCATCAAAAATACTAGCTTTTAATTTTCAGTTGACAAATTGGGGAAGGTTTCACACAGAAACTGAAAACACCGTCCATCTTTATCCAAAGCTTTTTTGAATTGCTTTATCAAACCGAGCTTTATGTGCAGTGGAGTAAATAAAATACGTACCCTGACAACTAGAGGCTTGTTTATCACAATTTTCGCTCTACAAATTGCAAGCTCTTCACGTACTGGCCATTCTTTTTTCACGTAATGATGAGTATGATCCCTACTATCCCAGAGGCATAAAAAGCATGGGTATTTGGTAAATCCACACTGTTGACCAAACAAGAAGTTGACCATTTTTAAGTCAACGCAAATCAGACATTTATGTTGGCCATAAGAAATTTTTTCTAGGACGTACTTAATTGCTTCATGCTGTTCTCTTAATGTTGTCGAATGTGCCAATGGCACAGACACAAATTGATTTCCATTGTGTAACAACACACATTTCAAAGACATCTTGCTGCTGTCGATAAAAAGTTGCCAGTCCTCTGATTTGTATTCAGGTACGCCGAGATGTTTCAGTAGCTCTACTATGTCTAATAGACTAATTCTTTTTCTTGAGCAAAATATCTTAAAAATTCCTGGTGCCTTGTACGGAAAAAACTTACCTTAACTTTACCATTTAGCATGTTCTTGTCCTTTAAACGAGATGCAAGAAGTTCGGCAGAGTCTTTTGGCAAATTTAAATCGCGAACAAGATCGTTTAGTTCGTTTTGGGAAAACAATTTTGGCTGCTCATCATTGTCATCGGGAAAGGATGCATCATCAGTAGTGGCAATGCTTTGAGTTTCATCCTGGCTACTACTGCTTTCTTCAATACTTGTATCTTCAAATACAGATGCGGGAATTTCTTCACTATGAGGAGTAGGGCGCATAGCTGACGGCAGATTTGGATACTCCAGTGTTGTGTGATTTTTTTTGTTAATTCCCATGACATTGATAGAACAAAAGTAGCAATCGGTTGCATGATCATGGGCATGCCAAAGTTCATGGACTTTTGCGTGCCTTTGCTCCATTGACGGAGATGCTCTGTGCATCTTTTGCAAACCATGTGAGGTGTCCAACTTTTGTCTTGATCGCCGAGCTTCATGCCAAAATATGCATAGTAAACGCGCTTGATAAAGGTGGTGACAGTATTGCGATTTGGTGCAAGTGTGTATTCACCACAAACATAGCAAAAAACATCTGGCTTATTTACACACATTCTTTCAGTCGCCATTGTATACCTGAAAAAAATAAAAATTAATTTGTGTACGTTGTCTCTATGAAATTTAAAGTCTGTATCAAAACAATTCGGCACAATTATATGTATGTCCTGCGAACAGTTTTAATTGCACAGTAATGAAATAATTTGACTTTAAAATCACAGATCAGAAATTTCCCATCTACATTTCATCACAGAACATCTGGACAGATGGATACCTAACCAATACGTAAGACTTACCTTTTGCGACTTCTCGTCTGCTTTTAATAACATGAAATAATTATCACTTTGTTTTTAGTATTTATTACTTACATTAATATGTTGGTGTGTTTTAACAACAAATTTTACCATTGAATTCCAGTATGGGCTAAATAAAGCCTTATTTTATCATTAAATATCGCATAATAATCGTAAAACGTAGACTCCCTAATTAAAATTCAATCAAAAATTGTTTATTCAAATGCTTTCTTCTTTGTATTGCTAGTGCTAAAAAATTTAAATTTGTTCAGGTAATAGAACTTTAAACGGTAAATGGTTAATACTTCTGTTGTACCTTTCTCGGGTATTTAAAAGTTAAAAATTGGAAAATTAACGATAGCTTAAAATGTCGACCTGACCCAGCAAAACAGTGTTATTTTTGGATTCAGCACATCAAAATTGTCCAAAATCAGTTTACAAAACTGAGACACCAAATTGGCTGTTGACCAGTGCAATTAATCCTTCAATGCGTTTAAATAAAAGAAATCATAAGAATGTACACATTTTTTTGAGTTTTAATGTCGTTATGCAAAACAAAGATGCATGTTGTAGGTTAAGATTCATGAGACCATAATAAAACTTCCGGATTAGGCGCATCATTACCATTGATTCCCATTAAACTCTCTAGTATACATGTCGAGTGATCACTACATTTGCGAGATTTTTGAACATGTCTGAGAATTCTGCCATCATGAGAATAGACAATGGAATATACTTCTTACTACGGTATTATTTAATGTAAAACAGACTCCGCGTATCATTAATTATATATTATTCAAGAATGCGACGATTTTTGCCAAAATTGATTTGGAGGGTGATTTCGGCAATGTAAATTGGAGCTCAAATTAACATTGCTCATTTTTTTCAAATTTAATGTAACTAACCTCATTGTATTTCTTAAGTTGTATAAACTAAATGTGTTTTTAACTTCGTAATTCACTAAATTTTACAGCTCCGTCGTTTATTAATTTAACCATATCGTTTAGGTATTTAAGTTCGATAATCAAGTTAATACAAAGTATTAGTCGTTAGGCACCAAGGGTTTCTATTTTCTGTATGTACCATATTTGAAAAATATTGTGGGACCTTTTATACAGATTCTTCTAAGGTTTTCGAAACATCAGACAACATCAGCTGTTGATAATGGTGACCTGGCCTGGCTTACCAGTTAAAAAAAACACTTTAATATTTATAATTTTTGCAGAAGATTTGATCTAGAGAAAAAGGATGCCATAAATCTGACTAGATGAGTACGAAATTGTTGCAGTTAGAATGGCACAAACCTGATCACCCCTGTTCATGGTAAAAAAAAATAGAAATAAGAATCATAGACAATGCTCTCCTGGATTTTAAGGAATGGTACATGAAATGTCTAAGTAATGTTTCAAATAGCTCATTTTCTTTTCAGCCAAGGAGTACGTACACTTCTTCCTTATATGATTTAATTTATTATATTTTTCTTTCTATGATTTTTATTATTTTGCAAAATATAGAACCCTCGTCGTGTGACAAAATAGTCGAGCCCAGAAATAATTGTAGTGATTGCCACAATATACAGTGTGGACGTCACTTCCTCTTCATAATTACTTCTTTTTGTATGTGTATATATGAAGAGCATCTACATAGAGAACTTGACCTAATAAAAACTCTACATGGTGGCAGCGATGGGATGTCGAAAATGGTAAAGACCAGAGGAAAAAAGACTCTTCAATTACTTGTAATTTGCATTTCTCATGCTTCTCTTCTTTTTCAAGCTTCTCTTCAAATACTTCAATCTTTTCATTTTTTATATCAGCTGCTCTTCCCACTCGTTTACCTGGACACCTCTTGCATTTTTGTTTTGGCAAAGCAGATTGTGACCTACACTTTGAAATTTGTTTCTTTTTTGGAGATAAAGACTTGTTTTTCAATGAGATTCCATTTTCCTTAGGATGATTTTTTCTTGTGTATTGTATTACCTCTTGTAACATCTCCAGGGTTTTGTCCAAAACTTTCTCATCATCCAAAATCTAAAGCTCATCCTGAATTTGTTTGACTTTTTGAACACACTTATTTCTAACATTTTCGATTGAGTTGGAGCAATAATCCGTTGTGGTAAGAAAACAGTCAGAAGAATGAGCTTTTTGATAATTAGGACATTGCGCAAATTTTCCTGGCAGTGACTTGTGTTTCACATCTGTCTGAGTTGGGCTTATATTGGCTTTTGGTTGAATTATATCAGGATCTAAAGTAAATAGGGGATGATTGGAAAACTTCACTCCAATTGATGCCCACCCAACATTTGGTTGTTGAACAACAGCACAGATGTGTTTACAAGGCATCTTCCGACTCCTGTAACCAAGACATTGGCAGGAAGGCATTTGGTCGTTTGATCCAGAAAAACTTGATATGTGCATGATGAGCTTGTGACAATGAAAACGTTTCCATCTTGATGTTTTTACTTGGAATGTCAGATTCCATCCGTTGAATAATATGAGAAACAACATACTTTGGTCTTAATAAAGTAAATGGTTTGAATCCGGGACATGTTTGTAAATGTAGATCGTCCAGGTTAGTATAGTCCTGAGAAGGACTGTTTTTGTTGTTGTTGACTGACGTTTCGTCTACCTTAGCAGTAGTCATCTTCCGAGTCAAATGAGGAGTAAACGTTAGGTTAGCCGTATTTTTTATCTGGTTCTTACGTCATTGTATTGTGTGTACATGAAATGTGTGGGTGTCAATTGTTTATTGTCATTGTGAATTAGTGAGAAGTGTAATGTTTTTATTTGATAGTTTGTATTAGGAATAAGTCGTTTGTAAGGTGCCGGTAATAGTTGATTCGTCTGTGACAGTCGTTAATCCGTACTCGTATCAGTCGTCTGCTGGTGCATTTGACAATCTGAATAGCCTCTTGTGTGTTCCCAGGTTCAAATCATTTACTTTATTACGATCATTTGTACGACAGAGCAAGCACCTTGCTAACGACTACATACGTTTTGCAAGCAACGTCAGACGCATACGCCAACAACTCTGGTTCAACCACTGCTGCAAGATTTTGGTCTCGTTCCGGCAGGACTTAGAATTAAGTCCCCGTTGAACACACAAGAGGCTATTCAAATTGTCAAATCCACCAGCAGACGACTGATACGAGCACGGATTTCAGAAATTTTAGTAATGGTATTGGTAGGCAAAAAGTGTTAATAGCACTTTGCCTCGCCGTGTGTTACATGAAACATGAGACTGTTTACTCCAGGAGGTTTCAGCAGAAAGAGATCCATTAAATTGACTTTCTTGCCAGCTGACAGATCATTTTAAAATAGAACTTGCCGTTCTCATTTTTCTGTCTGGCTTTTTTCCATCGCCACTTACTTCAACCTGGAATTGTTACAAAAATGGAAAAAATGACCTACTTATCTGCAAGAGCATTTGTTTTAGAACTATACACCGCGTTACAATGCATATAACAATGCCTTCTTACCGCATATTCGGGAAATTTCAGAATTCTTAGAACTACGACTTTGCTGGGACATCCTAGTTTTTTTGATGACTGTAATAGCTTACGATGTTTCCGAAAGATGTGATCATGATTCTGAGAATATTTTTTTATTTTACGTAAACAGAATTATCATCATATTACACTAATATATGCATTAACTTTATACCTCTTTCATTGCTATAGCTCTCTGTCTATTTAGCTTTGTCTGTTCATCAATATCTTCACCTTGGTGACACTGATAATGCATTCCACCGGCAGATATGAATGGCATTCCGTAGAAAGATAAGGAAACCCCGCAAGTTTTTGCAGTTGTGCTCCATCGAATTCTTTCAAATGAACCTTTCTCAGCGAGTATTTCGTCTATAGTCTTGTCTATTAAACACTTACATCAGTTCATTCAGGTCATCATTAAGTATTCGGTTCATATATGTCATCAATAAGTACTTGGTTCATACATGTCATCATGCTTTAATATGTAAAATTTAAACAAAAGTTCTACTTTAATATTTATATAAAATTTTGTGAAATTTCTTTCTTCACCACTGCACAATAACCAAAAAGTAGTATATCTCTGGACAAGCGTATGCTTTCTGCATTGAAATTATTATATAATATACACCTTTCAACTTATTTCTGTTGTAACAGCGCCACCCATTGCGAGTTCTTATTTTATAATCACTGAATACTTCCAGCATTTCTTCTTTGGAATTATATATTACAATACCTTCGTCTAAAATGCTGTTGTTTTTTGCTTCACTCGCCGCATACTTCATTGGAAACTCCATTTTCGAACTAGCATTTGGCAACAATTCCATGATGATTTCCCGCGCTTTTTATGTTTAGATTCTCATAGAATATACGTATTGCAAGTTGCAATTTTACAATGTAGGAAAATATGAATTTTTTGTTGCTCGAAAAACATTTAGCCAAATGCATTGTATCTTCTCATATGACCATAAAATCAAGAAATGGTGCATTCAATGCTGTTAGGGAGGTGGGTGCATGGAAATCGAGCATTCTTCATGAAATTATGGATGGTCATTGCAGAGCACAGAGCACCCCAACCTGACAAAGTCGATTGTTAGGTTACAAAATTGATAAACAAACTTGTTTATATTAAGTGGTAGTATTATTTGCAAACACTATGACATCATACAATGACTTTTTAAAATTACATTTCACTATTTGAGAGAGTTGCATCTAAGGCAAGTTATGTTCTACAGCACTGGGTCTATGCCACAAGCATAAAAAAAGCAGGTGGGAGCCTTTTAAACTGTTCGAAAAATCCTTTGACAATGGAAGGAATCATATGCTCAAAGGTTTTTCTGAACAATCTGTTTTTCCATAAAAGAATTTATTTTGGTATTCAGAGACTCAATGTGAAAATTTTCGCCAGAGATGAATGTAGAGAATACCCAGTGTTACATGTAAAGATATATTATTACCATTCCTTGTAGTAAAGTATTTTCAGGAACATATATGAATTAGCTACTGTGATTGATACCACAACTCAACATTCAATCTGGCTGCACCTGTACTATGATCACTTATCAATGTTTCGTGATAAATCAATACGCTCAATTTACAACCATCCATTTCATTTAATGAGCACTTAAGTTAGATTGTGGTTCACTGTGTGGATGGCACTGCTGGAGACAATGATTTTTCAAAATTTCTTGACAGTAACTTTAACAAAGTTAAAAAAGTTACCACACCTGTGCATTAACTCAAATCAGAAAATTGCAAGCAAGTATGGACAAATAGTCAAACACATTAAACTTACAAACATTATATCATTATGCAGGAAGTTTGGAAAAAATTTGAAGATACGAATCTAGATGAGTGTGTTTATCATGTATGTTGTATCTAAAATAATTTCTATTAGTACTAAAAATAACAGAAAAATATTTAATATCATATCTATTATACAAATAGAGTCCATTTCTACTTTATAGCATTACTTTTTTCTCCTTAGGTCCAGTGAATCTGCAGTTTTTGAAGTACGGTTATTATATTGTAAAGTACTATCAATCCATTACTTCTGCAAGGCAAACATTTCAAAGAAAGTATATCTGACCAAAAATGAATTAAAATCTTTGTAATCCTTTCTCGCTTTCTCTATTGCCAATTTGCCTTATTGCTATACGCAAACGCAATATATAGTGCGGTAAAAATCATTCGTATATGGAAACATGAATATTCATCAATTGGTACTTACCGCTGACAGAATAAGAACAATATGTGGGCGCGTACGTTAGTTGACCATGATCTAGTGCTGACCGGAAACTTGTTAATTTGGAACAATAAAGGCGAGTTAATATATACGAGACAGAAATGTCGTCGGTATACAAAATGCAAACCTTTCACAAAGGGCGACGCAAGATGATAAATTAACATTGGAGGAAACTGTTAAAAAAGTGAAATCATCAGAGCTTGTCAAACACCACCACGACATTTTAAAGGCGACAGCAAAAAACGGGCTGTTTTTTCAAGTAAAACAAACAGACGAAATGATATTGATACGACACAAATACCGAATTCAAAATGAAATCAGATAGGAGTCCCGATCAACATTAGAGCAAAAAAACCGTCAATGTTCGCGATGTGGAAGGTTAACAATATACAAAAGAGAGGATTGTCCAGCGATTAATAAAACTTGTTTAAAGTGTAATAAACAGGGACATTTTGCAGTTGTATGCAGAAGTAACTGAAGCGCAAAAATTCAATAAGCTGATGACAAAAGCTCGGAATCCTCAGGAGATTTTTTTCTTGGTGCAATTGACGATGAAGAAAATAAGAAGAAATGAACAATTGACTTACTACCAGGAAAGGCCACTGTAAAATTTAAGACTGATACGGGCGCTGATGTGACAGTGATTCCAGTACCAGTGTTTATGCGAACAGGTATAGCACAGCTGCAATCAACAAATAAAGAATTGTTCGGACCAAATTAAACAATGCTGTCTGTAACGGGAAAAATTCGAGCAACGTTAAGAACTGCTACATCAAAGAAAACAGAGCAAGATGCTTATATTGTAGAAAATTTGAAAGAGCCATTGCTGTGACGACCAGCCACCGATGCCCTTAAATCGTTGCAAGCAATTCGAAGCAATTCAGTTAAATGAAGCAAGTGATATGGAAGAAGAAATAAAGGCTACTTATCCAAAGTTGTTTAAAGGTCTGCGAATTAGAAGGAAAATATGACATCAAACTTAAAGCTGATGCTGTTCCATTTGCTTTAACTACACCTAGAACAAGACATTTGACAATGACAAAGAAAGTTCATGATGAATTGGAGCGCATGGAAAAATTTGGTGTTACATCAAAGGTTATTACTCCTACCGATCAGTGTGCGGGTATGGTGGTAGTTCAAAAGCAGATGGTAAAATAAGAATTTGTGTAGATTTAACAAAGTTCAATGAGTGGGTAATGCGAGAGATTTAACCCCTTCCAAAGAGTGAAAGTCTTTTGGCAGAAATAAGAGGATCAAAATATGTTTCGAAGCTAAATTTTAATTCTAGATTCTTGCAAGAGAAATTAGAACAAAACTCTCGTTTGTTAACTACATTAATCACTCCATTCCGAAGATTCTGTTTCAACAGAATGCCCTTTGGTATTAAATATGCACCTGAGCAATTTCAGAAAAAGATGAAGCAAATATTGGGGAACCATGATGGTCAATTAAGCATAATTGACGACGTACTTGTCCAAGGAAAGACGATGTAGACATAAAGCTGTTTTGAAGAAATTCGACAATGCGGGAGTAACGTTGAACCCGGAGAAGTGTAAGTTTGCTAAGAACACGGTAACGTTTGCTGGTGACATATTGAGTAAAGAAGGAGTTCAGGTAGACCCACGAATGACTGAAGCAGTACAAAATATGGAAGTGCAACAAAATGTAAGTGATTTACGAAGATTTTTAGGAATGGTGAATCAATTGGGAAAGGTCATTCCAAATTTGTCAGAGAAAACGAAGCCTTTTAGAGACCTATTGAGTACGAAAAATAAATTTCAGTGGAGTTGTGCTCAACAAAAAGCTTTTGAAGAGATGAAAACAGAATTAAGTTCTGTACCAGTTTTATCCTATTATGACCCTGCGAAAAAACTGTTTTGACAGCCGATGCATCGTCGTACGGTATATAAGAGCAGTGCTTTGGCAAGTAAATAAGAAGGGATAAAAGGAAACAGTCGCTTATGCGTCAAGATAAAGGACAACTACCAAAGAACAATATGCTAAGATTGAAAGGATGCCTTGGAAACGACATGGGCGTGCGAGAAGTTTAACGATTATATTTTAGGAATTGATTTTGTAATAAAAACTAATCATAAACCCTTGATTCAGCTGATTGCTTCGAAGGTATTAGGTCAACTTCCTCCAAGAATACAGAGATTCAAGATTAAATATTCATTTACTATTCGACACATACCCGGAAAAGAGTTGGTTGTAGCTGATGCATTGTCCCTAGCTCCTATCATGAAACAACCTACGAAACCTGATAACGATTTATCTCATGATTTGAACATTTATGTTGCACAGATTGTTTAGGACATACCAGCTAGGAAGAGAAGGTTAGAATAAATTCGGCAACATCAACAAGAACATTCGGTGTGCAGGAAACTTGTCAAATTTTGCTCGGAAGGTTAGCCAGATCGAAATCGAATGAGTAGTACATTGCTACCTTATCATTTTGAAAGAGCAACAATTACAGTGCAAAAAGAATGATGGTGAAATACTTGCGCTTGATAATTCCATCATCGCTACCTTAGGATATTCTAGAAAAGAGTCATGCTGGCCATCAAGGCACTCGTAAGTGTCGTGAAAGAGCACGAGATTATGTTTGGTGGAAGGGATTAAGTAAACACATTGAAAACATGGTTACTGATTGTTCCACGTGCTGTAAATACAGAGAGAATTATGCAGAGCCCTTACTAACGACATGTTTTCCTCAAAGACCGTGGCAGAAAGTAGCTACAGACCTGTTTGAACATAGTAGATCTACGTGCTTGTTGTAGATTATTATTCTATATATTTTGAAATTGCTCTTTTGAAAAAGAGCATGACTTCAGAAGATAATATGAAATCAATATTCTTTCGTCATGGTATATCAGAAACTGTTGTTTCGGACAATGGCCCACAGTATGCTTCAGCTGCTTTATCCAAATTTGCTGAAGATTGGGGATTTACACGTTTAGCAAGTAGTCCTCGTTATCCTCAAAACAATAGAGAGGCATGCAGAAAGAGCTGTAAAAACTGCAAAGAATTTAATCGTAAAATCAGAAGATCTTTATTCAGCTTTACTTGCATACAGGTCATCGCCATTGCAGAATGGGTACTTACCACCAGAACTATTAGTGGAAAGGAAATTACGTTCAAATTTACCATTAATATCTGAGAAATTGACTCCAAAGCTCGCTGATACGGAAAAGTTGAGAGTTACAAGCAACGTCAAGCGGAAAATTATAATTATCGTCACAGACCTTCAGTCCTTCCCAACTTCATTTCTGGTGAAAAACTTTGGATGTAAGATACGAGAGCATACATCGTCAAGACGGAACAATCTGTTTTGAGACGAAATAGGAGACATCTTGTGCTTGATCCTAAGAATCACACGGATAACTACCAGTCTAATGAACGAAGGAAATTAAGTTCCAGTGATAACAACGAAGTTAATGAATCCTTAAGTACTTTCAATGACCATGATTCAATGTTGGTTCGAACTCCTTCAGGAAGAATTAGTAAGCTCACGAGTAGGTTTAATGTAGAAAACTTTTGAAAAAATACTTTTCAGTTAATATAACATTTATTTATTTAATGTCTAATGGCAAAAAAATTTAGGAAGAAATATATTTTTTTGTATTATTATTTATAATGCTCTTTATGTTGTTTAGAAAGGGAAGATGTGTGGACGTCACTACCTATTCATAATTACTTCCGCTTATAAGTGTATATATAGAGAGCATCTACATAGAGAACTTGACTTGATAAAAACTCTATATATACCTAGGCAGATAAACAGATTAATTTAATCGTCTTCATCCAGTGATTGTATGAACAAAGCTTGTCAACTTACTGCAATGCAGTTAAACAAGAATTTTCAGTGAAGTTGAACGCAGGTGCAGCTAGTGACAATAAAATGAACCCTAATTACAAAACTGTATTTACCTAAACAAAAGTGAAAGAGTTTTATCTGTAATTCCTATGTACTCAGTCTGGCTCAGATCTTACTTTTTCAAACGTTGATGGTGTCCCTTGAACTGTAGAAAGTTGAAAGTAAAAAGGCAAGAAGCCTTTCGCTTAAAATTGATAATTATCGAGTTAACATTGATTTGAAACTAACTTTTCAAACTGATAATATAAATACTGTTTGTGGCAAAGAAATCAATAGAAAGCAAGAGATGCAATTATTAATGCAATATCTCTGCCAAGAATAACAACAGCTAATGAAGCAGGAAAAACATCGTAGTTATCGATGTGTTCACTCTAGCAAGGAAAAACATGTCATAAGAAAACCTGACAAAGGATAAGTAATACAAAATGAAACAGCCAATACTCCATCAAGAATCTTATCTGCAATAGGATCAAGGACTCTTCCAAAATAGGACATTTGATGAGGGAATTTTTAAGCAATAAAGCCATCAAGCTAGAATCAAGACAATCGTTTAATAGCTAAAGTAGTTTAACCTTTTCAGTTAAACCTGCTGCAACAAAAAGAAGTAATGCATGAAGATATTGTTCCATGATAACTAAATACCCAAGAAATTGTGAAACAAGGACTCTTTCAAAACATAAGATATTTGGCACAGTGAATATTTTGTCCTTCCTTATATTGCAATAAAGGTGATATGCTTAATTAAATACGTATGATCCTACAACCATTGAATGTTGAAAAGAATGGCCTTATAAACTTGTACTAAAAGACAATAAATTTCAATGCTGTCTTCAACTCTCCTCGTAAAGCTCATAAACTTCTCCCCTGCGATGCCAGTGTGATAATGTTAACCACTCATGAGTCCAAAAGGTTGCAATATTTTAATTTTGAACTTTGATTAGTATTGGACACATACCCATTGACCAAAATTCTTTTAAGTATACTTTCTACAAGTTGTTTTATTGCTTGTGTAAAGCTTTAAGCTTTAACAAATATGCATGGATAAGGTGGCATAAGACTTGCTTTCCTTTCGTTTTTTGGAACATTTAAATGGATAGGACAAAATTGGCGATAATCTTGCAAATTTAATATAAATGAAATAGGAACAAGATTTACGATTTTGTTTGATACTTATCTTCTAATGTATAGGTGGTAAAGAATTCCTGAGCAAGGAGAACACCAACCCAACATTTTGACCGAGAAGATGTGCTGATTGAGCTAAGTCACCATTTGCTGCTCACCATTCACAAAAAAGTACAATATGTGATATGGGATAAGCGTATGGTTTATGTTGATATGCTGTTATCTTGTACTTTTGCTTGTTTTTATGCTACAGAATCATCGGTGGACAACTATGAACACTGATGTTACATCTTATGATGTTTTGCAAGTTCGATTAAGTGGAGATGAGAGAACTTATGTGATTAGCTTGCAACCACCAGGTTTAAATACAGATGATATGTACCAGGCTTTTGTTTACACTTGAGGTGATCTCTTTTGGAAGGAAATCATAGTAAGTTGATTATGATGTATTGTTATAATAGCCGAGGGCTTTAGGAAATTTGCTCTAAGGGTGTGTGATAGCTAATTTTTTCGAAAAATGCAGAGAAAATATTTCCAAATCAACTCTTCTCTCTCTCATTCAATTCTAGTAACTAGCTAATCTATACTTGCAGATCCCATTCACAAAGTTTCTTTTCACAATTGCTTGTTATTTGCAAGATAGACGGCCAAAATTCCATTGTTTTGAAAAAGTAAGTATATATTCATTATTGAATTAATGGACCAGTTTGTCTAAAGCTTTTTTATATAAAGCTTAGAAAAAAATTTTATCAAGCAAAATATTTTATTGAACATGCTAAATGGGAATTAGTTTATTGATATACCTTAGCTATATTTGTATTTGATATGAGAAAAAAATTTGTCTTTTGTTCTTCAAATACAACTTTTGACTTTTGTCACACAAAGCCTGGATAAAGTTAGCAATTGTTTTCAATGCTTCGAAAATCTAACACAACCACTGTTATGTATAACAATCTATTGAAATATAACCACTTTTGTTATATCTTTGAAAATGACTATTCTATGGACATTGATATACCATCTTTTTGGTGAACTTTTTAGTGCTTTATAAAAGTTCAAAATATGTGTTTTGTGCATACACAATAGAAACCCATGATATTCCTAATGAAGGTCTTCTGTTTTTGTCAATTGAAGGGGAACGAATTATAATGGCTTTCCATTTTGAATGAATTCAAATGCGTTTGTGTTCCGTTCAATTCATATTTTGTTTTAACGTATCTTCAAAGTTACCTACTTTACTTTCTTGCACTTCTTGTATTAAACTCTAATAGAGACATGGTGGAAGGCTGGCTACAAACTATGAGCGAAACTGTTGAAAGTCTTAGGACTAACTTAGATTGAAATATAAGTAAAATCAACTCTTTGGGCTTGAGTGTTCATCTACAGAACGATAAGTCCATTTTGTTTCTTTCAAATTCTTAAGAACTGCTGATCTTGCATAGTGACGAAGCCTTAAAATATTTCAATAGAACCTGATAAAGTCTTAATTTTCGTAGAAGAATCTTTTTTGTCAATCAGAGTACCTTCGCGTTAGAAGCGAATATTTTCAAGCATTTCTCGCTGGAGTTTATCAAGAAACGGTGATGAATTTAATCAACATATAGAGCTGCATGCCAGCTAGCTTAAGTAACGTTGAAATGCTTTTGAAGTACTTTTACATGGGTGAAGCTAGTGAAAAGTTATTGTATGGTATTGAAATATTTAGAACTATAGAAAACGGAAATTATTTGCGTCCTCATGACCTGGTATCCTTAGCTGTTGAAGCCTTTGCCATTGGTTGGAAGTGTCTTGTGCTATTAATAATGTTTAGACGCAGTAAAGTAGGTGTGCATGAGGTTTGTTCACGCTCCTGTTGAGATACGGTAGTAAGAAAAATTTGATGTTTGTAACATGTTTGTAAATGTAGATCGTCCAGGTTGGTATAGTCCTGAGAAGGACTGTTTTTGTTGTTGTTAACTAACGTTTCGACAACCTTAGCGGTAGTCATCTTCAGAGTCAAAAAAGAAGTCAGAAAAGTTTGATTGAAAATAAAAATAAACTGAAAATTATCGTGCATTGGAGTGTGAAAAGTGACTGCGAAAAGTGACTGCGAAAAGTGACTCGAACATTCAGAAGCTCGTTCACTCGTCCTCGAACGAATCAAAGTGTTTGGACACGGCGTCTTTGGCTGATGTACACTGGTCCATTGAACATAAACCCAGATCTTCATACTGATTTGCGTTTCGCTAATTTTATTGACGTTTTACTGACGCAGTAGAGCTCTCGCCTTTTAGCTTGCTTAGATAGCTCAACGGACTTTCTCTATTTTGTTTTCTGAGCAGCCAAGCAGTTGTCAGATAGTTTTTTCCTTGGTCGCTTTTTCACTTGAGTAATTCCTCTAAAACTATTATCGGCACTAGATTAAGGGATAGCCATTCCCCTTTTAAGTATAACATGGTTCCGACTTCATTAAATCAATAGAAAAACTCAACAAAAAGCACAAACGTGTACGGCGAGCTGATGACGAACTGATGTAAAGTTGCTAGGTGATTATACTATGACTTTGTAATTTAGAAGTTAGCCTTCACCAGCTGTGTTTTGCGAGTTATGAGGAATAAAGCATTGTTATATCGAAACTTCTGTGTTTGATATATAATCATCATGTTGTGGCTAGTTATCCTCAAAGTTGTTCAACAATAAAGTAAATCGCAAGAAAACACATACTGACCGACTACTAGACCAATCATCTTACAACCCTACATCACACAAAGCCACCACAATCATAACATTAACAAGACGTACACAAATCATATGTGATTCACCGGACGCTGTACACAATGAAATCAACTATTTCAAACGTGTTTTTGACAAAACAACTACAACTCTGACTTTATCAAACTCAATACTTACAAACCCAACGAACCCAACGAAACGAACAGCTCATTGACAACAGCAAGGATACCTTACATCAAAGGTACGTCTGAGACTATCTCGCGTATCTTACGACCATACAACATACGTGTTGCACATAAACCAATCACAACACTACGACAAGTACTAACGAACATAAAGGATAAAGAACAACCTGACGAACGACAAGGTGCAGCTTACAAAATAAACTGCTCTGATTGCCACGCCTCCTATATCGGGGAAACTGGCAGGAACTTAAACATAAGGCTTACTGAACACAAACGAGCTACTACGAAACAAGACAAAACTAATCGCATTGCCGAACATAACCGAATCACAAAGCACAACATTGGCTGGGACTCGGCAAAATGCATTACATACAGTACTGACTATAGACAACGGCTTACATTAGAAAGTTGGTATACCAACTTGGAACCAACCCCCGTGAACATATCACAGCAGTTACCGACACCTTACAAACGACTTATTTACAATACAAACAAACGATCAATTAAAAACATGTTTGTGCTTGTTTCAATATTGATACTGAGATTGATGATGACTTACTGCGACTGCACAATTTTTGTACAACTAAATTGTAAAATCATGTCACATCTTTATTGAATTATTTTAATAGAATGGTGTTTGAATGTTACTTATATAAAATGCATGCCATATTGAAGCATTAAAGATTCAGTGATGAAAACTTCAATGCTATATATTTCTTCTTAATTTCAGTTTTTGCAGAAAAAATATTTTGAGCTCATTTACCTAATAAATTACAGAATGGACATTTGCCATTTGCTTTATTTTCTCCTTTAATAATCCAGGGAAATGTTTTGACTTTTCAAAGTTTTTCTTCAATTTTTTCCTTCTTAATTCATTTCATAATATGAATGAATACAGGTAGTGCAGTTTAATAACTCTATAATTGCTGAAAAGCTGTTATGCTTCTAGCATTAAAGAACACAAAATGTGTTTAATTCATCTAGTTTTATTGCCTTATTTTTACTTGAGTACATGCACTTCATCATTGCTGTATAAACAACACCAGATGTTGCATACTTAGAGGGAAAAATCCCATAGCAACTGGTATTAAACATGGGTATAAAATTTATTATTGAGGTGAAAGCTGTATTAGTCAATCAAATTCTGAACTCAAATGGCTAATAGGAAACTTATAAAATAAGAGAAAAGGAAGAGAAGCATTAAATACACAATTGTGTATTCATGTATTCAAGTATTATAAACACTATTGTAGTTTAAGTGTTTTAACTATTTGCTTTTCGCCATTTCACAATCATTACAACGAAATCAAATATGCTACAACTTGGCAAGTATTTAATGCAGTTTTTGTTCAGAAGACCACAAAAATCTCAAAGATTCTCGACTTATTGCGATTTGTATACAATATTTTTTTCATTATTCATTTGCGAAACGCGAGATGCATGCACAAAAACAAATCCTAGAATTGTTGCGAAAAAGGTCGTCACATGAAAGTCAGCAAAAAACTAATGAGAATAAATGAGCTAACATTTCACTCGTGATACGTTGAGATAAAATATGATATATTTTGTTTCGTGCAGACTACAAACTGTAATCGAGCAAATCATTAAACGACAGTTACGACGCGCACATCTGCATTCATATGTGGCCAACAAATCGCTCGTTCGTCAATAGTTAAAGAAAGGCATCCGTCGTAGAAGCCGACAACTGGGAACCACACTAGACTCGCTTTTATGAAATTTATGTTTTCACAGTGATTTTCATGATAAAATTGCTTGCTAAATATGCGAAAAACACATACACTTTTTCCTCACTTTTTCTCAGGGGGGGAGAGAGAAATTGTGAGATGTATAGATCATTGAGTGTGAGATGTATAGATCATTGAGTTCTATAATAACTGGAGCGGCTATCTCAAGCGCGGCTTTAGAGATCTGATGACGCCAAGAAAAAGGCGGATTTCGTCCGTTGCCGCTGAGATTTAAAGAAATTGACGGCTTTTCCGAAAATTTCACAATTTCCCACTCCCTCCTGAGGAAAGAGTGAGGAAAATGTATGTATGTATTTGGGATTCGGCAAGCAATTTTTTGATGAAAATCAAGGTAAAAACCTTAAATTCATAACAGCGAGTCAACTGTGGTTGTCAGTTATCTGCTCCTACGAGGATGCATTTATAACTATCGACGAAAGAGCTATATGTCGGCTACACATGTCTGAATGCAGATGTGTGTCGTTTTTTTGCCAGCGTCAAACTTGTTTGATCGATTAAACTCTTTAGTCTATACAAAAAAGTATATCATAGTTCATCTCCACGGTTCACAAGAGAGAAGTTAGCTTATTTGCTTCTTTTCATGCAATGGGCAATGGCTTTTTTCGCCACATTTGTAGGATTTTTACTTGTTTCTTTAAAAAAGTAAATATTAAATCTCTGGATATTTACGGATTTTCTATAATTGAGTTTCATATGAAATTTCAAAAAGACTCAAGTCTGCATAGGTTTGGTAAATGAAAACAAACAATATTGTATAGAAATTACTTTAAGTAACCTTTTTGTGATGTTCTGAAGTGCAACTGCATCAAATACTTGTAAAGTTGTAGCACATTTTGATTTTGCTGTATTGATATATGAATTGGTCAAAATGCAAATAATCATCAAAACACTTATCCTTCCAATGGTGTTTATAATTCATTTGTAGTTTTAATACTTCTACCCTTCTTTTTCACTTTGTTTTGTTTTTCCTATATTTGCAATATAAGTGCACAATTTCAATTATTAACACAGTTTTCACCTCAATAATAAATTTCATAAGCTGTTGGTAGTGTATTTTGTTCTCTGAGTATCCACACCTGGTGTTTTGTTCATACAAGAATGATGAAGTGCAAGTAGATATGTCATAGCAAGGCAATATAACCAAATGAATTTCATACCTATAGTGTACTTTTATGCTAGAAGCTTAGAAGCTTTTTAGAAATTATAAAGTTATTGGATTATATTAACCATATATCATCAATTTCATGAAAAGAAATAAAAAGCAAAAAATTTTTAGAAAAGCTTTGAAAAGTGAAAAACTTTTCTTTAGAAAAGCAGCAATAATGCATATGATAAATCTCCATTCTGTACTTTAATAGGTAAATAGGCTCAAACTGTTTCTTAAAGCAAAAACTGTAATAATGAAGAAATATACCGTACAGTAATTTTAAAGGTTTCATCACTGAATCTTTAATGCTTCAGTATAGTGCATTACATATTAGTAACATTTAAACAACACTCAACTAAAATATTTTGATAAAGATATGACAAGATTTAAACATTAAGTTATATAAAACCCAATGGCTTATACAGTTTGATTCATCCCATCTGCATCAAGTCATCATCAATCTCAGTACAAATGTTTACATAGACACAAACTTTATGGCTTTCCCATTTTATATGTTTGTGAATTGACATTTCATTAAGCATCAAAACACACACAACCTTCTTGCCATCTTTCTTTCGTTCATGAACTTTAACTCCAAAGCATTCAAGGCATCTTTAGTGAATCCACTGTCTCCATCCACAGAATTTGACAATGATCAAATTAAATAACTCGGGATAGGGCAGACAATAAATCAATCATCTTTACAGCATTATCATTTTTTTAAGACTCTGCCTGGTGAATAACATCTTCCAGTCATCTTTACTCCTTGGTCTTCCCTGCATGTTGTCAGGAAATAGAACATAACAAGCTCTGCTCCAAATAATGTGTAGCGTTGGGGCTGATCATTTCTTTTTGATACTTATTCAAAGAGCAAAATGTGTGCAGGGTCTTTTTTGATTTAGGGAAACTATTTTGCAAATAAATGGGCAAATTTACGATTTCATGCATCAACAAATGACAGAAAAGTATGCAGAATTTTATAAACAAAAACAAGAAAACATCAGTATATTTGGCGTTCAAGTCAGTCTTAAAAAATACGATCATTAATATGTATTTTATGGCTTTTCAAGTGCATGATGCATAATTGCTTTTCAATCGTTGACGGACTAACAAAACAAACAACTACCTCACCTGTGAGAAGCGATATGTTCCTTTTTTGTGGAAACTACGACATCCAACAATTGAGCGATTGAAGTGTTGCCTTATAAAAGAAATGCCAAAAAAGAATCGTCACAGAATATGGAACTAACGATATCCATATTCTGTGATATCGTGTTTGTTTTTGAAAAATTCTTTATAATTTACTATAGACACCAGGGGGAGGTCGAGAATATTATTTTTCTGCAAAGCGATCATTTCAGCGGAAATACGTCCTTTGGCCGCCATTTTTTTGGCGTCCTCGCCCCAGTAAAGTTAGCCGCTCCAGTTATTATAGAACTCAATGGTAAAGGCGCGAGATTTTAAAAAGCCTCACAGTTTCGCAGCAAAAATGGAATTGGTGAATATAAAATTGAAAATTATGATATGTGTATGTTTTTGAACAATAATGCTGCAAGTACAAGGCTTAGTAATACTGGTTTTGCGAGAATATAGTACTCTTTAGACTGAAAAATCTTCACTATTTTAAGTTTTATGTACGATATATTTGTACTATTTTATTGTTTGTTTACCTTTCACTTTGCGTACGAAATACATGAAAGTTTTGCAGGTCATATTTTCCTTTTTAATGTACATCTGCGCTCAAAAAAGGTTCTAAATTAAAGCCTGGATGCTCGAAAATAGTACTATAAAGTAATTTCTTACAGAATGAAGAAATATACCTACTTTCTTTGCTTAAAAAGACATCGTAGTTGCGATTACGAATTTTTTTGCAAAACATCGTATTCGGATTGATAAAGGCTACGTGTTTTTGTTTTCGCAACAATGTTTTCGCCAAAGTGACGTAAATCGTACTCACAGTCTTAAGCCTCATTTCCACCTATCGAAGGAATCAACTCGCAGCTCGCTGCGAGAGCTCGCAAACTCGCAACTAGTATTTTTTATGACCTCGCAGATGGTTCACATTTTTCAACTATTTTTTTCTCGCAGCTATTTCAATTAAAAATTCACCAATGAAAGAAAGGCTACTGATCACGTGGCATCGTTTTTTTAGCATTATGTCATTTTCCCCATTTTTTTCAAAAAACAAACTACAAAATGTAGAATAGACAAGAACGAAACGAAAGATGGAGTGATAAAAAGATCGAATTTTACTAAATACTTTTTCTTCTGCAGGCAGAAAATTACTCTTATACTTCAGGTACAAAATCAACCAAACGTCAATAATTCAAACCAATCAAGTTTCTTATTACATTATAAACAATGCGGCAGTATGCGCGATCGTCGTGAAGTAAATTATGTATCATTGCTTGATTCACACTCAATGCTTAACATTTTACACTAAAGAAGCGATATTTAAAGTAATTCTTCAGTCAGAGACCTGACGTTCATCATAGAAATATTCTCCAGTGTACGAGAGCGGATCAACAATGAAGGAAGACATTTGAGAAAGCTGAGACTGATGCTCGCCATTCTCGTCTTCCTCACAAAGCTCGGAATTCTCCAGGGTTTCGATTTTAAGACTGGAACTGCCTTCGACGAAGAACTTAGTGATGACTTCCTAAAAATAAACATTACAAGTAAACGGCTATAAAGTGTTCTTTCAGGTTGCCTTTCGAAAAAACTCTATACGTTGAAATAATTTTAAAAAATCTAAAGCATTGTCAATGTTGGGGATTTCAAATTGATCAACCAAGAGGCAGGTTATGACATCACACGTTATAGAATCGAAATTCTCCTTATGATACAGTTTTGCTGAAAAACTTCTAGATGCTGTACATGGGAAAGCAGAACGGGATGTTCGCCGAGAAAAGATGTTTCCATCCGGTATTTATATATGAGAGTTTTTTACACTACCACAAAGAGTACTGAGGAGGACAAATCAGCATAACACTTCTCCTAAGCCTTGAATTTCTATAGCTGTTTTCTTTAGCTGCATTATCATACAAATGTTAACATTGCAACGTGTTGACATCATCTTAACACAACAAATATTTCCATAGTTGGCAAACATATCACTTCGCTAGCAGCCCTCCGGTTAAGAGCGAGTGAGATTAAAACACAGATCTATGTTTTAGACAAAAAAATATTCTGCAATCTGTTTCCTAAATAATGATAAGAGTTTCACCACTGTCTGGCAATTATGCGGCAAAAGTTTACAGGATATCGTATATTGCCGAATGGGCTTATATTACCAGATATCGGATGCCGGTATCCGGATGTGGCAACGTCCATAGATGTAAGATCGACAAAGAGGACGTTTAAATGAATGGGAAATAGATGAGTTGTGAAGGGAACAAATATATGATCCAAAAATGACCTAGTTCATAATACATTACCTGGTTCTTTAATCCTTTCTTGCCTTGAGTCATGTAGGCAAATTTCCACATTGTTCGAATCAATAAATCCTTTACCTAGAAAATATAAACCTGTTACAGAAATCACGTCTTCTATACTGAAGTTGAAAAAACAGTACATGTTCAGAGGAAGAGTTCTTTTGAACTTGAAAGCCAAACATATGACAAATTAAAGAAGAATATATAATTAGTATTAAAGTAGATCACTCGAACACAGTCGAACACATGACTTAATTGTTGTGTTATACATAAATGTAGTTATGCCACATCAAAATCGAGCACATGAAGGAGAGACGTTTATCATCATGTACAAACTTTGTTATAAATTTGGAGTTGACATGGTGGTGGACAAACAAGATTTTCAAATATTTTTAGAAAGTTTTTCTATTGTTGGACGTTTTAAATACTCGCATGCACTAGCCTTCGCTCAATTTCAAAAAAAGTACAGCTCTGGATAACATTTGGGTATGATTTCTTGAAAAAATAATGCAAGCAGTATGTTTACTAGCAAAATAACATAGTGAACGTTCTTTTTGCCAGACAGAGCGCTGAGACAATACACAGATTCTCTCGGAAGTCATCATTATTATTAAACTAACAGTCATCACTCCAAAACTAACCTCGGTTACCAGTTGGCAATACTTATAACGCAACGAAGAGTTAAAGCGTGATTGTATCAGGGTAATCCTTTTCCAGCAGATAATTTCAAAAAATAAAGGAAAAAACACAATCCAAAAAACATCATCTTGTAAACTCAAAATTCCAGTTATAAAAGCACGAGACAAGATTCGAAGCAACCGGTCAATATACACGCATGGACAGTTTTGAACCTTGGTGTCGCAAAATTGCCTGGACCAAATCTCTTTTCTTCCGGGCTAATACAATTTGCAGTAATACAACCCTCCTCAACAAACAACTATCCAGTGCTGCCACTCGTAGGGGAAATCCCATACAGTAGAGGGATTTAGTGGTTTGTAGGTGGTAGGGGAAACCTACGGGGAAAACTGTAAAATGTAGGGGGTTGTAGGGAGAAAAGAAAATCGTTTAAAAATGAGCCTCATTTTTGCCCAAAATACTCTTTTCTTCCTATGTTCTCACCATTTAGCAAGTGATTGTAACAGAATCTTTCTTTTTGCACAATTTGCGACCATATATGGCAATAGAAGATCAGCAACTTTGCATAAACTCAGTGTGTCATTTGCGCCAGCTGCATGTCATTACTTCCTATGTCAAATTCTAACTTTGTCGTCTAGATGTTCTTAGTTTTCGATAAACCTTTTTAGTATGCATTTTTTAAAAACAGACTAAAAAATTCAATAGTCCGACCCAACGTAGGTATATAATAGGGGGATATGTTGTTGTGTAGGGGAAAAGTAGGGGAAAACAAGGAAAATCATAGTAGGGGGAAGTAGGGGGAAAATAAAGTTTTGGTAGGTGAAATGTGCATACACAGAGTGGCAGCACTGCAACTATCCAATATCACTAAATATATGTCTTGGAATGGCCTAATGCCATTCGTCGTTCTATTATGTGAAGGCTCCGAGAAAAACACGAAAGAAATACTTTCATCAATAATGATCCTCCAGTGTTAAGCAAACCCCAAGACTCACACTGCCGCAAAGTTTGGCTGAGGATTCCGTATTTAGGTAGGCAAGGGGAATCCTTAGTTAAAACACTAATAAGCAAATTACAACGTAATCCAAAAGAGCCAGTGAAATTTATAGTGATATACAAAACAAAGAAAGTATCATATTTCCTTCCCAAAAAAGACAAAATACCAACTATGGATCGCAGCAATTTAATTTATGAATTTACTTGTCCAGGCTGACAGTCATACATAGGTAGAACTAACAGAAGCCTTCTTACTAGACTAAATGAACACACAAAATCCGAACCCAACAAAAGCGCCATACATGACCATCTAACAAACTGCCATGACGCACAACACATATGATACAATTAATGACATAAATTCACCGCATTCTTTTTCCACCCATGATCTCATTCTTAATAACACTAACATTTTACACTGTCTTCATCATAACAATTCTAATGTTTTGCTTTTCCAAGAGGCGATTTATATACGTTTCAAAAAGCCTCAGCTAAATTCTGGACTAAAAGCTTATAAAGAACTATTTTTTCTTAATTTCATCGATGTAATTCTGGACAGTAACACCTCCTTTCATCGCCTTTCTTTCTTTTCATTGCTTACGTCATTTCCTTGTAGCACCTATTTAAGATCACGGATGCTTATAAATAATCACTTAGCTTGATAATGACTTTGAAATAAAGTCGAAATGTTGCTTTGAATCTTGTCTCTTGCTTTCATAACTCGAATCTTGAGTTTACAAGATGATGTTTTTTGGAGTGTGTTTATTACTGTATCTGGGTAAGGAACATAACTTGTAGTGATAGTTAGATTCATTAAAAAACACTTGTATTATATGTGATAAAACAAAATTTTTATTTTCATTGGTTTTTGTGGCCAAAAGATAGGTGACTCTGCACCGTTCGTCGCGTAAAAACAAGAATACATAGTTATTTTTAAACGTTTTCTTTGAATATTTGCTGAAATGTCGTCGTCAAAATATTCCTACACCATCTTAAATTTGTAGTGCAGTTTTTACGATTTGCTCAAAAAAACTTTATTCGGTATAATGAAAGCCATATCTTTAATGGTATGTTCTCTTTTTTACGTCACAAAAGTGCGAGAAGATTAACTATCAAGTAAAGGGTGTATATAAAAAAAACTAAACAGATAGGAAAGCGGCGTTAAAGTGTTAAGCGCTCAAGATCTGCAAAAACCTTTAATGGAATAGGTAGTTAGACTTCCAATGGATCATCTGACATTAAAGGGGAAGTCAGACCCCAAAAAAACTTTTTATCAAATGAAAGATTTTATTTTTACAAACCATATTCCAAAGTTTGAAAGCTCCAATCAAAATTATACCGGAGATATGAAACCACAAAATCATGAAATTTTGCTGTAAAAGCTGCAGCCATTGTATACATGCGAGCGAAGCCGCGATCGAGCAGCGGCTTCTGTTCTTGACGTCACTGCGCGGTAAGGAACTTTCAATCAACATCACATAACACATAATCATTTGTGAAAGCTCTCTGTATTTATCATTTTAAACTTGCTTAATAAATAACGTGATGGATACGAATGATTCATACGAATTTTCAAGTGATCACTCTGTTGTGAGTGATACATTTCCGGAAAATGAGCAAATAATGGCGTACGAAAACATGATTCAGCCTTACTCATATGAACCGGTTGAAACCGACTCGGGTAGCGACGCCGAAGACGATTCGCAAGGAACGAGTGCTGAGTCTTCAATTGAATCTGGCTCAAATAGACTTCAAGATAAGTACTGGTAATAGTTATCTACAAATATTTGATTTTTTTTTTCATTAAGTGTACGAAATATACGCCAAAGTCAAATCCGTAAATGACTCTTCTTTCAAGGTGTACATGCGGTCATTGTCAAATAATGGACAGACATGAAGAATGTATATGTTGCAAAGAGATTGCTGCTTGCAGGGATATTAATGAAGAGTCAGCTGAATTCGAGGGTATTGATGTTCCAGAATGTATCACTGACAACCCTGTATTCCAAAATTTATGTTTAAATTACTGGGTATTGAGATTGGCGTGGAGTCAATACAAGCAGCAGTATGGGAAAAGTGCTTTTGAAGGACCAGAGCATAAGAGGCAAAGGCATGTTGCTTACAGACAATTTGTAAGATGGTGTTGGGGAATTTTGGGAAAAGAAATAAGGAATACTTTGCCATCTTGTGCTGTTTGTTGTATTCGGGCATATTTCCCTCCACCTGGTCTAGAAGAAGATTTTGTATTTGAAGGTTTTGAATTTGCTGATGAGTGATGCAGGTATAGTTTCATTATTTTTTCTTGCCCATCCTTGACCTATGAGCATATATCACTTCCTCTTTACTTGGCTTGGGTACATTTACAATGTTTTTGGGAATGTTACTTAACCTTGCTGTTGGAATTTGATGGTCATATGAGGCAACATTTTCCATTAGGCTTTGCACAAAGGAAAATGATTTGTTCTCTGTTATTGGTTTGGCTATCCATTTATTACGGCCTTTTGGAAAAACTATTTTGTATCTGGAATTGCCATTTTCAACTGAGCTTGTTTTCTTTCAGTGTTTGAATTATGATCAATCACAGCCAATTGGGTTCTTGCAACCATGCCATTGTATGAAAAATGAAGGCGTTTTGGAACATATTTCAATAGTAATGAATGGTACACTTCCAGGTTGCCAGTGTGATGGAATTCTGTAAGTTTTGTTATGTCTTTCAACAATTTCTTGTTCAAAACAACATCTTCTAAGGCAATGTAGTCTGCAGACCCTGGTGTTAACCATTTCGTCTTTCTTTCTCTCCTCCTAGAAAGCTTCTCGTGTGAACACTTCCTAAAATACTTACCACTTTTCCATTGGTGTATGTTTATAACATGATTCAAAATAGACACCCACTTTTCACATAGAATATCAGCGTTTCCTTCACATGTTTGCGCACACCACCACAGATGGTTCGACACTGACTGAATCCACTTTTGAAGGGAAGCATGTTTTTTTGCTTTTTTGGTAAGCTTTTTTGTTATCCATTTAGATAAGTGCCATACATCATATTGGTGAATAATATGAGGATATTTTTCCGCAGCTCTGATGTTATTTGGATGTGGCGATCTGTGGTCAATGATCTAATTTGGATTTTTCACCCATGACATTATTCAAAGATCTCTGGCTACCTTCATTCTCCATTGCATTGGAAGAAGACACTTCAGATACCTGTATCAAAGAAAAATCAACAATTTTCCCACTGTTTTCTTCCATCAGCGTGTATGTGCCATACTTTGCATTGTGACCTGGACTATCACATCTTCCATCACCACATAAATCTATTGGTATGTCTGCCTTGGTATATTTTTCTATTATAGTTTTTTGCTGTTTTCTATAGGTGCTATTAATCACTGGAAAGACAATTTCATCCTGCATATTATAGAACTGGTCCTTGTTCACAAAACCTAAGTTCAAAGCATTTGCAAATTGCTTCAATGGCTCATATGTTGAACCAGTAAAGATTGTTGCTGCTGGTATCAAAACATTTCCAGCTGGTTTATTGTGCAACATAGGCTGTGACTTCCACTTGAAGATATGATTTTTATGGCAAATTGCCTTGTACATCACCATGCTACCCACTGTAGATTTTTCAATCTCACATATGGAAGAACAAAATTTGCATGATATGAACAACTCATCTAGCTTTCTTTCAAAAACAATGAATTTTCTCTCTGTGTTTTGCTTATCATCATCCGATTCATTGCTGGAACTTGGTGAAGAACACACATAATCTTCATCACTACCATCTGACAGATCACTTTCAGTTGAGCTTTTATCTATGGTATTCACAGTCTCCTCATGCTCTGAACAATTATCTTCCCCACATGATGCATTCTCAACCTGGGTGATGTCATGCATGATTGGTGGTATAACAACAGAAGCTAATGGTAGGTTTGACATTGAATGTGCACTATTGTTCATGGGACTAGAGGTTTTTGAAAAGTTACTGTATTTTATTTTTCTTCTTGGCTTTTTCCTCTGTGCCAGTGTCTGAACTCCAATACTGCGTGTTGAAATCTTTTCACACTGTGTTTCAGCATCAACACTACTTGGAGTATCACTATCACATAGTATTGCCACACTTCTTCCAGCTGAAGTATCTATTTCTGGCTCTATCTCAGTCATGGTCATGGACAATGTGAATGAAGAGTCTTCAGCATCACTGGGTTGTTCAAGCATACTGGCTAATTCCTGCACATTGTGGAATTTAGATTCATTTAATTAAAAATGTTTCAAGTGTAATGTTCAAAGAAAATTTTAATATAATGATCTCACTTATATATATCAATACATACTTATTCATGCTCAAGATAAATAATATCAAAATTATTCTGTAAAAATAACATTAATGGGCTACCTCTTGCATCGCTTTTCTTTTCTGCCTCTTACTTGAGGATTCCCGCTCTGGTTTACGCTTTAGAAAGGGGAATATTGAAGGGACACTGCCGGGTTTTAATGCTTTTTTTGCTTTCATTCCAAATAAATCTTTCAGGGAACCTTCAAAACAATCTGGCGTGAAATGCGCGCTGCACACATAGCATGAATTAGGTTTAGGCAAATTATCACGTCGAATTCGCTCTAGCCACATTTTACGAGTATATTGATCATTTGGCAAGCGATGGTAAGATATTTCACTTCCTTTGGTTTTTTTTGAACAATTAGTGCAACCGGGTACCATACAGTAAGGCATATTTATAAAGAAAGGAAAATAAATATCGAGAAAGAAATACGCATCGAAGACTTTGTGTTTGTTTTGTATATGAAATTTTGAGCGCTACCGCGCTCACCGCGCAGTGACGTCAAGAACGGAAACCGCTGCTCGATCGCGGCTTCACTCGCATGTATACAATGGCTGCAGCTTTTACAGCAAAATTTCATGATTTTGTGGTTTCATATCTCCGGTATAATTTTGATTGGAGCTTTCAAACTTTGGAATATGGTTTGTAAAAATAAAATCTTTCATTTGATAAAAAGTTTTTTTGGGGTCTGACTTCCCCTTTAAACTTTTAGCAAAAAATAACCATATTTAGAGTGAGAATTGTGTCAACAGGAAATACTTTTCAAATAGCTTGAGCACGAAAATGACAAAACTAAAAAGCAATTGGAACTCATAGGGTTAAAATATGGCACATGTTGTTCAAGCTTACAAACTTTCAGGAAATTTGACCAAACCGTGCACGAACGCTAAGCATCAAAATAGCACATTATTTTGCGGTTTCCCTTATTTATTGCCATTTTCTTTAAACCTTCATCAATTATTCATATTTGGATTAATTTAAAGCTTAAATTTATGTATAATTTATGAACATTAATAGAAGATGGCATTGAAAAACGAAATATTCAAAATAAGTTGCAATTTGAAAGTTAAGCGTTTGCGTATTAATCAATAAAATTTCCTAAAACCACTTGGCTTCCACAACATTTTAACCCTATGTGTTCTAAGTGCTTTTTAGCTGCATCAATTTCGTGCGCAAGCTATTTCAAAAGTGCTTCTCAGTAACACAATTTTTATTCTAAAAATTGTTGTTTTTGCAATAATTTTAATGTCAAACGAACCATTATAAGTTCCACTACCTCTTCCCAAAAAGATTTTTGCAAATCTTGCGCACTTATGACTTTGGCTACGCTTTCCAAAATGTTCAGTGTTTTTTGCTGTGTTTGTACAATGCAAATGTTCTTAAAATCCATTGACTATCTCAAGAAGTTATTTCACCAACCATAATATATGCACTTTGAGCTTCAGTACGAAAACATTTAGTTCTTTCTACGAAGTTTTTTTTAAAGAAAAATAGCGATAACAAATGTAACAAATTATTTATAACTACGCAATAAAGAATTTCACTTTACCCGCGTTATCTCAACGAAAACCTCGTAATTCAAAAAGTGCAACTAAATAAAAAGTGGTCTCACAATTTCTTTCTGTTCATAATAAGAAAAACATCCTGTAAAGACAATTAAAACTCGACCAAAGCTTCGTTTTGTTAATAAAACCCTAATGGTAAACAGACCTAAAACCATAATAGTAAGCAGAGTTTTGCAGAAGATTTCGTCACAAGATTTCGTCGAGATGAAAAACTTTTGTCAAAGAAGAATTTTCGTCGTGCTCATTAAAAATGTAAAGAAATGTGAAACATAAAATAATTAGCATTGACCAAAGCTTTGTGTATTCTTCAACGGTTAGTGTCAAAATAAGTAACAAATACGTGAATACCTTACTACGACTTATAAACATTGCTCTTGGATCTCTAATATCCTTGTGAAGGGATCTCAATTTCCCGCGAAGTCTCAAAACTATTTCCTATAAACAAACAATCCAAAAATAAATTTTTCCATGAACCGTGTACGCATACATCAAATAGTTTTATCGATTCTTGGTGTGTAAGATACGTCATGGATGCCATGTTGGATGATTTTTCTTTATTTATGCCATCCAACATGGCGAAAAGTCCACTGTTCAATCACTCAGATGGGAATGCTTGCACACCAAGGTTACAGCAACAAAACGCATTAAGTAAAGGCTAAGTTCAGACGCCACATAAACTTTATTTATACAAAGCTATGACGACAGACGATGTGTATAGTAGGTACGGGGAATATTTAATTTTAACTATGACAGGTCGTATTTAAAACTGGAATAAAGAAAAAACACACAAATAAAAAAACAAACTCTTCATAGGTATCTCATGATGATGTCAAAAAATGTCTATTTTCAAAAAACTCGTCGTTTACATTAAATGCGCATTAGCGATACTGCTTCAACGAAATTATTTTGGATGAGCTCGTCAACTCTCAACTGAAGTTCACGTATAAATTAGATAAGTATATCATTATTGTGGACGCAAACATGTAGCTATAAAGATGACATTTTTTATTTGCATAACATTTCTATTTAAGGGGGGAGGGTTGTACCTTTTGGAATAACGGTACTTCCGTCATTTATTCTTAACTATGCAAAATATCTTAACGTTCGATAAGGCCAAATGAGAACTGTTCAGAATTAACTTAATATTTCTATGACTTTATCACTCCCTAATTAAAAATTCAATACCTTTTCAGACAAAGTCAACTTCGACGCACCAACAACGATGTCCAAGAGCTCAACAAATGTGTATAACTCGTAGTAGTCAGTGTCTTCACTTACGACGATGTTCGACACAAGTGATTCTAGCGCTTTAAGCAACTGAAATTATTCGAAAACTACAAGTCTATATCGAAAACTTTATACAAAAAATGTCTATTTTAAAATTTCAAATGATCAGTAGTTACTCTATGTTTTACGATTTTTTATTTTTTTTTATTTAGCAGTCCAAAGCGATATTTTTTGATTTCCTGCCTGAGCGGGAATGATAGTTTTCGCAATGTATTTATCTACGAAGTGAATTGTAAATTATAAAATTGATTTGAAAGCGATGTAAATTGTTGAAAGAGTAAGCAAAGTGTATTCAGACGGTAGTTATCATAGCAAGAGTGAATTTTACTATATAGACGAAGCGAAGTTTGTAGAAAACAATCCAATTTTAGTCTCAATATCAAGTTGCATATGGCCATCGGCCATTCTACAACGCGAATTTCTTCATAATAAAAATAAAAAAAGTTAATATGCTATTCACCATTTAGGTCGATCCGTACTTAAAAAATGTTTTCCGTACGGACCTCCCAACCGGTAAATAACATGTATATATTTTGACATTTATTGTAAATAATTTTATTTTTGTAAGAGCTTATTAGTTTCATTATTTTAAAGACAAGGCAAACAACGACAGTTGAGGCTAAACACACAGCATTCGTCAGATTTCAGTTAATAAGTTTTTGTTATATCCTAATTTTCAAAGAGGAAACTAAAAACAACGTAAATAAACGAAATATTTACTTTCCCAAAAGAATATATAAATAAAAGAATGAAAAAATTGGAAAAAACTTTGGAAAAATCTCCGCGCTAGATAACACGCTGACCAAAGTCGAGCAAAGGTCGCATTTTAACGTAATGACGAACTTGTTTTTTGTATTGTCTATTGGTCAATAACTTAATAACTCATTCTTTTGAGCTACTTACGAGGAAACAGTTCAATTCCTTTACTCTCAAACGACGCACTCTCGACCAATGAAAAATGAACTTTGAAAATTGGTAAGAAACAATCGCTTTTGACGCATTAAAATGAAAAGATATTGTGCTCTAAAGAGCTGATCTTATATCCTGCTAGTCGAACTTCTTGGCCCAGGTCCGTAGCTACAACGTTAACTAGGAGTGGGGTGAGGTGGGGTCGGCTGATTTTTCGTACATTTAACTGACTTCGACTTATTTCATTTGAAAGCAAATTCGCAATGAAAAGAACTCAGTGGAGAAAAACTGAATATACAAATATACACCGCACCAAAAAATTACTTGATCAATTAGTATATCAGGAATGCAAAAAAATTCATGCCTTAAAACATTTTGCCATTTCCCATTCCATCTGCCCTCTTAGGTTCATGAGTGCAAAAGGTCCATAAAACGATTAACTATTCCAACCTCAATCGCCACTCGAGGCTTTAACAGAAATCAAGCTATTTCATTGACATTAAATCAAAATCATTACCTCTAAATAATTCGTTATGGAACCATCCTTGTTTGCCTCACAAAGAACGCAAACATTACTATCAACTACTTCGTCCTTCTTCAAAAGGGAAGACAACGTTTGTATTGCTGCATATCGCTTCACATCGCGTCCTCGCATTGAATAAGGTTGAAGTCTGATAATCCGCAGCTTTTTCTGATGATGTGCGTTGATATGGGTGATAAGAGAGGAAATTTTCAGCACCTAAGATAAGAAATAAAAAAACTTATTGTATGTGATTATTAGAATGAAAGAGTGAAAAGTGAAAATGAAGAGTGAAAATTACACGACGAACAATGCACACTGGAAATACAGATCGGTAGCTAATGAGCGATACACCGCAGAGAAATAACAGAACATGCGCTAGTTTTGAGTTTTTCAAGATTTGGATTGATTCTATGCATACGCTACTGGGAAAACAAAGTCTATGGAGAAAACAAAATTTACATTGCATAATTTTTACTATAACTTTCTATTTTCATCACATCTTTAGGATATGTATATTGATGGCCCAAAAATTTAAATGTTTGATTGACAGTTTATAACGCATTATTTCAAAGTGGATACTTGAGAAAGGAATCCTACATATTAATTCTTTAACTAAATTCAAAACAAGTTAAAATCATTACAGATGCAGTCTTGCAGACATCTGTGCTTTTCAACACGTAGCCTTGCCTATCTTTACTTTTCCGGGCAGGAAAATCTAAATTGCACAAAGCTCCGCCAACTTACAACAAAATGTGCTTGCTATTGTCGCAAATAATGTAGGTAATTCAAACTTAAGATTGGCTGTTATGCACAATGTTGTTCGAATCTTTTCTGCAAAATTTCTGACTTTCACGGTTCTGCTCGTACGCAGACATGAGCACGAGTGACTTCCGGTCGGAGATTTTGTAATTTCTTAAGCTGCAACAACATAACCAACACGTGAGAACGTAAATAAGATTTTTGATTATAAAATTTGTAAATCTTTAATTGATAATCTAATTTACAGCCCTTGTGATTTATCGACAATGCGTGAAGCGAATATTGGCAAGCAAATCGTCGAGAAAATACTAGTAGGTAGAACCAGTAGCGTAGCCTACATGCAGGTTTACTTCCGCTATGTAAATTTTAAACAATTACATACCATTACTAATTTCTTTAGAAATGTATTGTTCTCACGGGCAGTTAACGCAAAAATGTTTACAAATTGAGAGTAAAAAGTGGGGCTGGCAACGATAATGGGGAGAACAATGTTACAAAACGTTTCAGTTTGTGATTTGCACGAGGTGACAGCCGTACGTTGAACAGATATAATATTATTAAATAACACAATCAAAACTCGTGCTCTGATTGGTCGATGCCCGTGTTCCAATCAGGACTTCCACACACGGAAAAGAAAACTACAGTCGTGAGAACTTCAAACATACCTTAAAACAAAGACGAATTTTTGCTTAAATTGATTTAGAGTTAATTTACAAAAGCGGAGAAAATACCAAACGCAAACTAAATTTAAATGAAGGAATAAAAAATGGTTTTCAGAATCAGACAGTTTTCATCTCTTAATGTTTTGACATTACTTCCTAAGAATAATTTGTATTCTCGCACAAGGAGCTCACCTCGTCTGGCCATAGTTTAGATGAAATGGCGTCATACGAAGCCCGGAGACAAGTCTTGATGTCATGAATGGATAACTCCATTCGAGAGTCAAGAGCAAGAGAATACAATAGAGCAAATAAGTATTCAATATCTTGTGTTGAATATTCTTGTGGATAACGGTTCATACAGAGGGTGACAACTTGAACAAATCGAGTGAGGTTCGAGAGAGGAAAAAATGAAGATTCCAGACGTTCACTAAAAAATAACGAAAAACTAGACATTAACAAAATTAAAAAGAGACATACGAGGATATGTCTTGGGGGGGGGGGATGTTTCACATCGCAAAACATAAAAATATATTACAAAGAAAATGGCTTAGCACAAATACATACGATAATAGCTAGTAAATGTAATATAAATAGTAAGAAGTATAAAAAAACGGAGTGATTAACTGCAGTTTATGGTCTTACACAAAATCCGTTGAATTTAAAATAACATGCAACACGTTCGAATAATTATATCTACTTACTCAGAACGATTTTTTTCTGGGCTTGAATTCAAGTCGGACACCATTTCGAACTGAACAAATTCGTTATTCTCGAATAATGAATGGAAATCGAATCCATAATTTTGAAAAACCTTTACTATGTCCTGAATACTTGGTACCCAAGAAAGTTTCTGAAAGAGAAGAGTTACTTTTTTAAAAAACGACGAAATAACTGCTTATTAACATTGAACAAAAAGAAAACATAAATAAAGTACAAAGCAAAAGTTCGTCCCAGTCTAAGTGCCGAGACTGCAAATACTCTAGACTCATATGTTTACTTCAATTTGGCGAATAATACAACACTATCACCTAAGAATGTGCATTTCCCAATAATATCGCTAATCGTGCCTTCACTGGCGGATTGACGCCTCGCCCCAACAGAAATACCTTAAGAATGAAGAGAGTATCCGGGTTTTTCTTTTCATCAAGGAAGACCTTCATTGAGCTATGACCTAAAGAACTCAAACTGACATAGAGCACGAAAGCTGTACCTTGTTTTCCTTCACATGTAAAATAGACCACATCACATTGTAGCTTGCTCTGACAGTGTGAGAATCCAAATGATAGCACATGACATGAAGTATCCATTGTAAGGCAGCAGGGGGACAGGTTTTCGTCAAGAAGTAGTTAGTCAACCAATTTCCACACATCAGTTCATGGATTTCGACGTCACATTTATCATACAAAAACTCTGTGAACTTGTCCAATTTGGACGCGTTAACTTTGGGAAACGGTTGGCAACAACCATTTTTATACTAGGAATAGAATGAAAGCTCAACGACGTTAGAACAACCACAACAACCTCATTTTAAAGACCTTACTAACCGAGCGCAAGATCTTCACTGAGAAATATTAGACGAAGATGATTTTGTACTATTTGAGCCTTTAAGGAAGGGTGGGCAACTTCTCCAGTCGGCGGGCCAGATTTAGGAAAATGAAGTTATTGGTGGGCCGGATTATTACATGAATAATATTCAATATCTTAATCACAGATATAGGCGGATACAGTCGGCGGGCAAGTCAAAATCCCTACAGGGGCCGGACCCAGCCCGCGGGCCGTATGTTGCCCACCCCTACTTTAAGCGATGTTTGTACAGAAAAAAACAACAGTAGTCCGATATTTCTCGGTAAGGACCTAGTAAGCAAGGTTAATAAAATGGTTAATTACATGGCATCAATTGACCGGAAAGGAAACTTTTCTCTAGGAAACTTTTCTTTTGCAAAGGTCGACTTTTACTCGACCAGATTTCGTCAGTAAAAATAGATCGTCTAAAATTGTATCGTCTGGAAAATATAGCTCGCTTTGAAGTGTTTTTCATCGGACTCAAATTCGTACATGGTTTTTTCTTGCTTTTCGTGTCACACAAAACATTTGCCGTTGGCTTTACGACATTTGTTCACATTCATTTGTACAATCAATCTATTACGGGAAAGTAATTGAGAGCCAAAAATGTTTCTGAGCCAATCAAAGCGCGCTGTTCCACCGGGAATGATTTTAGATGTTCTTTTTATGTTTCCCAAACGACCTGCAGTTAACTCATCATGTACGAGCGCACACATTTGACCACAATCACAATGGTCAATTTATGATTAAGGCCCTTTTCAAACGTCGAACTTTACATGTGCCGCATGCATGGATTTTCATCACATTATCTTTTGTCTCTTATCATTATCATTATCTTTCGTCTTTAATGCATTCGGCACACGTAAAGCTCGACGTTTGAAACGGTTCTAAGCAACCATGTCCATTTTAATTTGCTTCGCTCAAAATCCAAAGAGACCTCACCAAGTAAAGAGCTACTTTTTAAAAAGTTGCTCACTTTAGTTAATCCAGAGACTCTTGGGAACATATCAAAATATTCGTCTGATTCGTTAGAAAATCCATTATCGATGGTCTGATATTGCTCAAGTTCTTTTTGATGTTTCGGCAACAGATCTTTATCATCATCTAAATCAAAAAGAAAGTACTCATGAATGCAAAGGTTAAATGATATGTATGACCATTACCAATGACTTCCAAAGTCCTTAAGTAGTACACATTCTCGAGAATTATGCAAAGAAGCCTGATACTTATACTAAACAATTATTGGATGACGTTTAGCATGATAACAAGATGTGTTCAGACGGAAGTATAAATGTTATCTACCGAAGCGAAGATTTGTTTTATTATTCACTTCGCCTAACTGAAATTTTGTTAAAACTGATCAAAGCAAAACATTTTCAAAACTTCGTTAATTTGTTCTTGTCAAAAAGTTTTTTTCAAGTTCCTCACGTTTAAATATGCGTAAATATGTTCAAAACCAGCTTCATCGCTTCTTTAGTGTTTTCGGCACCATCTTTACTCAAAAGCTTTCGCATATCGTTTTTAGAAACTGTGTCATAACTCGCTATTATTTGATTTTTTTCAAAACCTGCTTTTCATGGCGTCAACAATTGTGGAAATTATTATTTGTTCATAACACGTCACACTTACAGATATCAAGAATTATTTGCAGGTAGTTGGCCAATCAAAACCGACATTGTTTACATATGTTTGCTGATGAGGATCGTCCAGGTTAGTAGAGTCCTGAGAAGAACTGTTAGTGTTGATGTTGACTGATGTTTCGACAACCTTAGCGGTAGTCATCTTCGGAGTCAAGTGAGGAGTAAACGTCAGGTTATTTGTTATCTGTGTGTACAGGAAACGTGTGGGTGTGTGGGTTTCGATTGTGTATTGTTATCGTGGATTAGTCTAAAGTAATGTGCTAGTTGCTTGTTTGTTTGTATTGTGAACGAGTCGTTTGTAAGGTGCCGGTAATTGTTGTGATCTATCTAGGGAGTTTTGTTCTAAGTTGGTAAACCAGCTTTCCAATGTAAGCCATTGTCTATAGTCAGTACTGTAAATAATACATTTTGCCGAGCCTGAGTTAATGTTGTGCTTTGTGATTCGGTTATGTTCGGCAATGTGATTGGTTTATCTTGTTTCTTTGTAGCTCGTTTGTGTATGTTCAGTATGTCTTATGTTTCAGTTCCTGCCCGTCTCCCGGATATAGGAAGCGCGACAGTCGGAGCAGTTTATGTTTAAGTTCCTGCCCGTCTTCCGGATATAGGAAGCGCGACAGTCGGAGCAGTTTATTTTGTAAACTGCACCTTGTCGTTCGTTGGGTTGTTCTTTGTCCTTGATGTTCGTTACTTGTCGTAACGTTGTGATTGGTTTATGTGCGACACGTATGTTGTATTGTCGTAAGATACGCGAGATAGTCTCAGACGTACCTTTGATGTAAGGTATCGTTGCTGTTGTCACTGAGTTGTTCGTTTCGATTGTTTCATTGCAAGTTTGAGATATTTATTTTCGTTGTGCAGAGCGTCCGGACGCGTATCTCACTACGGGACTTAAGGCTAGCAAAGAATTACAACTCTTTTCTTAAATTATAACATTCATTCTACCAGTCGGGTCGGCAGTTTCAATTCAACCTTTTGAAATACTACACCTCTTCAACCTCTGCCTTTGGAAATATCACACAATTTAATTTCTATTGCTTACTTCCGTTTACTTATTTCATGCGTTGTAAATATATAAGTGTATGTATGGTTTTAAATATTATTCTGTCTGAGGATGACTTTGAAATAAAGTCGAAAATTTACAGTTTACTTCTCGTCTTGTTTTGATTCATATTTTGCAATCTCAATATGTCTTGCTTCTTCGGATTTTGTTTTATATTATTATTATTCAATATGTAAATAATGTCGATTTAGATTGGTCAACTACAAACAGCAGCTACAAGGTATCTGCTTTTACCAGTGTTCATATTTTTGTCCAGAAACGAGTTGCAAACGATGAGCTGTTGACTCAGTTCACAAAGGAAATCTATTAATACTTACGCCAGCCATTGTAATTGACTTGTTCATAATAACGTCACTTTTCCAGCTTTGAAATGTTTTATTTAATTTTGATTGGCTCTTATATTAATACTTTGTTTGACTTACCAGTCAGAAGCAATTTTAAAAAGAAATTTCTAAAGCTTTAAGGGCAAGGTCCGAGACACGATGAACAAGATCCGAAGTAATGATTTCATACAAAATGCAACAATTTAAAGAAAACGGAACCGAGAAGAAATAGACGAAAGAAGCAGAACAAAGCAGTATTGCTATAGCACTTACCGAGGTCGTCATTTAAGAAATCCTTCTCAAGGTTCACATTTTTACCTAAAACATACAAGATACGACATGTTGTTTAGGGCACTGAATAACAATAAGATACGACATGTTCTTAAGGTTACTGTACGATATATAAACACACAATGATATAGTATTTTAGCAAAATAAGCCGGGACACATTTGAGCAGGTTTCAATGAAATAATAAGATTAAATCCCTCCTCTATCTTTATATTTTGTTTTAAATGTATTCCGCTAGTGTAAAAATGCAATGTTGCAAGAGGCCTTAAAAAATGATCCATTAGATGTGGTAGGGTCGATCAGGTTTAATTAGAACATTCCTATATGGTTCGTGCTTCTGTAAGTTGTACCTTAAAAAGCTACACATTTCGATATCGAATAGGTGAATAGAAAACGGAAAGAAGCGCTTCCTAGAGGTCGTCATATGCAAATATTGCCAACAAAATTTCGAACCAACGCACATCAATCGTTAATTGTACATATGAAGCGTGGGGGACTAACTAACATTTATATAATACAGATAGAAAGGCCAACTTCATTAGCAATAGTTGATTTGCTTAAAGCCCTTTTAACACGACATAAACTAAACTGGATTCAACCCAGATTAAAATTATCCCGGGTTTAACCGAGGTTAATTTTTTGCGTGTAAACACCACTAACCCAGGTTTAATCTGGCTTAAATGTTAAACCTTGGGATCGTAGTGTTTACACGCAAAAAATAAACCTAGATTAAACCTGGGTTAAACACAGGTTAGTTTATGTTGTTTGAAAAGGGCTTAAGACCTGGGGCCAGTTGCACGAAACCTGGATAGCGCTATCCATTGGATAGCGAAAATTTTCAAACTTGTAGAAAAGGTGCTTATATTTTTCTCACGAAAAAGAAATTTTGTAATCATGAAACAATATTTTATTTCAGTGATTGCACAGTTCAAATCGTGCATTTTTCTCTTATAAGAGGTTTTATGAACGTCCGAAAAAATTTGCTATCCATTGGATAACGCTATCCAGTCTCCGTGCAACCAGCCCCTGCTTCACACGAGTGAAACATGCATAAGCACAGACTGAGACAAAAGATTAAACGAAGACAATCGACGAAGCATTTAACACAACCATTGACATAAGCGCAAACAATAGATGAGCAAACGATTTCAATAAAACTCTCGATTTCTTTGTCTTTGTAAACCTCTAAAGCAGCGTTTTGTTGTTCATGCTTATGATACAAGTTTGAACCAGGCCTAGGGGTTTGTTTATATGATCCCGGTCAAGCGGGACGAGATGCTCGTCGAGATTACCAAGTAAAAATGCTATTAGCTAGCTTAAGTCACGTGCTAGGATGTGATTGGCTAACAAAATACACAAGCAATGGCTGATTAATTTTGTTGAAATTATGTTATCGAAGACGTAGTACAAATAAACGTTTGAAAAACGGGTTTTTTCTTTTCCTTTTGCTTAAATACGTCAACTGCTTCAACTACGCCTTCCTACTTAATGTCTTCAACTGTCCATTCACGGACAATTTCGGGCAAATACGGAAATAATTTCTCCGTTCATTTGTAATTCAACAAGAAATTTCTTTGACGTCAATTCCGTGCGTATGTCCTCCTATAGATCATAGCTCTCGACCAATGAAATTGCTCAAATTTATATAGTTAGTATATAAAAATTTACACTTGTTTCAGACTTACACATTTCAATATGGTGTTGCATATCCAGCTGCATTTTGGCAATATCTTTTTGTTTCTGGGCTAACTTTGGTTTCTCCCGAAGTAGTTTATGGACTGAATACTTCGACGTCACCGCAACTTGTTTAGATAGGGCGATGTATGGACTGACTGGGGTGAGCGGACTACCTGGAAAAAGAAGCAAAGAGGTTTTAAGATTTTCTTCCGAATGGTATCCGAAAAAAAAACAGGTATTTCCACGCTATAGTGTTTTTTGACTTCTAACTTTTACAGTTTTGGATCGCTTGGAAAAATTTGGCTTTGATATTTTTGCGTGTTTAAATAAAGTACAATATTACGTTATGATAAGTGTTTAGATGGCCTGATTCAAACATTTGGGAATGTTGATCAAGTTAAGAAAGCGGAGCAAAACACTCGTCTTCAGCTCGTGTTTTATGCACTTTTCTAGACTCTCCCTTATTTCCCATGTGGGTGGATCAGTCCATTCAAATGCGGGAACCTTTACGGCATTATTTACTACCAAACGCTGATTACTCCTTTTGATATGTTGTAAAGATGTTGTCTCAAACCACGAAATCAGTTTGCTTCAGAAATATCAACACAATCTTGCAAATAAATAAATAGAAACGCACGATTTACCTGAAATTGGAGTGGTTGACTTTGCTGGAGTTTTCACGTCTGGCTCAAATTTTATATTGCGAAGAAAACTGGCCGGTTTTAAAAGTTCATCGTCACTTGAGCTGTCATCATCATTCCTGCATTCTTCCTTTCCGCTGTCCAATTCATAACCTAAATGTGTATGATAAAGTTGTAGAGAGGGGAGAGTGAGTCAACATGACAGCCCCAGATCATTTATAATGTGTAAGGTAATGTTGTAGAGAGGGAAGAGTGAGTTAACAAGTCATTTATATTTAATACAGTTGACATGCGCAGAGTTCACATAGAACATCCCAGATCATTTATAATGTGTATAGTAGAATGTATGAGTTAAACTATTTTTTCAATAATAGCTTGGAAGAAAACATTTTACAGCATTATTGTACCAATAACCTATTCAGGACATTTGATTTTTTTGCGTGTTGACATGTTTATTGTTAAAGAATGGGTGTCAACCAAGATGCACTGCGCGTTAATCACAACGTGGCGGCCATTTTAAGGGTCGAGAAAATAGCGGGTTTTGTTATTGTAGTACATGCAACTTGAACAAGCGATAATGTTTAATGTAAAATAGAGTTTTTAATCAATGTTTTTTGCGAAATTTTCAGATAAATTAGACGGCGTGTTGACGCAATTGAATTAAGTGTGCCGCAAGCTCAAAAAGTAACGATGTATACATTAACAAGAGCGCGAAATGCACCTTAGTTGACACATTATTAAGTACGCAATATGATAATGACGTCACACCAAAACATACAAGTGCAAGCTCCCTGAGCAGATCCAAACACTTTCGAAAATGTAAACACGCAAACAGACGGCGAGGATATGCGAGGAACGCTTAAAATAAATTGATATTTTCGCTTATGCAGTCATAGATCTTCACTTAGTAATATTATCATGAAGTGCACTGCTTAACATATATAGCCAGTACACGAAGGTGTATGTTGAGAATATAGCAACAGGCTTCGCGGCATTAATGTTACCATTTTGCTTGTGGATAATTGCTGGACTCTAAGTTATTTGATTGAATTAAAGATTCATGGAAATATATTACAGAAGCCCTCTTTGTATCCATAAAACTTACTTTGTGTGGTTTATATAAATTTTCCGTGTTTGGAACAATTCGCTTTGTTTATAGTAATAGTTGAACAGTTGCTAGAGTAATCAAAGTACACCATGTATCCTGGATGTCAATCATGCCCCGGTCAAAATTTTTCGAGCTCTTTTTTTCGTCGCCATTTGCTTTGTACCGAAAGGTAAATAAAATGAAGGTTTACACACACTGTCAGCGAAGAAAAAGTTACCAAAACAACACTTGAGTTCGTAATTAGAATCATCGAAACTACAATATTATCAACATAACAAAAAGTCCCACGAGAAGGTGAGTAAAATTCCCTTTGCCTACCGGACTAAAAAAATTACAAGAAAAACCCGAGAATGTCCACTGTTCCCAGAGAAAAAATAGTGAAATTATTTGATGTCTTCAGAGTGAATATTTCAAGATGATCATATAATTAGGAGGAAAAGAATTTCTTGATAAGTTTAACCAAATCAAATTCTTTAATTTTCAGAATAAGAATATTCGTTACCTTGCGTTACGTCTTCGACCACTTTATCTTCCTCTCCTTTCGAGCATTCCATCTTTATATGATTAATGTTACTTTTATTCGTTGGGTCAGTTGAATGGATGTTTTGATGAGAATTATCATCAGAGTCAGATGAGCTTGAATTTAAATTTCCACACAAATTTTGAGTGTCACGCTTGTTGTCGTTCTCCTTTTTATCGTTGTGTGTTTTTGTATCCTTGTCATTTCTAATTATCTTCTCCTTTTCATTATTGGAAGAACCAAATACATGATCATTATTAATTTCAGAAACATCCGATTCCACAGTATACATACTTTCGCTTAAAGATTGACTATCCACCTCCTTTCTAGTTATCTTTTTCTTTTCATTATTGGAAGAACCAGATACATGAGCAATATTAATTGCAGTAACACCCGATTCATCTGTATGTATATTTTCATTTAGAGATTGACCATCCTTATAATTCCTAGTTATTTTCTCCCTTTCATCATTAGAACAATCAGATACATGATCATTACTATTGTCAGTAGCATCCGATTCATCTGTATGTATAGTCTCATTTTGAGACTGACCATCTTCGGCAAAACTTTTCGATCTACATTTATCGTTCATGAAGAAGTTATTATTTTTTTCCGGACGAGAAATCGTCGACAAAGTCTTCCTTCTTTGAGTAATAATGTTTTCTAAATCGTCTTGAAAAGTATCTTCATTAGACTTATTTCCCTTCAAACATATCGTGTTTGTGCTTTCAGAATTTGACACATGAAATAAACGTTTTTTCACTTGATTTGATCTTCTTAAACTACTATGGATACTTGTATCGTTCTGATTGTCTTGTCCACTGGAAGCATGATAATTTCTGGGCATTTTTGTATCACTGTCCATACTTTTCTTTGGATGAACTGATTTCATGGGTAAATCAGAGTGAAAAATATCGGGAATTGAAACAACAGCATTCAATTCTTTTCCTTTGATTACAAAAAAAATTATAATAAATTTTTTATTCACTAAACAGAAAAGGGCGGGATCCTAACTTTTCCTGAGATCTAATTGGCTGTAGCAGCGCACGGAATTTTACGATATCTCACCACAGGCCGTAACCTTAAGCTGAGTACTTGAGCAAAGAGTTTCTTCTATTGTTTTCTTTTGTTTTGTTTTATATTGCTTTGTTCTGTTTTGTTTTGTTTGGCAATAGAAATTATCAGCGAACTTTTGATTGTACAATAATTTATTTTAAGAGAATTTCGAGTTTTTCAAAGCAAATCATTAGCAAAGTTTTTATTGTTTTCTTTGCCGCCATTGTTAATTTGACTGCACAATTTAGTAAAAGGCAATTATGTTTGTTACAGGCAAGTTACACAAAACGCAAAATTTACCGTTAGGCTCGGTCAGGATGGTAAATATTTCCCTCGATCTCAAAAACAAGCTTCTGTCTGGGGCCTCACGCTCTTTTTAAAACATCGGGAAAATATTTACCCATCCGGATGTCGTAGCCCGTAAACAGCACATACATATAATTTTACTCCGTTCAAACCTGTTCAAACCATTGCAATGAGCAACGTTCGAGCTCTAAACCTATAACAATACTTCATCTATCACAAAGACAGATTACATAAAAATGAAACGTCAAAATAAATTGTAAACATCGTTTATGCCTGTACATAAACAGAGACAGGCACTTGGCAAAATATAGGGCAGGGGGGAGGACCTGTTAAACGAGTAAAATGGTGGTGCTCAAAAATCGATGCTCCAATGATAATTTAACTGAAACCAATAAACTCAAAGCCGTAAATAAATATCTTGAATTATCAACTTAGTCGGAATTCTTACTAAAAGTACTGCCTTTTGCCTAGTCCCAGTCAATGTTGTGCTTTGTGATTCGGTGATGTTCAGCAATGTGATTAGTTTTGTCTTGTTTCTTAGTAGCTCGTTTGTGTTCAGTAAGTCTTATGTTTAAGCTCCTGACAGTTTCCCCAGGTAAGAGGCGTGGCAGTTTGAGCAGTTTATTTTGTAAACTGCACATTGTCTTTCGTTGGGTTGTTCTATGTCCTTTATGTTCGTTAGTACTTGTCGTAACGTTGTGATTGCTTTATTTGCGACACGTATGTTGTATGGTCGTAAGATACGCGAGATAGTCTCAGACGTACCTTTGATGTAAGGTATCGTTGTTGTTGTCACTGAGTTGTTCGCTTCGTTGGGTTCGTTGGGTTTGTAAGTGTTGCGTTTGATAAAGTCAGAGTTGTAGTTGTTTTTGTCAAAGACACGTTTGAGATAGTTGATTTCATTGTGAACAGCGTCCGGTGAATCACATATGATTTGTGTACGTCTTGTTAATGTTCTGATTGTGGTGGCTTTGTGTGATGTAGGGTTGTAAGATGATTGGTCTAGTAGTCGGTCAGTATGTGTTGGCTTGCGATAAACTGTTGTTCGTAGTTTTTGATTGTCATGTTTTACCAAACAGTCGAGAAAAGGAAGAGTTCCGTTTTCTTCGACATCTTTGGTAAATTGTATGTGGCTGTTCTGTTTGTTGATGTGAGTGTGAAAGTCATCAATCTCGTCTGCATGTAGTGCTGTGATTGTGTCATCTACGTAGCGGAACCAAAAAGGTAGTGCATGTTTGTAAGTCGTGAGCGCCCGTTCATCCATAGATTTTCAATTTCAGCAACTACAACAGAAACGGGTGAGCCCATTGCTGTTCCATGTAATTGTTTCTCGAGTAGCTCCATAATGTCTTCTGTCGGTAATGGCAGTACGTACGTGGTGTTTGTAATGAGGGCTTTAAGTGGAATACTGGTGAACAGTGATTTCACATCAAAAGACACTAGTATATAGTTGTCCGGTATTTGTATAGTGCTCAGTTTTTTAATGAAAGTTCCTGCTGCCTAAATTTTAGTTGTCCAATTTAGGTTGCGTCTACACTATACCGGATTCGCTCATCACGAAATCTTCATTTCCTTTAAAAGGGATAACCGTTTGGAGTAAAAGCTTATTGCATTCATAGATTTAGTCTCTATGATTGTGTTTCTGACGTTGAATAATTTCACTGCCTTTTAATAAAAAGAAAATTTTATCTGCAACATTGGAATTCGGTATAGTGTAAAAATGCTTTAGACTATACTGGACAGCAGATACAGAAAAAGGTTTCATGAGCAGGGTATGCAATAAACTATAGAAAAATTGTACACGAAAATTGTATACGAGGGATTACCTGGGTTTCTCCGAAAGAACTTGGTGATTGGAGGTGTCCTAAAATACAAAGCAAAAATTATTCAACATTCAGTTCAAAGTATGGAAAAATGGCCAAATCCATCAAATCCAGTGGCGGCGGAGCGTTGATAATTAAGGGGGGAGCTATATTCATATATTTATATGTTATATTCGTAAACACAATTGATTTCAATAGAAACTAATAAAGTAAAACATGCATACATGAATAATATACCCCCTCCCAATTATCAATGTTTCGCCACCCTAGCTCAAATCACACCTACACGTAACATAATTATGATGTTCACTAATAAAATAAATTAATAAACTTTAAATTAAACTGTACCCGTACAGGAGACTCATTAAACGTTCTTGTGAGTGCTGAGTTATATGATAGGTAGGAATCCTTAAATTAAAGTTGTGGAGATCAAAGTTTAGAAGTATTCCTTTAGTCATGCCCAGGTATCTCTCTAGAAATCTCATGCCTAGAGGATGATTCCCCACACACACAATATTTCATAAAGTGTCTGCCATTGTGTCCCGATTTCAAAAAATTATTTAAATGGTTGCTTTTTGTACTACAAACCGGCTTGTCTTTTACTGATTTTTTATAATTACGGAAGTGGATCACATAAATGATGAAAATCATAAGCTAATCAAATATTTACAACACTTAATTAATTACATAATTTCAATGAAAATAAAATGAAAATCGGATGGCAAAGTTTTAACACATGACTTTATTTATTGGTATTTTTGACAATACTGTTTGATTGGAGACTCTAACTCGTTAAGTGATAAGGTATAGAAAAGGATCTTAAATACAATAAATATTCATCTATCATAAGAGAAACTCTTTTTATAACAGTAATATAAAAAAATTACTTGGGATGAAAAAAAAGGAGGTAATGCAACTATAGAATATTAACTATGAAATAACAACAATAAAACACATGCGCTGAGCAGGGCAAATTTAAGCAGACTTTAGCTTTTATCTAGATTCAATTTACAATAAAGGCATCATGGAAACACTATACTTTAATGTGGAAATTAATTTTGAATCCGACAAAAGAATATCTGCAATCATTCTTGTAAAGCATCATTTTAAGGATGTAATTTACCAGAATTTTAAGTCATATAATAGAGAGATTAATTTATTGTCATTTCTATGTAAATTGACTAGGCATCTATTCTGATTGGTCTATTGCTATATTTCCTTTAGCCTGTGCAAACTGGTACAAGCTAAATCAATTATTTAATCACAGCTGATTTGCACGTGTAGTAAAATGCAAGTTTTTACCCATAACTGCTGTTTCATCTAAACAACATTACATCACAAATTATTTAACTTAACACAGTTGGAATATTCAGGATTGATGATTAAGAGCAATATTCATGTTAATATTCTGTTTACTTCAATAAATGACAGTTTTCTAGGTAGACAGACGGACATTAAACATTTATCAAGTATTATTTGATATTTGAATAATAATACAAATTTATTTTGAATAGCTTCCTTCAATTTTTACAATGGAAACTGCAAATTAAAGAGTAAACATAATTAGAAGACTTAAAGAAGCATTTTGAACTTAATAACAATATTCATTATGACACAGCAAGTTTAACTTTGTATAATATCATATTGCTATTTTGAAAAAGATAAAATTTACTCGATTTATCGATATCAAAGTTCCTTACAAGCAAAAGACATTCTACTCCTACTCTCACTCGCTCAGTGAACTTTCATCTCGACAGTGTCATGAGAAGATATATAGTATACGATTGGTAAAATTATACCTACCCTTTCAAAGATTTATGAAGTTTTGATTTCCTTTTCATAGTATTCAATCCCAAACCACGAGCCGTAAGTAGAATAAAGAAGGATTAAGATGACAATAATTCTTGTTCTTTCTCTTTCGTATTGCCAAATATTCCCTCCAATATTCCCGCCAGAATTCGACATAAACACAACACAACCCGGGCACCCCAAGTGACGCTAAGTACTGTCAGATAAATTACGAGCCCGAAAGTTAGTCATTTCGTTTAAAATGCACATGAATGATAATTTAGGGTAAAATATCGCACTTTCAAATAGAAGTTTCTCACAAACGATTCTGGCATGTATTGCCACCATTGAGTTCAATAAGACCTGGAAGGGAAAGGGGGCCTGGACCCCGTGGTCAAAAAACTACCGTGAAATTGGCACCACATTGGGCACCACATTGAACACAACATTCATCACAACAATCATCACCACATTCAACTAAAATTTATCATTCAAAATGATAAATCGAAAAATCGTCTTTAAAACACGTTTTCCATCAAATACAAAAGTAAAAAACAATTCTTAACTGTTTATTACTATTTTAAAGTCCTTAACCATCACAAAAAATGTATAAAAGTAAAGAAATTGAAGAAAACACTAAGATTTATATTACAGTGTGCTTTCCATTCCTCTTAATTAGCCTATCATTTAAAACTACACGGTAGAATTTTTTTAACTTGACCAGAATATAGATAATTATATTGTATAAAATATATCCAAAATCTGAAGGTGGCACAAAAAAATAAGTTGTAGAAAATCATCGACAAAGTCGGGTGACACTTAATATAATCTTATATAATTAACTTCCTATACCCATGTAATTTTTCAAACAAAGGCCTATAAATAAAAAACTACAAGGTAGAATTTTTTTAAAATTAGCTATATTGTAGATATTCTTATTCTCTATAACATATCCAAAATCTGGAGGTGGCACAAAAAAATAGGTTGTAGAAAATCATCGACAAAGTCGGATGACACGGATGCGCGTAATATAATCTTATATAATTAACTTCCTATATCCATGTAATTTTTCAAACAAAGGCCAATAAATAAAAAACTACAATGTAGAATTTTTTAAACTTGGCTGTTTTGTAGACATTTGTATTGTCTATAACATATCCAAAATCTGGAGGTGGCACAAAAAAATAAGTTGTAGAAAATAATCGACAAAATCGGATGACACGGATGCGCGTAATATAATCTTATATAATTAACTTCCTATATCCATGTAATTTTTGAAACAAAGGCCTGTAAATAAAAAACTACACGGTAGAATTTTTTTAAACTTAGCCAGAATATAGATAATTATATTGTCTATAAAATATCCAAAATCTGGAGGTGGCACAAGAAAATAAGTTGTAGAAAATCATCGACAAATCGGATGACACGAATGCGCGTAATATGATCTTATATAATTACGTTCAGAATTTCAAGTCAATGCTAAACAAAGGCCTGTAAATAACAAACTACACTGTAGAATTTTTTTAAACTTGGCCAGAATATAGATAATTATATTGTCTAAAATATATCCAAAATCTGGAGGTGGCACAAAAAACTAAGTTGTAGAAAATCATCGACAAATCGGATGACACGAATGCGCGTAATATAATCTTATATAATTAACTTCCTATATCCATGTAATTTTTCAAACAAAGGCCTATAAATAAAAAACTACACTGTAGAATTTTTTTAAACTTGGTTATATTGTAGATTTTCGTATTTTCTATACCATATCCAAAATCTGGAGGTGGCACAAAAAAATAAATGATAGAAAATCATCGACAAACTCCGATGACACGAATGCGCGTAATATGATCTTATATAATTACGTTCAGAATTTTATGTCATTGCTAAGCAAAGGCCTGTAAATAAAAAACTACACGGTAGAATTTTTTTAAACTTGGCCATATTGTAGATATTCCTATTGTCTATAACATATCCAAAATCTGGAGGTGGCACAAAAAAAATAAAAGGAATAATATTCCTTGAGAATGTACTCTGGTATTAACTGTGAAACTAGCACCACATTCGACAAACAGCTCTATAGCTAAAAAACTACCCGGTAGAATTTTTTAAACTTGGCCATGTTGTAGATATTCTTATTGTCTATAACATATCGAAAATCTGGAGGTGGCACAAAAAAATAAGTTGCAGAAAATCATCGACAAAGTCGGATGACACGAATGCGCGTAATATGATCGTATATAATTAGGTTGAGAATTTCAAGTCATTGCAAAACAAAGGCCTGTAAATAAAAAACTACACAGTAGATTGTTTTTAAATTTATCCAAAATCTAGAGAGTGAACAAAAAATTATTAATACAATTCCATTTTTACTAAATTGTCTAAAAGTAGTAAACTCTGTTTGGTTGTTAGTACCAAATTGATTATGCAGTGACGTAACAGTGCTGGTTATTTTTTTTTAAATTTGTTCTAGATGCTCATCGCTTTAATTTTTTCAAAATTTAGTGAATCTAGTGAAGTAAGTGACTTGTTTTTGGAGTAGTCGTGACCAAATATTACTTTAATCCAGGACCTTTACGTCACGGTATAATTAGACATGTGCATTATTTATATTGTATTTTTACAGACTTACTAGATAATCTAAAATTGTAGCGAGAGACTTGCCGAGCGGAAATCGAATTCGTGTGATAAAAATTAATGCCCAACATAAAGTTCTGATTAGAGCCATAGAAATAGACCAAAAAAAAACGAATTGTAAAGTTAAATTTATTGTGACGTTTCGTCTTTACTCAAGACATCTTCAGACAAATAATAAATAGGATGTTAAGACAAGATATTATATTTACAAAAAGGTGTTAAATTACTACAAAAGGAAGCGGTGTCGAATGGATACATGATAAGGAGGTTAGGAAGTAAAATAAAGAGAAATTAAAAGAGGTTAAGTGGAATGGAGTTTCCTTGCACAATAAGTGAAGGCTTGTATTTATTGATTAGAAGGCTTTCATGAATGGAGAGTTAATAAGTATCGTTGGAAGAGGAGATTATTTTAAAGTCGTCTAAGTTGGGGGTGTGTCCAGTTGCGTTAATGTGAGCAAGAATGCTTGATGATGCAGGGTGGGAAACTTGCAATAAATACAAGCCTTCACTTATTGTGCAAGGAAACTCCATTCCACTTAACCTCTTTTAATTTCTCTTTATTTTACTTCCTAACCTCCTTATCATGTATCCATTCGACACCGCTTCCTTTTGTAGTAATTTAACACCTTTTTGTAAATATAATATCTTGTCTTAACATCCTATTTATTATTTGTCTGAAGATGTCTTGAGTAAAGACGAAACGTCACAATAAATTTAACTTTACAATTCGTTTTTTTTTGGTCTATTTCTATGGCTCTAATCAGAACTTTATGTTGGGTATTAATTTTTATCGTACTAGATAATACTTTACTTTATTGTCTTATAATTAAAAATCGGCTATTATTTACCACAGTATTTTTCTTTCTATCGCATTTTTTTACGTTGTTGACACGATCAGAATATCGATTAACAATTTCAATTTTTCTGAAAATGTTCCTCTTGCATTCTGAACTTATATGAAGTTACTTTTCTTCGACGATTAATAGAGAATTGAACGTGATTTTTGGCAGATTTTAGTTACTACGCTCTTGCCCGTTTCCGCTTTCTTAACACGTCACTTGTAGCTAAATAGAAATGCAGTTATTCATAGATGATTTAGTATTCTCAATGTATTCTTACAGGTTTATAATGCTTTAGTATATATTTTTTACAATTACAAATCAACACTTACAGTTCATCAGCACAAGTCCTCATTTTTGTCTTCCACAGTATGTTTTTGTTGATTTTGAAGAATTTAATTGTGTTAACAACGGTTACAATTGGAATATCCATGGAGAGATTTTTTTCTGAAAATGTTATTTATGTATACCGAAAGTAAATGAAAATACGTTATTGCAATAATTGTTAGAGAATTGAATTTGGTTTTCGGCAGATATTAGCAATTACGTATTTGGCTTAAAGTGGTTATATCACGAATTTTAGCCCCCCTTTTTTATGAGCTTAATTGAAAATTTGGATTATTTGAAGAACTATGACATGTCGCTGGACTTAAACAGATAAATATAAGTTGCTTAATTTTGCCTCCAAAGTCGGGTACTATTTGCGAATTTTTTACGACGCCATATTGATACTTGTGACGTAGATAGTTGAACACGTCTGTTTCCGTCAATATAATATTATATTATAGAAGGTGATTTTGTTGTCGTTTTTCTTGTCTTAAAAACAAATAATGACAGTATTTTCAATAAAATATTAAAAAACAAGTTGTCCGCAAAGTATGGCCTCAAATCAGTGCTCAGATAATTCGAATTCGATGTCTGAATGCGTATCTGATTCGAGCTCGGTATCCGTGGGTTATGTCGAACATTTAAACGACTTCGCATATGACGATGAGCCGCTAGCAGGAGATGGTGATGATGTGCATACTCCAGATGATCCCGATGGAATTCTCCCTGCGACATTAGAACAACGAAGTGATGGCGTAATTCCACTTGGTGAATGGTAAGTTGTTGTTTTCTCCTGTTTGTAATATACATAAAGTTACTTTATAAACCAGAATGCTCCCACGTTTCAGGTGTAATTGTCAATGCTGTCATACCGATTTGTTAGAAGGCACATTAGAGTACAGATGCTGTAAGGAAATTGGACCAGCTTTGCAGAAAATGACATTCGATGGCAGCATTGAGAAAATATCATGCATAACACAGCATGCCAAATTTGGGCGTTTAGTTCATGAGGCTGTCCTTGAAAACGTCGGGCCACTATTTAGAGATAGGAATGGACGTGCTTATCGCCGCCAAGCATCACAATCATTAAATATGTAAGATTATAAATTGTATGAGAAACAATGTTATAATCAACATTGTTTCATCAACAATAATTAGTGCAACCTTTTTATTTACTTCAGGTACTTGAGAGCTGTGGCATACAGATGGTTGATGCGATGGTTTTGTGGGTCTATGGGATGGGAGAATACTCGGCCTTTACCTGCTTGTGTTTACCACTTTATTCGGAAAGCATATCCAAGTGGTAACACAACAGGTTACATACCATCAGAGGGGCGATGATGGAATAGTCTTCTAACTTGTGCACTGTAGAGACTGTTGACCTTCTTTGCTGAGTTTGGAATGGTCGGGAAATATGCCTAGATGAAAACCAAATAGGAGATACATGGATGCACTATATAAGTTGACATGCAGTTTAATGGTTTGAAACAAGAGTAAACAATAAAAACAAATTGGTGCAACTACTGAGAGGTTAAGCTGAAAGAATTAAATGAAAGAATATCTTTTCTTCAATGTCAGTCTGGGAAAAAAGACAAAAGAAAAAATATATGGAATTGAATCATAGCATAAATGTAAAAATGGAAAATAGCAAGCCGTTCAAATGGCGAATCGTTTGCTTCCCCAGTGCATACTTAAACATGCTCAGCTTCATCACTAGTCAGAGGCCGCGGAACCGAGGGGGCATTGGGGGCAAGTGCCCCCCCACTTTTTGCAACAGGGAAAAATGTGCCCTTCTTTTATGAATGAAAGTGCCCTTTTTCATGGTATAGAAATGCCCTTGTTTTAGGCAAAATTGGACAGAAGAAGTTTTTCTTAGATACAAGTAGCCCCGAGAGTAGAACATAGTCTGTCGGCATCATGCGAAATCAGCTATAGCTTAGCTTTTGATCTTGATTACCCAGATAGATCAAAAATCGCGTTTGTCGATTAGGGTTGTCTTCGCAGACGTCCGCCCAGTAACTTAATTAACCAATGAGAAGTCGCAATTTATGATCCACATGAGACTATAAATTCTACGGCAACGCATTGCTCCCGTGGTATTGTCTTTCAGGCCATTGGTCCTACAAAACTGTTGACAATTCATAAACATAATAATTGAAAATTTTGCGGTTTAAATCACTTCTAATCAAAATCATCATGCCTAGAGCTGCTAGGCGAAAACGAGAAAAGGAAAAAGAGCTTGTAGAAAGAGCTAAAAGGATGCGAAAACTGACGAGTTTTTTTAGTAGTGCTCCAGCAGAGAACGTTGTTGACCAAAACATCGACTCTAGGTCTAATTTGACACTGCCGTGAGCTGCAGGAACTCCATCAACGTGTTTATCTCCTCATTCTCATTCCAAACCAAAATTCGGCGATTCTGACTCTACATCGTCTTCAGAGATACTAGTCGTGCCACCGACCAAGCCAGTTCACACACCTTCTCAAAACCTAACGTATGCTTATTTGCCAAGTTCTACGACTACCGCGCTATTGGTAGGACCTATGCAGATTGAGTCAACGGAATGTTTGCTAGGACTCGATTGTAAGTGTTTGTGCTGTACAGGCCGACATCCTTACCATCCTACCCTAGAAGAAATAAAGCACACGTCTAGAAAGCAAACTAGTACAGGACGATCGTCGAATGTACGAACTTGGCCGTCTTCTATATTTTTGAAATATAAATGGGTCACATACTGCATGACAAAAGGCACCATTGCCTGTTACTTCTGTAGAAGAGCGATGCGTCAAGAACTTATTACTTTCAGTCATAATGGTGAAAAGGCTTTTCTCCTAGGAGAATTCATTGACTGGAGGAAGTGCGGAGAAAAACTTAAAAAACACTCTCAGTCTAATTTTCACGCAGAGGCGACTGAGAAAGTTTTATTATCTGATGATTCGAGAAGAGATGTTGGAGCGATATTGGTCAGGGAATTGAAGAAAACCCAGGAAACTCGAAGAAGAAAATTGTAAAACAACTAAGTAATTGGTGCGTGCTTGGCTTCACTACAGGAGCGCTTCGATCAAAAAACATATTCTGTATTGATGAACATCGAAACCGTACTCATTAATGCAGCAAACGGGCGTAAGTTTGAGTTGAATGATGAAGTTGAACACCTTTACGAAAATCACCTCGACTTTGACCAGCTGAAGACGGAGTTAAAGCTTCTTGAAGGAGTTATCTCGCAGCGACTTACAGAAGTAAAGAAGGTGACATCAATTGACACCATAACATCAATATTCTCAACCGAAGAAAATAACTCATCGCAGATTGTCATGGCAATGTCTAATGTTGTTCGACACTTGCAGATTTACCTTCTTGCTCCAATGAGCGAAGCCTCTTTAGAACAATCTTTTTCATGCCAGTGGCTTGTCAAGACACATCTCAGGAGAACAATGACGGCAGCAGGCTACAATAATCTTATTGTTATGCATGTAAACAAGGCCAGAACTGACGAACTGGACTTACGTTTAATAGCTAAGAACTTTGTTCTGAAAAACGAACGTAGGGTTAGATTATTTGGGAAATTTTAATGAGATCGCATTACTTAATAAAATTGTTCATGTAGTCATCTTAGTTCAATTTGTTAGCACGCACACCGAGCAGTAAAGAATACGCACAGTATTCGAAGAATGTCTACCAATATTTTGCAGACTTTGAAACTTAATCATGATTCATGAAGCAATTCAAATTTGTAATATACTAAAACAGTAAGCTGCAAACTCACATGCCCTTTTCAGTCAGTGCCCCCCCACTTTTGAGATACTTCCGCAGCCCCTGTCACTAGTAGATGGTACTTCCTCATTGAGAGAACATGTTTCCTTCAGCGATGGCTTATGGAGAGTATGTCGAATAATCTACAAAACTTATATCGAGTTTACATATGACAAAAGAAAAATTAACATAAACAAGCGTAAACTTACTTGTCTTCGCTTTCGATCGGTTATTTCGTCCTGTAATGGTTCAGGAATCCCAGCCACGTCAATGGTTGGGATAGCATCTTTCTTCATCCTTCTTTTGAGCTTGACTTACACGCTCAAATTAAGGTCAAAACAAGAATCTTCAAAATGCGCAGAACACAGACACGAGGTAGAGGAAGCCTCAAAACCCGGTCTATGTTTACGCACAAAATTTACCCATTGTCTATGTCTTTGCGGCTCTGTTTCTTTTTTAGGAAGCAGATGCATCGACATTCCTTCGGTTTTTGAATCATTGGCGCAACTAATTTCATTAGGTCCGCCAGCAACACAGCGTTTTCCTCCGCGTTTCTTATTAAGATTACTAGTAGAATACGCCATGTTGATATTTGTGTTCAACTTTCTACGTCACAAGTCATTAGCATACCGATCAAAAAGTTCGCAAAAAAAATGCTGAAAATCGTGACTTTGAACGTCCGTAAAATCACTTTCACCAATCCAATTTCAATTATAATTGCAGATTTAAAATCACTGAAACAAGGTCTTTCAATTTAGCTAATAAAAAAGGGGGGCTAAAATTCGTGATATAACCACTTTAATTAATGTGCTTTTACAGGTACATACCAGTAGTTTGAGGCACAAGTGGAAGCGGCTATTTTGTGCTGATCATGACATCAACGAACGTCGAAATCTGAAAAGATTTTACCATAAGACGTTTGTTAAATAACTGAGCGTGATTTAAACATTCGTTACGAATACGTACTTTGCTTATTTTTGCTTCTCCAATCGATGCTTGCATTTCAATGGTCAGAATACACACAATACATATGTAATCAGCAGACACGCGATTGCTCTAAAGGAAAGCTGTGTTGAATTTTTTTATTTATTTCGCATGCAGTAAAATATGGCTGCCGATGGCCTATATTGAATATATCTATATGTTATTTACATAAATTTTACCAAAAATTACTACATTTTACAGTGCGATGCTAGACTCAACTTGGTGACTGGTATAATTTTAGTCTTCAGAAATTGAGCACTAACATATATTTTGACTTTTGGATGTGCTACTGCTTGTCATACAAAAGCAATGACTTTTAGCGAGATAGTTGTTAAGCCATCTGCGCGTTTAAAAGTCAATTTTAAAGTAGCCACACTAATTCTTGTCATTTTTTTGTTTGAGGCATTTTGTGCCTTAAATCGTACATGCGTGGATAAAAAAATCGCTTTGTGATAAATTTGTTAAGAGAGAAATACGGGCATTGCATATTAAGTCTTTCTTGAAAAACTGCATGCCGCATTTCTCTCATTGTTCTTGAAAAATGGGTTAAGATTTGAGAACAGGGCCGAAACTAGAACGTTAAAGATCGCTAACAAACAAAATCAGTCGGACAGACCTGAATATATGAATATAAACCACCGCACACACAATGGACGTTTCAGTTTCGGCCCTGTTTGAAAATTCCTAACTATGCTGCGACAGCGCGTTCTCTCAGTTTGAAAAACATCAAACATTAATAAAGCAGCAACAGCGCCAAATGAAATTTCGAGAACTTTCCAAATTTAGTGGGAAAGTTCTTGTTATTTCAAAACAAGTCGCTCACGTTGCGCATTCCTCGTTAGCTGTTAGTCGCGCATTGTAATTCTTACAGTGACAGATTCCACACATCACTTTTTCTTTGCTACAAAACTTTTTTCAATATCGTTTTTCAATTCACGTATTACTTCCTTTTCATTGTAATTAATAGCTCTTTCTATGCACTCCACATTGCAAGAGCATGTAAGGTAATTGCTGTTTTCAATGTCATCTCTAGTTGAGACGAAGCATGTGTATGTACCCTTAGTATTTGGTGTTAACTTAAACTTATGTATTTGCTGACGACTTACCACTTCAGATATATGTCGCCAAATGAATTTTTTTCCTTTTGCTAAAGTACTGCAGTACAATAAAACTTCACCTTCAACATATTGTCGTTAGACTTCGGCAGTGATACACCGCTCTTTGCACCTAATTTGTCTGCAAATTTCATTCAGTGTGTTGTCTTTCTTACCAATCAGTAACTCTCCGGCAATTTTGTTTCGGATGACAGTTATATCTTTTCTAGATGGGTTCAAAAACGCAAGCCCTAACAGATAACTGCAATACATTAAAACATACACCCCAAAACTGAAAGAATCATGCTGGTAATTGAATGATTTCTCCCATATTACCTAAAAATTCTCAACTAAAATACGATTATTTATGATAACCTCGCATTTCCTTCGCCATTTGAGTACAGCAGCAAAGAAGAACTTGATCAGTTTTACTGTTGTCTCGTTTTGCATCCCCTGTTTCAATGGGTTGTAGTAATGGATAGAGGTCTTCCAAATATCAATGATCATCACAGTCCAATGACCACATTCGTTATCGTTTATTGGAATGATGACGTAGTCGTAGGTTTCGACTTTGAAATCACTTTTCTTTTCAAACAACATTCTTACTAACTTCTTTTCGTCAGCGCGTTGTACCACGCAATGACGAAGCCTGGAATAGAAAAGTGTGTCGAATGCGAGTACACGGTTCCCATTTTTGGTAATATTTTTGAATAGAAGAACGAAAAGTTCATCAATATTTTTATATTTTCTTCTAACAACAAGACTTATTTTTTATTATAGATGCTGAAAAAAATGAGGAGGCAATGCGAGGAGTAGCTACCCCAAACAGTGGGGGGGAAAACCATAACATTGGACGACGAAATGCTCCAAAGATTTCGCTGTAAATAAAAATATCCTTTCAAGTCAATATAATGAGCTTCATAAAATAGTTATATATTATAATTTTACAGTGTTTGAAGAATATTTGCGGAAAAATGGAGAGGTTCCGCCGAGTGAACAACAAGCTCCACGTACCCAAGGTGCAGTTTTATATTGAAAATAAATGTTGGAAAAACCTCATTTTTTTAGCTGATAAAGAATTCTCTTCCATTTTAATCTTAGCTCCATCTATTGAGCATCAGGAGACAACAGATCAACCCATGCACCAGGCCTCGACTCAGCCTCCATTTTTAAAAGGTAATTCATCTTTAATAGAAAAGTAACGCTAGAACTATACAAGTAAAATGAGTGCGAACACTTTTTACAGATGTGAGATGCTTTATTTGTGGGCAGCTTGGGCACAAAAAGTGGAGATGTCCACAAAACAACAGAAGGAAGCCACGAGGAAGAAGAGGGGGGAAAAAAAAGTTATTCATATATATTAATGTATATAACTTTAAATACTGTTGTCAGCCAAATACGCATGTCGTTTGATTTACAAGTTAGACGCCTTTGTTTCCAATAGAACCGGAACCGCTACTCATTTACATATTACGTGTCACCTAAATTTGTCGATGATTTTCTATAAATTATTTTTTCGTGCCACCTCCAGATTTTCGATGTATTATAGACAATAAAAATATCTGCAACATGGCAAAGTTTAAAAAAATTCTACCGTGTAGTTTTTTATTTACAGCAGAGCCCTCTATAAATAAGAGTTGGGATAAACGGTCTGGGGTGAGCGCGGAGCCGCCATTTTGGTTCCTACTTGCAAAGTGAAACTATAATAATACTATTGGAAATTGGGTTTATATGCAAAAGAAGAAAGCAATTTAAGCTTATTCCATGGCAGTATCAAATATATTAGGAATAATAGCAAGCTCTTTGCGTTTTTTTAACGATTTGCGGCAGACCTGATTTAATTTCATTGGTTTGAACTTCGTTTGCGGTTTACTAGTTCGTGCTTCAAATTGATCGTGACCCATTGTAAGAAGTATTTTTCGTACGTGAACGTGTTTTCTCGGCATATGTTCCGACTCTGTAACAAGTTTTTAAGATCTTTAAGCTTGGTGGCAAGCGACAACAGTGCTATCAAACACTTGGACAAGACTTTGTTCGAAACTTCGAATAATTGTAATCATGCAGTTTTGGTCCGGAGAGATTTCTGTTCAAGATTTGTAACAATTTAATGGTAGTGAGTGGTTTATGCCCCCCAATTTAATCCAAGCATGATATTTTATATTCTGAAAGATCACAAAATTTTCTTGCTCAGCAGAAAATGACAGACTTTTTTGCTTTTTAGTTATTGAAATATGCAATGATTTGACCAAGATGCATTTGGCCTTAAACGTTTTATTCCTTTATATGAAGTTATTTCGCCTTTATCACTTTATAAAGTATTAAAGTTTATTTCTAATAAAGTTTGTTAGGGATTCTGCTGAAAATTTTGGTGAAGCATTTCTTTAAAATGAATATATTATTTGTATAACATGAAATATTTCTGTTGTTGAAGAACAGTCTGTTTGCTATAAATGCTACTGTTTGTACTCTTTTATACAGGATATGAGCTGATTAAATTTATTAAATTTATTGGTTAAGGAATGACAAAACTTCTATATATGATCAAACAGGGGTGTTAAATTAAATGAGATTAAATGAGATATGATCTTCGCACTTAGCTGGACAATTTAAGCAATCGTCTCAGGACCTGAAAAAATCAGGTGACTCAACGGGATTCGAACCCATGACCTCTGCGGTGCCGGTGCAGTGCTCTGACCACTGAGCTATGAAGTCACACAGTGGTGAGCAGGTCAATATTGTTGGGCTCATGTTTTCTCGTGAAATGAATGTCGAATGAATGTTTTATGCAGTGCAGTGTTTGAAATTAAATGAGATATGATCCCGTTGAGTCACCTGATTTTTTCAGGTCCTGAGACGATTGCTTAAATTGTCCAGCTAAGTGCGAAGATCATATCTCATTTAATTTCAAACACCGCACTGCATAAAACATTCATTAAACAGGGGTGTGTTGGAGGGAGCTCAGCCCCGTTTGTTCAAATTCTATGCCTTGTATTGCCAGTGAAATATATATATCAAAAAGCTAGCAGCACCTAATATATATCAGAAAGCCAGCAATATTTTAATATATATGAGAAAGGCAGCAACAGTTGTAATATACATAAAAAAGCCCAAATAGCTGAAATTATGGAGATATGCCTCTGTGATCTTATAAACCAAAGCCTACAATTAAAATATCATCGAAAAGTCTAGAAGAGAAGTAATGTTCTACTTTGAGCTACAGAAGTAGGGTACATTTGTACAATTCATTACCAAAATATATTGTACTCAGCTGTTTCAGTGAATATCCTAATTATAATTACTTCATTTTAAATGATGAACTAAAAATACAAAATACAACATGGAAAATCATAAGAGTTTCTGTGATTTGGTGTAGTTGTTTTAGTGTGGAAGTGGCTGAAAATTGAGAGGGTAGATTGACCAATTTCAGATTGAGAAAATCTTCGATTAAAAAACAAGCCTTGGAGTAAGAAAACTATTGAAACTGCATCAGACGAACTTTGCAATGTTATTTGGCCCAAAAATGTTTCTCTACTTGAGTCAGTTAATTGAACCTTATATCAAAAGCAGTTCAGCACAACAATCACCATACGCAATCAATTTTCGTAAGTTCGACGTAAAGGCATTTCTTTCATTTTTTTCGTAATCCTCGACACTTGCAATATGTAATGACATTTAGTTGCCTTCAACAATCAGTTATTACACACTTATCCATAAAAAACGCAATATTATCTCAAAATACTGTATTACTAGCAGCAATTGCTATATAAACACTAGTTCAAATTTCAAAACTAGGAACCAAAATGGCGGAAATTGATCAGGTGATCAATATTGCCCAATCAACGTAAGCTAAACGGATAACAATAGATATCCCAACTCTTTCTTATAGAGGGCTATGATTTACAGGCCTTGGTTTAGCAATGACTTGAAATTCTGAACGTAATTATATAGGATCATATTACTCGCATTCGTGTCATCGGACTTTGTCTATGATTTTCTATCATTTATTTTTTTGTGCCACCTCCAGATTTTGGATATGTTATAGACAATAGGAATATCTACAATATAGCCAAGTTTAAAAAAATTCTACCTTGTAGTTTTTTATTTATAGGCCTGTGTTTGAAAAATTACATGGATATAGGAAGTTAATTATATAAGATTATATTACGCGCATTCGTGTCATCCGAATTTGTCGATGATTTTCTACAACTTATTTTTTTGTGCCACCTCCAGATTTTGGATATGTTATAGACAATACGAATGTCTACAAAACAGCCAAGTTTAAAAAATTCTACACTGTAGTTTATAAAAGATAGGCTAATTAAGAGAAATGGAAAGTACACTGTATTATAAATCTTAGTGTTTTCTTCAATTTCTTGATATTGAAATAAACATTTCAACATTTTTTGTGATAGTTAAGGACAGTAAAATAGTAATAAACAATTAAAGAATTGTTTTTTACTGTTGTATTTGATGGAAAACGTGTTTTAAAGACGATTGTTCGATTTATCATTTTGAATGATAAATTTTAGTTGAATGTGGTGATGATTGTTGTGATGAATGTTGTGTTCAATGTGGTGCCCAATGTGGTGCCAATTTCATGGTAGTGGTCAAAAACATGGCGGTAATGTCGGATTTTGGTGGTCAAAACAACCAGAGCCCTCTATAAGAAAGAATTGGGACATCTATTGTTATCCGTTTAGCTTACGTTGATTGGGCAATATTGATCACCTGATCAATTTCCGCCATTTTGGTTCCTAGTTTTGAAATTTCAGCTAGTGTTTATATAGCAATTGCTGCTAGTAATACAGTATTTTGAGATAATATTGCGTTTTTTTATGGATAAGTGTGTAATAACTGATTGTTGAAGGCTACTAAATGTCCTGACATATCGCAAGAATCGAGGATTACGAAAAAAATTAAAGAAATTACGTCGAACTTACGAAATTTGATTGCGTATGGTGATTGTTGTGCTGAACTGCTTTTGATATAAGGTTCAATTAACTGAGTCAAGTAGAGAAACATTTTTGGGCCAAATAACATTGAAAAGTTCGTGCTGATGCAGTTTCAATAGTTTTCTTACTCCAAAGCTTGTTTTTTAATCGAAGATGATTTCTCATTATGTTCTGAAATTGGTCAATCTACAAACCTCTCAATTCTCAGCCACTTCCACACTGAAACAACTACACCAAATCACAGAAACTCTTATGATTTTCCATGTCGCATTTATTATTTTTAGTTCATCATTTAAAAATGAAGTAATTATAATTAGGATATTCACTGAAACAGCTGAGTACAATATATTTTTGGTAATGAATTGTACAAATGTACCCTACTTCTGTAGCTCAAAGTAGAACATTACTTCTCTTTTAGACTTGTCGATGATATTTTAATTGTAGGCTTTGGTTTATAAGATCAGAGGCATATCTCCATAATTTCAGCTATTTGGACTTTTTTATGTATATTACAACTGTTGCTGCCTTTCTCATATATATTAAAATATTGCTGGCTTTCTGATATATATTTAGGTGCTGCTAGCTTTTTGATATATATATTTCACTGGCAATACAAGGCATAGAATTTGAACAAACGGGGCTGAGCTCCCTCCAACACACCCCTGTTTGATCATTAAACACATATAGAAGTTTTGTCATTCCTCAACCAATGAATTTAACTCTTTGCTAAATTAAAGATTGGATTAGACTCATATGCTGTATAAAAGACTACAAACAGTAGCATCTATAGCAAACAGACTGTTCTTCAACAACAGAAATGTTTCATATAATAGAAATAATATATTCATTTTAAAGAAATGCTTCACCAAAATTTTCAGCAGAATCCCTAACAAACTTTGTTAGAAATAAACTTTAACACTTTATAAAGTGATAAAGGCGAAATAGCCTCATAGAAAGGAATAAAACGTTTAAGGCCAAATGCATCTTGGTCAAATTATTGCATATTTCATTAACTAAAAAGTAAGAAAGTCTGTCATTTTCTGCTGAGCAAGAATATTTTGTGGTCTTTCAGAATAAAAAATGTCATGTTTGGATCAAATTGGGGGGCATAAACCACTCACTACCATTAAATTGTTACAAATCTTGAACAGAAATCTCTCCGGACCAAGACTGCATGATTACTATGATTCGAAGTTTCGAACAAAGTCTTGTCCAACTATTTGTTAACACTGATGCAAGGATAACATTGCCGCTTGCCACCAAGCTTAAAGATCTTGAAAACGTGTTACAGAGTCGGAACATAAGCCGAGAAAACACGTTCACGTACGAAAAATACTTCTTACAATGGGTCACGATTAATTTGAAGCACGAACTAGTAAACCGCAAACGAAGTTCAAACCAATGAAATTAAATCAGGTCTGCCGCAAGAGCTTGCTATTATTCCTAATATATTTGATACTACCATGGAATAAGCTTAAATTGCCTTCTTCTTTTGCATATAAACCCAATTTCCAAAAGTATAATAAAGGTTTCACTTTGCAAGTAGGAACCAAAATGGCGGCTCCGCGCTCACCCCAGACCGTTTGTCCCAACTCTTAATTATAGAGGCTCTGAAAACATCCACTTTAAATTTTTTTTTCAATATTCACTCCCTCCTGATTTCCAATACTGTTCATATGAACGATAACAAGTGAAAAAAAAACAATCACGATACCGATGGCGTATCATGTGAAAATAATGCTTCAGCATTGCGTGAAAACACAGTACACACACACATCAAAATACAGAAAATTGACGGTAGAGAAACGCATATTTTGGCTGTAACATTTAAGTTATTTTATGATATTTTAGTCTTTTAAAAGTGAAAATCAAACGGCATTATTTAGTAGACTTGTCAATCTCGTCAAACGTATACATCATTTCATGCTTCTATGTTTTTGACTGTTTGCAAACAGTTTGGTGTAACTATTGTTCTTGCTCAAATGGATAAATCTGTGTAAAAATGCTCCTAAGGAAGCGATAAAATGTTTGCTTTAGTCCTACGACATAAGTCAAATGAAAATTTACCATGGATAAGTATCATAAGTGTATTGTCATTACCTGATAAATCTACTGAAAACTCCTAAAGAAAGTATGTTGAACTAGAAGAGCTACAAAAAAGAAAAAAATTCAAAACACCATGATATGTTGATTAGAAATTTGTATTTGATAAACTGCTTGGCAGAACCTTGGGTCTATTACTGAACAGAACTACATTAATTTTCCATTGAAATTACAAACTTGGAAACTAAAGTGCATAGGTTTCTCTGACAAAAACACTATGTCTATTGCTGCATTAAGGCAAAATAGTTAATTGACAGTGTAGGCGAAGAAATTTATCAAGTTCTACAGATATTATTATGTATGACTTACAGACTTTTGGAATTGTGTAATTAATGTATGTCAAGAACAAGATATAATTTTTCAAAAATCCTAACCCCTTCAAGCACTACTACTCTTCTGTTTTGCTTGAACAACTTACAGCTACCAATACTAATTATTTATATTTACAAACTAACATTTGGGAATTGAATGATAAACAACTTGATAAATCTTTGTATTTTCCATCAAGCCTTTGAATTTGTTTCTTTCATCTCTTGGTAAAAAAATATTAATGAAAGACTTACAAATCAAGTTTCTCAAAAATAGTACTTTGTACAAAGAAACTAAACATAATTGGAAAGGTCACATGTTGAAGACAGACTTTACTTCTTTGACAAGGTTGCTTGACCATGAGCAAATTTAAATTTGTTTACAACTCCTTTGAAAAATTCTTTCTATTGATTTCTACTAATTCTTCATAAGACACAAAGAATTTCTTTGCCATCTATTTTTGCTTCCTCTACTTTCAACTTCATTGTAACCATTGCATCCGATGTGAATTTGTTGATCACCTGGAATCATACGAAGTATGGATTTGGTGAGATGAGGCAATAATATGTTTAATTTTTCATGCATATTAATGATATAATCATAAGCTACTGTTGAACAAAAATTTCAAGGTAGGAGCAAATCTTAGCACATTGTTCAACACACTTCTTTCATTTAATGAAGATATGACCTTCGCTCATGTTTTCTCGTGAAAGGAAGGTCATATGAAAGAATGTTTTTATGCAATGCGGTGTTTTGAAATTTAATGAAGATATGATCTTCGCACTTTGCTGGACAATTTAAGGAATTGTCTCATGAACCTGAAAAATTCAGGTGACTCAACGAGACTCGAACCCATGACCTCTGCGGTGCCGGTGCAGTGCTCTGACAAACTGAGCTATGAATTCACACATAGTTAACATAGTTCTCATTCACTTTACATGGCACTACATTCACTTTCAACACAACTCTGTTGTAAACTTTCCCTTCATCTTTTCATAAACAAATTCTGCCCTATTTTTGGGAGGTAAACTCAATTCAAATCAGGAGAGTTTAGCTTGATGCCTTGATCATCATACAAGATGGATGCAAAACTCAATAAAAATTGACAGCTTCGCCACGTCTGGCGAGCGATTAAGTGAAGAAAAAACAAGACTGGACCAAAATAACTTTAAATTAAAACTTAGTAGTAGAAACACTCTTCAAGTATCGTGTTAAAAACAAAATAGTAAAACTACTATTGTGCCACTTACCGGAGTCAAGAAATGTTCCTTTTCAGACGCTATTTCAGTATCCGCAAACCACAGAAGTTGGCAGTTTAATAAATAAAATTTTAATAAAGAGTTTATGTTAGGAAAATAAATAGTTTTGATATTTTCTATACTCGCAATCGTGGTGGTCAAATCAGGGTGGGCGACTAAAATTTTTGTTTCATGAGCCCGCGTCTCTCCGCTGACTTTGACCACTAAAATCCGCCATGTTTTGGACCACGCGGCCGCGCTCTAATTATTTATAGTAATTTTGTTGACGTTTCCCCTCAAGGTCTTATAGAACTCAGTGATTGCCACCTATTACCACAGGGCACAGTACACAAAGTATTGCAGAAAATCCTTGACCGCTGCTGCTGTCCATCAATCTGGCAACCCCATTGGGCAACCCTGATTGCAGGCTCCTATTATGGCCATTATATTGGTAACAAAGTTCATTCATTTCTGAACTTTTTGTGAACTTTTCAAAATTCTGTGTAGGATTTCATGAACGTTGTGTTTTCATTGCTTTAAGATAGAAAATAATGTACAATGATTCAGAAATAAAAATAGAAAATTGTTTACTTCTTGTAACAAGTAATAATATTATGTCAAAAGTTAAACAATTACATATTACATAAATTATGTTAAACTAAAATTAATTTGCTACTTAATCCCGCTACTTTGTCCTGTTTTGAGTTTTTATTCAACAAAAAAGCTATAGCGATGCTGATGATGGTTGTTCATCCGTAAAAGATAATGAAAAAGGTGAAGCTCCAAATCCTAAAAAAAGTTAAGGTAAAATATGCAGCCGATTTCACTCACAAAGGACGACATTCAACTAAATCTAATATAAAAACAATAGTTGATATTTATGATCACATTCTTAATTCTGTAGATTGTCTGCACTAGACCAACAAGCAAGCAAACTGTTAAATACAGGCAAACCACCGTCATGCTTGGGAAAAAGATCCTTTGTTTAGGGGCTGGCTTCAACCTGTTGGAAAAAATCGGAGCAAAGCTTACTGCAATGTTTGTAAACGAGTGCTCACAGCAGTTATAACAGCTTTAAAAAAACATAGCGCAACCACGTATCACAAGGAAAAAGTCAACGTTAATCTTACCCTGTTAATCTTACCTTGTTACTCTTACCCTGAATCGAAGTGATTCCATGTTTGCTCGTGGTTCAGGCCTAATAGATGGAGTTGAGGAAGCTGAATTGCGTAAGGCAAGCTTTATCAGAGAGCATAATCTGTCCTTTAATGTACTGGATCGCTTTAGTGATCTTCTGCCGAAGTTGTGTCCTGATTCACAAATTGCTGCTAGTTTTAAATGCAAACGTACGGTGGCTCACAAGGGACACCACACAAAATAATAAGAATTATACAAAATAAAGATATTAATACAAACACAAAATACACCACACACCTACAAAATAAAAATACAAACACAAAATACATTATACACACAAAATACATTATACACACACAACAAAATAAAAATATACACACAAAATAAAAATACAAACACAAAATAAAAATACACACACAATATATGATCGCGGGCGCTTGCAGTGTCGGAAAGCTGACTACAATCAGTTTATTATAAGTTTATTATAACCTGACGTTTACTCCTCATTTGACTCTGAAGATGACCACCGCTAAGGTTGTCGAAACGTCAGTAAACAACAATAAAAGCAGTCCTTCTCAGGACTATAGCAACCTGGACGATCTACATTTACAAACATGTAACGATACTCCTGGGTTCAAACCATTTACTTTAGTTTATTATAAGGTTGTAATCAGATACGTGTAATTGTGAATTTAACATGTGGTCGACTAGTACTTGTCGTCGTATTTAAAAGTTTTAACTGCGAAATAATTTAAATGACATTTGGAAAGGAATCGAAAGCAAGGTCTTGCGATACTGAAGCGAAAAACAAATAAGAGAAATAAGCAATTATTGGATGAAGTTGAGCATGATATCAAGAATTATTCAGACCGAGGTCAATGCTTTTTGCCTAAGCTTCGCTTCTTCCGATAACACTGTTACAAAAATATTTCGCAGTTAAAACTGTTAAATACGACGACAAGTACTAGTCGACCACATTTTAAATTCACAATTAATCCGACACTGCAAGCGCCCGCGATCATATTTTGTGTGTGTATTTTTATTTTGTGTGTGTATTTTTATTTTGTGTGTGTATAATGTATTTTTTGTGTGTATAATGTATTTTGTTTGTGTATAATGTTTTTGTGTGTGTGTAATGTATTTTGTGAATGTATTGATATCTTTATTTTGTATAGTTCTTATTATTTTGTGTGGTGTCCCTTGTGAGCCAAGGTACAAATGCACTAAAGCTAAATGCATTGTAAAGAATGCTCTGTCGGCCCATTTTCATGACGAGCATGTACAAAATTTTTAAATTTCCATAATTATCGATGAAACTACTTATGCATCTATGTGCAAAGAAATGGTTATCGCTACCAGTCATTATGACAAGCAGTCTTTAACTGTGCAAAGCCAATTTTATGATCTTCTAGGCGTCCCGCAAGCTGATGTAGAAACACTATATCAGACACTTGTAAATACCATACAAACAGACAATGTAAGTTTACACAATGTAATTGGTTTTGCAGCCGATACTTGTAACGTCATGTTTGAAGAGTGTTGTCTTCCGCCTTAAAGAGAAGTTACCAAATATTTTTGTCATGCGATGCATTTGTCGCAGTGCTCACCTTTGCGCATCACACGCATGTGAAAAACTTCCTCGGACAGCTGAGGAGTTGATGCGTGATGTATACAATTACTTCTCCAACAGCCCCAAACGTCAAGAGCAATTCAATTTTCTCCTTTGCGCGTTAGCACAAAGCAGTTATGCGTCTGCCGATTCGTTTTTGAGATTGTATACTATCCTACTGTACGTGCAGTCGATACACAATTCTCAATTTTACTCAATCTTACTAAATTCTCAAGAATTTAGTAAGATTGAGTAAAATTGAGAATTGTACTAAATCTCAATTTTACTCTATTCCGCATCACAGATAATCTTAAACATTTAAAGCTTTTACATTCACAGCCAGTGACAGAAGAACCTGACTTTCAACGTGTCACAACCAATAAAGTATTAACATAAGTTCCTATTTCCGTTCTTTCATAAGTTCCTAGTATCAAATAACAATTAACTAATACTTATTTACATAAGTTCCGACAAACTCCCCCCTTTGAGCCTTTAGGGTCAAACAAAACTTTTGTTCGCCAACATGCATTCACAGCTGCCGCCCTTCTGGGTCTCCTAAGACTTTCTACACTGCTACCCTTTTCTCAAACTTCTCCTCTCTCACTACTTTCTTGTTTCTCTATTTCTACACATGTGTCTTTACTTACCTTTGCATCCATCTTTAGTGGATACAGTTTTTGAAGAGGCCTGCTTATGTACAGTGGCCTTCCCTTGCTAACAACTTTGACTTACTCTCGTCTGACTATATTATCTTTTCCCTTGATCAATCTCTCGATTCTCGCTATTTTCCAAAATCCTCTTTTCAAACTTTCCTCAAACACAAGAACTATATCACCTACTTTCGGACATAAACTACCCCTTACTTTGCAAACCTTATGACACTCCCTTAAACTTGTTAAGTATTCCTTCCTCCATCTGGACCAAAAATGCTTTCTCAATCTCGCTAAGTACCTAAACCTACGCTTAACCTCTCTAAATCTCCTATCCACTTCTATTCAACTCTTCCAACGTTTTTTCTTGTCACCTTCCAACTCATTATCCCATTCAGCTTTCTCAATACACAGCTCCTGAAACAATAACTTGGCACACAGGGGCGGATCTAGAGTATAAACTAAACTAAACTACAATCAGATGGAATTTATGGAAATCTTTTACAAATTCATATATTGACATGAATGAAGCTGACCAAACTGTGAATTTTTTCAACTGTGAATTGTAAATGCTTGGCAAAGACGATCTCGCGAGCGACATTTCAGTCATTGATGTTAAAAAGCAAGCCAACATTGTTTTGAGTTTTATCAGCAGAAATTTACATCCAAAATCGTAAGTAAAGGACAAGTGAAGTGTATGCATGAATGTAATATGACAAAGTCAATTTATGCGAGTGGGTGATGCGATTTATGTTAATATGGCGTATAGTAAGCAGATTGATGCTTCTAAAATCGTTGTTGTCGAAAGACTTTTAGCTATGATTTCTTTAGTGCTTAGGAAATCGTGACCGTTATATGGCAGCGAATACCTACATTCCTGCAAATATATTTCAATGGACAAAAAATCTGTAGCCATAAGGCGCCATACTATTATTTACTTTATCATAAACAAATGTTTGGGGCTTTTCAGTTTATGATCATTGATCATTCAATCATTGGACAGTTATACTACATATTGTTTAAGATTTGAGAAAACTAACATTGATTACATGAGAAGCTGTTTACTATAACCTGTGATTTTGAGTCTTCTGATCCATGAAGCTTTTTATTTTGACAATTTGACTGGAACTAAACTATTTGGAATTAAACCTGAGTATTTCACATACATGGGATGTTGTCCCATGTCACATATTGTTCCCTTTTCTAACTGAACACCTCATGTAGAGATGTAAAGGTGTGTTAATCTACGGCTCATACCAGATTGTTTGCCATAAATTCCAAAGGGTTATTGATGTATGAAAAGCATTTTCTATAAAGTAAAAATGTCTTCCTATGTATGCAGATAAACTTTGAAATTTGGCAAAACATCAAAGTATTTTTCATGATCACTAGGTAATTTTTCTGATGATCATTATAATTTCTAAACTAAATTATTTCAGATTTACATTTAAACGAGCTTTGATCATATGAAAAGATATTTATCATGACCAGTAAGCATGACACATGAACCAATTTTAACATTCATGTAATTATATAATTAAAGACATGTTGGTTACATTCTGTTTGTATTTGATAATACAATGCTACTAGTGATTGCTATATAGCACACCTTGCAGAAGATAATAGTCAAGTGAAATGGCTAATAAACATTTATGGCATTAAGCTGTCCTTAACTGCAAATGGTCACTCTGACAATTTTTGCTTAATCTTTGGCAGAAAAAAATTTTGAGTTTTTTTCTCAAAAGGTGAATTTGCTGGCACTGATGTGGAGATGGGTAAAGGGTTACAATAAACTTGCATGGTTTGAAGTCTGAGCTTTTCTATATCTATGAACTGTCACTTGTAGTACCAAATTTCTAACTTAACTCATAACATAGAGGTTTGAATGCGTGACAACTTGGTAGAAATTTTTAAAGACTATATATTGCAAAATAAATTTTACGTTCCTAGACATGCTAATGAGCCATATATTTGGCATGATAATGAGCCTAAATATTTGGCAAAACATTCAAGAATTGTTCACTTCATTCTTTTTTTTGAAAAAAGCGTAAGCAAAATGTGTTGTTTTTACGCGAAAACGATGTCCACGATATACATTTTGTATTGCTCTAAAACGCTGAAAATCGCATTTTCAAGGCTCTGAAATTCAAAATTTCTCAGAGGAGAATGCCTCAGACCCCCCCAGGTGCGGAGTGCCTCCGACGTTTTATGACTGATGTTTGAAAAATCCTAGATCCGCCCCTGTTGGCACAAACTACAACTGGACTTATAATACCTAAGGGATCAAATAATCCTGCAAGTATACTTAGCATATTTCGTTTACTTGGAATGAGTGCCTTTGCTCTTTCAGCAAATTTCCAGAGGCTAAATACAAAGCGATCTGACTTACACTCCCATCCCAATCCTAGTACTTTCTCAAAACTTCCACTGATACCATTTTCCCCAACTGATGCTTTGAAATAAGTTTGCTCATTAACCACTTTCGAATTCTAAATCCTGCCTTTCTTTCCTCTAAAATGTGTCTTTTTCTCTTTTCTATTTCTTTCAAAACATTCTCATCATTACTTAGCCACTTCCTAGGCCTAAATCCTCCCGCAGCCAATTGCTAACTTGCTGACTCATACAACCTCATTACTTTCTTCTTGGATTGGTCACCGGACACTAGGTTAACGACATAAAGCTATCTCTGAGTTTTTTAAAAAATTCCTTGTCTATCTCTATGAATGAGTCTAAATGATACTGCAGTGTTGCATTCAACAAAAATGGAGAGCAGTTAACCCCAAACACTACTCTACAAAATCGGTATTCTACAGTTTTCACCCTCTCATTCTTTACATCATCAACCCATAAAATCTTAGGCAGTCCCTGTCCAAAGTATCAACTTCTATATTCAAAAATGTCTTTTCAATATCTGCCACGAAAGCGACTCTTTTCTCTCTGAACCTTATCAAAATATGAAAGAGCAATGTTACTAATTTGGGTCCCACATGCAAGCAGTCATTGAGTGAGGAGGCCTTGGGTGACTCTTTACACAACGCATCAGAAACAACTCTTAACTTAGTTGTTCTCACTTCCCTGGGAATAACCGCGTAATATGGTAAATAATGTATTTTATCAGCTTTCTCTAGTTCTATCACTGGTTCTATAATACACCTCCTCAATTGATCTTTCAGTGTCTTAACATATTCTTCTAAAATTTCTGATTCCCTTTCCAGCCATACTAACTGACCCTTTAATCTTCTCAAGCTTATTCTATAATTTGTATAGTCTAAACTATGTCCTTCTTTCCAAGGTAATTTGACATACTATCTGTTACCATTAAACACAATAGAATCCCTTAACGATTCATGAACTTCATATTCCTCTGCTATTCCTGAAGTTTCAAAATCCCACAAACGGTTGAAATTCTTATCTAAACTTAAATTTTATGAACTTTCATGCGCAATGAAGTTTACTTGAGTGTGCATGTTATCCAAATCATTTCTAGCTCTCATGGGGCCGGACAACACCCAACCTAACTTAGTAGACACAGCAACTGGTTCATCTACCTGTCCCGAACAACATTGCCTTCCTGAAACCACCAAAGATAATCAGCTCCAATCAAAACTTCAATATCTAAAACTTCCTTATGCTTGCAAACATCCGAAAACGACAGACCCTTTAAATGTCAATAATCCCTCTTTCTAAACTCTACATGTTCATTCCTAATTTGAGATATACAGTCTACACTGCATGCCTCGATGCTTACACTCTCTCCCCATGTAACTGACGACAACTCTAATTGAAATACCTCTCCTACTTACCTTTAGCCTTCTCTTGACCAAACGACTTGATTTCTGTCCATTCCTTTCTACTAGCCTGAATACCTGCTCTCTGTATAATCTTTCTATTCACAAATGACTTGTGACTTCCTGAATCAAACAACACTCTGATCCTAACACGCCCCTTATCTCCCTTCGTAAAAGCCTGTGCTGTCTGTAATGCTACCCACCAATGAGTTCCCGGAATAGAATGGTTGGTCTGAACATCGCCTGTAAGAATCTCATTGGCTTCACAAATTGACCTATGGTGTGCCTTCCCACATGCATTACGTTTATCATTACTATTACAATTCTTACTGATATGTCCTTTCTTCAAAGAAATAAAATATCTTCCGTACTTACGAATGAGTTGTTTTCTCTCAGTTACATTGGTTATTTTCTTACATTCCTCTAGGTTGTGTTCCCCGTGACAATAAACACATTTTCTTTTCGCTTTACCGTTCGTTGACTCCTCGTTGCAACTCTCGTGCTTTGCGTGTAGTGATGATGCTGACCCCATATGTCTTTGTCGCGATGTTTCTCGTTGTTTCTCCCCGTCCTGTCTTTTGTTTCTCCCACCGATCGGTGTGTGTCCGTCTTGAAGCTCCAACTCTTTAAGAATTTCGTTCAGCGCATCTTTCATTGGCCATTCCGTGAAATCGAATCCCCTAGTTATTGTCAATCGAAAAGCGTCCGGCAACTTCGCAAAGACTTCCGGTAATACGATTGAAGAATATACGGCTTCGTCCACTCCTAAGGCCTTTCAACACCGTTAGCTTGTCTCGCAGGTGTCGTATAACCAGCGAAGCTTGTCGATGTCTCCTTCGTCCGTTACGGGTGTTACGCATTGAATTCTATAAGACCTGGGGGAAAAGGGGCCTGGACCCCGTGGTCAAAAACATGGCGGTAACTTCGGATTTTGGTTGTCAAAACTTCCACTTTGAAAAAAATGTTTAACGTTCGCTCCTCCCGACTCCGGATCTCTATTACTGCTTATATTAATGACAACCAGCGAAAACAACCACGATACCGTAAGCATAAAATATTGAAAATAATGCTTCAGATTTTTGTGAAATAGACACACACATTTAAATGAGGTAAATCTGCTGTAAATAACGTATATTTTGTCAAGTAATGCTTTAGCTATATTAGAAAGAAATATCAAACGGCATTCTTTACACTGTCAATGTGTTGTTAAGCTTTAATGCATAATCCCATGCGCATTACTTGTGTTTTTGACTGTTTGTTAACAGCTTGGTGCAACTGTCTTTCTTGAATAGATGGGTAAATCTTAGTTAAAATGTCCAAAAAGGAGTTAGAAAAAGTTAACTTACCCCTACGTCTTAAGTCGACTGGAAATATGTAATAAGTAGGTATGTCATTTTTCTGAGTTTTTTTGTAGGATTGATTCTGGGTGTCTTATAAGGTAATATGATATTCTGATAAATCTACTGAGAACGTATGAAGGAAATATCTTGAACTAGGAGAGCAAAAGAGCGAAATTTAGAAATTCTATAATCATGTTGCTGGTTCTGTTTTGAGCCACGATATTAGAAACTGGATTGTCATTGACAACCATGGATCCACTACTGAACAGATCTACATTAATTTCCCATTGAAAATACGATTTCTTAAATTAAAGTGCAATGGTTTCTCTGACATAACACTTTTCTCATTGCTGCATGAAGGCAAATCTGTTTAAATAATTAAAATGTAGGTGAAGATATTTAGCATGTTGTATAATTGTTATTGTACAGTCATTATTTATGTTATGGCCTTGTGTAATGTATGTCAAGAAGAACTTATTAATTCTCAAAAATGCTAACTTTCTTGCATTACTTTTCTAATGTGTCCTTACAAATTACAGTTACCTATACTAATTTTTTCTTGGTTGAAACAACTTGATAAACTTTTGAATTTTTCATTATGCCTTTGTACTTTTCTTTTCGTCTTTTGGTAAAAATATCAGTGAATGACTTAAAAATCAAGTTTATCAAAAATAGTATTTTGTACAAAGAAACTATACATAATTGGAAAAGTCTCGTGTTGAAGACAGATGTCGCTTCTTTTACAAGATTGCTACTCTTATTCTTTTAAATGATATCGTAATTCTTCAAAAGACATAAAAATTTCTTTGCCATCAATTTTTCCACATTCAACTTCATTGCAACCAATGCATCTGATGTGAATTTTTAATCACCTGGAATTGAAACACGTATGGATATTGTCAGATGATGCAATACTATATTAAATGTTTTATGCATGTCATCATAAGCTTTTCTTGAGAGAATTTTTCAAGGTAGGAGCATAATTTGGCACATTATTGAACAAAGTAGTTTTTATCTTGATTTTGATGTACTAACCTGTTTACTATAACAAACAATTCATTTACAGAAACACCAGATGGCCTTTATAAAACTTTTAGCATAAAGAAAACCGTTACACACCGTCATTATGATTGTCCATAATCTATCAAATTGTCCAGGCTAGCTGTTTAATACAGGTATTTTTTATTGTACGACATGTACCAAAGAGTTCATTAACTAATGCTGCACTGCATTTGATTTCAATACAGCTCTGTTGTTAATATTTGCTTCATATTTTCAGAAAAATATGAAAAAATCCTCCATTTCTTGAAGGTAAACTCAGTTGAAACAAGGAGTTTTAAGATATGCATATCTCGATAAGAATTGGTTGCTTTGCCTCGTCTAGCAAGCGATTAAGTAAAGAACAAATAAGACTGGATAAACATAACTTAAATTATAACTTAGGAGTAAAAACATTCACAAAATATATACCACCACACTTAAAACATTCATATACAGTCAAATATTGACTTAAAACAAAACATTGAACACTTTAAATCGTAAACAATCTTACGTTGCTTACAGGTGTCGTGAAATGTTTCCTTTTCTGGCATTACTTCAGCATCCGTATAGCAAACAAGTTTGCAGCATGTTTTAAAGATAAAATTTCTAAAAGTTTTTGTGCTTGGCATTGATAGGTTATATAATGGCAATTGTGGTTGTCAAATCCGGGTGGTCGAAAAATATTTTATTTTATGAGCCCGCGTCTTTTCCGCTGACTTTGATAACCAAAATCCGCCAAGTTTCGACCACGCGGCCGCGCGCTAATAACTTATAGTAATTTTGTTGACATTTCCCCTCCAGGTCTTATAGAACTCAATGGTTTTACGTTCATTAACTCGTGGATATGCGCTTTCTAGATCCTTTTCCCGCACGTTCGTGATAGTTCGCTGAAGTTAGGGCAAATCCTGATATTGTCGATCTTGCAGGTTCGAGTAAAAGCCTCTTTAAATACGTAAACTTGTCTACGAAGAATGTTTTATGCAGTTCGGTGTTTTAAATTAAATGAAGGTATGATCTTCGCACTTTGCGGGACAATTTAAGCAATCGTCTCATGAACCTGAAAAATTCAGGTGACTCAACGAGATTCGAACCCATGACCTCTGCGGTGCCGGTGCAGTGCTCTGACCAACTGAGCTATGAAGTCACACAATGGTGAGCAGGTCAATTTTGTTGGGCTCATGTTATCTCGTGAAAGGAATGTCATATGAAGAATGTTTTATGCAGTGCGGTGTTTGAAATTAAATGAAGAAATGATCTTCGCACTTTGCTGGACAATTTAAGCAATTGTCTCATGAACCTGAAAAATTCAGGGGACTCAACGGGATTCGAACCCATGACCTCTGCGGTGCCGGTGCAGTGTTCTGACCAACTGAGCTATGAAGTCACACAGTGGTGAGACTGGGCTCACTTTTGACTGGGCTCAGACTGGGCTCACAGTGGTGAGACTGGGCTCAATTTTGTTGGGCTCATGTTATCTTCCTTTCACGAGATAACATGAGCCCAACAAAATTGACCTACTCACCACTGTGTGACTTCATAGTTCAGTTGGTCAGAGCACTGCACCGGCACCGCAGAGGTCATGTGTTCGAATCCCGTTGAGTCACCTGAATTTTTCAGGTTAATGAGACAATTGCTTAAATTGTCCAGCAAAGTGCGAAGATCATATCTTCATTTAAACTTGGCTTCGTCAGCTAATCCGTTATTATTATTCACCGCATTATCAAACAAATCCCAAAATTCTTGCCATTCCTGGAACCGTCCACTAAAATTCTTTACTACCCACTTAGCGAGTTTTGCTCTTATAACTCTGCGCGTCTCACAACTAAAACCACTGTTCAGTGTGCCATTTAATGTCATCGTTGCCGTTTCAAGTGGAATCTTAGACTCCTTGATGATGTCGTTCACATCCAAAATTGCTCTCTCTCGTCCGCATCTTAAATTTCTTTTCCCAATTCTTCTTCCGCATTTTCCTTTTTGCTTTCGCTCAACATATCGATAATCGCGTCATCAAGGATTTTCAATTCGCGATCTTGTCGTTCAATCCATCCCGTAGTTGTCTCAATTCGTTTCTATCGATCTCGCCGTCCGTTTCTCGTATTTTGTCTTTTAATTTACTAGAAATTTTCCTCGCTGATCCTCTATGTCCTGCTCGCACTCGTTTCTTTCTCATTAAGTCATCCATTATAATATTGGGTTAACAAACTCGAATTTCCAAATAGATCTCCAACTAAAAGATCCTGCTCGAAGGACCACGTTTAGCAATTTTCTCTTTTGAGTGTTAGCACAAAGCAGTTATGCGTCTGCCGATTCGTTTCTGGGATTGTATACTATCCTACTGTACGCGCATTCGACACACAATTCTCAATTTTACTCAATATATCTATTCCGCATCACAGATAATCTTAAACATTTCAAGCTTTCACATTCACAGCCAGCGACCGAAAACCCTGACTTTCAACGTGTCACAACAAATAAAGTATTCACATAATTTCCTATTTCCGTTCTTTCATAAGTTCCTAGTATCAAATAACAATTATCTTCTACTTATTTACATAAGTTCCGACAAGCGGTGGCTGGTCACGATAATTTGCTAATCTCGGAGAAGATTCTTTTGCTCTTGCAGAATCCTATATGGAGCTATATTTTCACTTTTTGCAACATTTTCTTAAGTGTGTGCAAGAATTATACATTGAAGTTGTTTCTCAAATAAAAAGTCGATTTCCAATAGGAGATTCGATCATTGAGATGCTTCAAGTCTTAGATACAGGCGTGAGTCTGCAAAGTTTTCTTCTCTTGCTCTTCTTGCCATGGCTTTTCCAAATATTATATCCGAGTCTCAACAACAAGCACTTGATGACCAGTGACGTATGCTTTCTCATGTCACCTTACCCTTCGACAGCGATGGTATGGAACCAGAAGAATTTTGGGGTCGCCTTGAAAAGATTACTGATGGCATTGGAAATGCGAAGTTTGACCTCTTTTGTGACTTCATGCAAAGTTTGCTTTGCTTGCCACATGCAAAGGTCGATGTGGAAAGAGTGTTTTCGTCAGTCAGCTAAATCAAGACCAAGAACAGAAATTGATTGCAAACTGCAACAGTCCGGGCATTGATAAAGGTAAAAAATGGTGTCAAGTTGTCCGGTGGTTGCGTAAAGTTTTCACCCCCACTTGGAGCTAAACAAAGGATGTCAATCAGCAGTCTTTGTGCTGACGAGAACGAGGACTCGACTGACAGCAATTAAAAACGGTACATAGACTCTTAACAGTTTACTTAATGCTTGAAAGTGAGCCGAGTATCGATGAATGAAGCATTTACCCAAAAGCATAATATAGTTTATACAGGTCGAGCTCTCCTTCCTTGGTTAGGCTGGGAAAATATCTTTAAGCCTGATTTCGTTTCGTTCCTCATATTAATTTATTGTAACTTTTGCTCTTTAAATTTATTCAATTTGCTAATCAATGTGATTTGAAAGAGCTGTTTCGGATTTCAATTGATTATTTATCGTTTTTGGTGACTACTGGTCATGTTATGTGTATGCTCAACAATCACAAACAATCTCCGAGATATTTCGATAATTTCTGACATTTTCCGACACATTCCGACATTTTCGACACATTCCGACATTTTCGACACATTCCGGCATTTTCCGACACATTCCGACTTTAACAATGTGAATATATGAACTTTTGGTAATTTTTGTGAACTTTTGACGTCAGAGAACATGAATAATTAGAAAATTTATCTGGCAACACTGATGGCGGCTTCTAAAACATTCATCTGGAAACGAAGATGTAAAACTTCGCCAAATTTAAGTCATGCTTCGTTCACTGTTGAAGAGGACGAGGAACCTTTTGTCGAAGATTGGAGGACTTTAGCGAAAAAGCCAAAATGCGTCTCATTGGAAGATGCGATCGCAAAAAGTACACGTTTGAAGAATGAAGGAATCGAACTGGCTGAGTTACAAAGGTGAGTGTTGTTGTTGGTCTGTATTTTGAATTTAAAATTGATATTTGCAACTATGTATGATTTTCATTGATATTATATGTGTACTGATACAGTTTACGTATGTAATTATGCAAAAATGTTAAACACAAAGTAAATTTGTCATATCACTCATTTGTGCACATCTTATTAACTGTCTTTTTTTAAATATAATAAAATAACCCGTTAATGATTCAAAATGAATGGTGTGAACTTGGGGGTACATGTTTGTAATTGTAAGTGTCGATCGCCTAGGCTAGTATACAGTCCTGAGATGGATTGCTGGCGTTTGTTTGTGTTTACGTATGTTGACTGATGTTTTTACAATGAGAACTACTGTTTGTGCTGATGTTGACTGATGTGTCGACTTTTCAGTCAGCATCAACACCCACAAACTTCTTAGGACTTCACTAACCAGGACGATATATACATCTACAAACATTTATGAACGTTTTATTGTACAAACATAATACTTCATTTAAATTTCATACTTCTTTTTCATCAATTTATTATTTAATTTGTCCAAAAGCATATGAAAATTGATGTAACATGATGTTATATAAATGATGCTTGGGAAATTGCAAACTTGTTCAAGAAGAAAGTTGCTGTTAAGTTGAATATGTTCAACAACATTTATTGTAAAAGATCAAAGTTTAAAATTTACAATTAGACAATTTATCCTGTTGTGCGATATTGACATTGTATTTCTGATTTACTGTCTGTAAAGGACAAGCAACATTCTGTAGTCTATACCAGTAACTCTCAACCTTAATATTTCTCACATACAATTCAAACACAGTAAATGTGTGATTCTTGGATAAAAATATGAAAATGTTTTGCAGTTTCTTTTCACCATGTCTATGTGTGTAATTAAACATTTGTAGAGTTAAAAGTAAAGTCCATGCACCTTCATAAAAGGCATACACCTGCAGACTGTATCAAATTATTTGATCCTTACATTATTTAATTTGTTTTTCTCCATGTTGTTAGATGTTCAACATCAAGATACACATATATTAATAACAATTCACTACTGTTTCATGCAGTCCATATGAATTTATGAAATTCATAGAATTGTAACTTTAATGAAAAATTTTATATTTCTATTTAAAAGCATACCATAAATCAAAACTTTGGGTACAGGACAATAAATCAATCAATGTCCTAATTGAAATAAATTAATATTATACCAATGCCTTATACCAGGTATTGGGAATCAATTACAAAATGGAATGAAGCCATAGAACTGACACCTGAAAATGAAGTTCTTCATGAAATGAAGGCTCAGGTACTAAATTATTTGTATAATTACTGGTTTCCTTTAACTATAATTTTATTTTTAGGAAGTTTAAGAAATTGTAGCTTTAAGGTCCAGGTAGTTAATGTGTATGTAGTTATGCTCATGAGTTTGTTGAAATTATCTTTGTATTAATTTTAAAGGAGCGTTTGACCTGCGTACATTTCGCATATTCCTCCTTACGCTCTCCCATCAAGTAGTCGCGTTCCTTCATTAATATTAGATTGTCACAATTTTTCACTGATAGATTTTGTCATTTTTTAACGAATTTTTATGATTGTTTTAGGTGTTTCTCGAGTTAAACGAAATTTTTCCCGCCGTTCAAGCAGCTGAAAAAGCTGTATCGATCAATCCTCGATGTCATAACTCATTTCAAACTCTTGGACGTGCACAACTTGCAATGGGCGAAATTCAAATGGTAATAAATTCCTAAAACTTTTACTTTCTATTTTGTTTATAGTACATCAGCATACTATTTTATTTTGTGCAAAAATACATTCTCACTGCCTTAAATAAAGTGCCTCATAACAATTGTGTTGCTCTTCCAACATTGTTTGTTTCGTCTGGTAACGTTTGTAATGCGCGATCGGCATACCTGGGGGAAAGAAATAAAATTTCTAAAACTTCCGTTTAATTCTCAATACAGATTTATTAAGATGATATTTTTTGATCACACCACCAATAAAATGAATTATGTAACATTTGAAAATGCTTTGACAAGATCAAAATATGTTCCTTTAAATGTTTCCCTGGAGTTTTTTCATCAAACGCAATTCTGGAAGAAGAAATTGACTCGATGCAATCTAATTCAGTTTTGCAAAATGAACAGTTTGTTTGTGAGAAATTCTCATGGTGATGTAGAAATCATTTTGTGCTTCTCTGGTAATTTCAATTTTTTAAAAACTCATCAACTTGATCTGAGTATTTATTGGGTAGTAAGATATTTTTTGATTTGATCGCGAAGACGAATTGCTTCATTTATTATAATAAATATAAATGTTGTTTGCAATAGTTTATTATTGGTAAAAAGGCATTTTTATTATTTAAGGCAATTTTGAGTTTTTCCCGAGCCTTTCACATCAAGCCAGATTCATCTGAGGTAAGAACACATTCATATATTTGCAAAGGTTTCCAGATTCGATTGTCAAAGCATTTGCCTATTATAGTCAAGATACATTTTTTGCGAGTTTTCTTAAAGTATATAAGCTTCTAGAAAATATGTCCTAAATGCATACAGTCAACTCTCGTTTTAGCAAAAAGCTTAGCGACCGTGATTTAGTGTCCGCACTAGGGAGTCAGTAATACCTAGAGGTGTGATGGAAATATCTTAAGTTGGCTTTATTCGTGTTTCGCTTTGAGGACCTAGTACTTAGACTAGTTTACTGGACGTGACGTACATTTGAGGACACGCTGCTTTTCAACGCTATAAAAATAGTGTTAATACCATAAGTAATGATATACACGAAAAAATTTCTAAATTCAATTAGCTAGTTAAGAGCAATGCAATATTTCCTAAATACCAGTACAAAAATACGAAACATCAATGGAAAAATGGAAAACACCAGTGCAAATTTCTTTTTTAAAATTGCTTCGGATTGGTTACACAAACAAAGAAGTGATCTAAGGGCCTGTATATATGGAGTCGAGTTACCCGGCTGAGCGAGTTACTCGCCAAGCTGGGTAACTCGGCCTTTATATAAAATGAATGCATTTCCCGGTGAATCGTTTATATGACACATCCGAGTAACTCGCCTTGCCGGGAACTCGGTTTGTGTAAGCGAGTTACCCAGCTAGGCGGGATGAATTTTTCCATATAAACGCATTTGCCGCGTAACTCAGCGAGGCGAGAAAATTGGCTCTGTTGGTACGCATGAGTACTAAGCCTTGTACTTGCAGCATTATTGTTCGAAAACATACACATGTCATAATTTTCAATTTTATATTCACCAATTCCATTTTTGCTGCGAAACTGTGAGGCTTTTTAAAATCTCGCGCCTTTACCATTGAGTTCTATAATAACTGGAGCGGCTAACTTTACTGGGGCGAGGACGCCAAAAAAATGGCGGCCAAAGGACGTATTTCCGCTGAAATGATCGCTTTGCAGAAAAATAATATTCTCGACCTCCCCCTGGTGTCTATAGTAAATTATAAAGAATTTTTCAAAAACAAACACGATATCACAGAATATGGATATCGTTAGTTCCATATTCTGTGACGATTCTTTTTTGGCATTTCTTTTATAATGCCAACACTTCAATCGTTCAATTGTTGGATGTCGTAGTTTCCACAAAAAGAACATATCGCTTCTCACAGGTGAGGTAGTTGTTTGTTTTTTTAGTCCGTCAACGATTGAAAAGCTATTATGCATGCACTTGAAAAGCCATAAAATACATATTAATGATCGTATTTTTTAAGACTGACTTGAACGCCAAATATACTGATGTTTTCTTGTTTTTGTTTATAAAATTCTACTTACTTTTCTGTCATTTGTTGATGCATGAAATCGTAAATTTACCAATTTATTTGCAAAATAGTTTCCCTAAAGCAAAAAAGACCCTGCACACATTTTGCTCTGTGAGTAAGTATCAAAAAGAAATGATCAGCCCCAACGGTACACATGATTTGGAGCAGAGCTTGATATGTTCTATTTGCTGACAACATGCAGGGAAGATCAAGGAGTAAAGATGACTGGAAGATGTTATTGACCAGGCAGAGTCTTAAAAAAATGTTAATGCTGTAAAGGTAATTGATTTATTGTCTTCCTTATCCAGAGTTATTTAATTTGATCCTGGTCAAATTCTATGGATGGAGACAATGGATTCACTAAGGATGCCTTGAATGCTTTGAAGTTAAAGTTCATGATCCAAAGAAAGATCGCAAGAAGGTTGTGTGTGTTTTGATGCTTAATGAAATGTCAATTCACAAACATGTAAAATGGAAGGCCATAAAGTTTGTGTCTATGTAAACATTTGTACTGAGATTGATGATGACTCGATGCAGATGTGAAGCTTCAAACTGTATAAGCCATTGGGTTTTATGTAACTTAATGTTTAAATCATGTCATATCTTTATTAAAATATTTTAGTTGAGTGTTGTTTGAATGTAACGAATATCTAATGCACTATACTGAAGCATTAAAGATTCAGTGATGAAACCTTTAAAGTTACTGTACTGTATATTTCTTATATATTTCTTATATTTCTTTAAGAAAAATTTCAGCTTATTTACCTATTAGAGTACAGAATGGAGAATTATCATATGCATTATTGCTGCTTTTGTAAAGAAAAGTTTTTCACTTTTCAAAGTTTTTCTACAAATTTTTTGCTTCTTATTTCTTTTCATGAGATTGATGATATAGAGGTAATATAATCCAATAACTTTCTAATTTCTAAAAAGCTTTTAAGCTTCTAGCATAAAAGTACACTATAGGTATGTAATTCATTTGGTTTTATTGCCTTGCTATGACATATCTACTTGCACTTCATCATTCTTGTATGAACAAAACACCAGATGTGGATACTCAGAGAACAAAATGCACTACCAACTGCTTATGAAATTTATTACTGAGGTGAAAAATGTGTTAATCATTCAAATTGTGTACTTATATTGCAAATATAGGAAAAACAAAACAAAGTGAAAAAGAAAGGTAGAAGTATTAAAACTACAAATGAATTATAAACACCATTGGAAGCGTAAGTGTTTTGATGATTATTTGCATTTTGCCCAATTCATATATCAATACAACAAAATCAAAATGTGCTACAACTTTACAAGTATTTGATGTAGTTGCACTTCACAACATCACAAAAAGGTTACTTAAAGTAATTTCTATACAATATTGTTTGTTTTCATTTACCAAACCTATGCAGACTTGAGTCTTTGAAATTTCATATGAAACTCAATTACAGAAAATCCGTAAATATCCAGAGATTTAATATGTACTTTTTTAAAGAAACAAGTAAAAATCCTACAATTGTGGCGAAAAAAGCCATTGCCCATTGCATGAAAAGAAGCAAAATAGCAATGATAACTAATAAGCTAACTTCTCTCTCGTGAACCGTGGAGATGAACTATGATATACTTTTTTGTATAGACTAAAGAGTTTAATCAATCAAACAAGTTTGACGCTGGTAAGAAAACGACGCACATCTGCATTCATACATGTGTAGCCGACATATAGGTCTTTCGTCGATAGTTATAAATGCATCCTCGTAGGAGCAGATAACTGACAACCACAGTTGACTCGCTGTTATGAATTTAAGGTTTTTACCTTGATTTTCATCAAAAAATTGCTTGCCGAATCCCAAAAACACACATACATTTTCCTCACTCTTCCCTCAGGAGGGAGTGGGAAATTGTGAAATTTTCGGAAAAGCGGTGAATTTCGGTAAATCTCAGCGGCAAAGGACGAAATCCGCCATTTTTTTGGCGTCATCAGATATCTAAGGCCGCGCTTAAGATAGCCGCTCCAGTTATTATAGAACTCAATGGCCTTTACTCGAAGTTAGCATTGCCAAACTTCATTTAAAACAAATGAACGGAAGTACTAGCCGGGTAACTCCGCTCCATATAAACAGGCCCTAAGAGCCAATCAAAATAAAACATTTCAAAGGCGGGAAAGTTAAAGTGTTGTAAACATAGGGAATTACATTGGCTGACGTATAAGTTTCAAGTTTATTTTCTGTATTGTACGAGTTTACGGTTCACCGTTCGCAAGATGTTTCTGGATTAAAATATGAACACTGCTGAAATTATATACCTTGTTCTAGCTGCGTGTGTGGAAGCTATGGTGTCGTGAAAAGTAATATCTTATGATTTGATTGTTTATTAATTCTTAATTTCATTTTTCGCTCACACGATGTCGTCCAGTGTTTCCAACAATTTAAATGGTCAATTTGACTCGGATTTCTTTTTATCGAATTATATCATGGAAGTCGAGGTCGATACTGTTCTATACAGCGCTCTCAATCACGAAAATTTCACTAAACACACATTTCATAAAAATGAATTGATTAACTCCCTCGACTTTGCCACAAATGTTGCCATAAAATATAGCGTTGAAAACCAGCGTGTTTTTCCACAAACGTCACGTCCGGTGAACTATTCCAATCATTGCCCTTCACGGTCAAACACGAAAAAAGCCAATTTCGAAACTCAAAAAGTCGAGGAAGATCAATTTTCGTCGTAAAAATTATATTGCAAGTGTTATTAAAATCGCGCACTCTGTCTAAATAGATTATTTCACTGAGGGTGATCTAGGCACTTTAAGGAAACTGTACGTACTGACCTCGACTTTCCAACTTTCATTTAAATTATTTCGGAGCTGATATTTTAACTATGACATGAAGAAGTGGCGGTTAATGAAATATTGGGGGGGGGGCTCTTTCTTAAAGCATGAGATTTCAAGGGAGATCCCTGAGCATGGCCATAAGTATACTTTTACCCCAATCCCCCGGCCATCCCTAGTGTTCGCTACGGACATAAAGGAAAAATATTCTGTCTTTATCATTTGTATGTTTATAATAATATTCATTTTTTTGAAAATTTATACAGCTCTTGAATGAAGACCTCCTTTGGTCATGTGAGCTAAGGAGGAGGAAAATAGAAATAGAACGATCTTCTGTTATGCGTGCAGGTGCGAATACGAACTAGATACTGCTGTAATTTCTTGGCATGAGAACCTGCATGTGTGCTTACATTACAAATACAGGATATGAAGAAAGTCCAAAATTTTATCTCTTAGTTTGATAATTTCTATCGTGATAAAACAGTCTGTGGTAAATTTTTTATGCTTTTGACTAGTTTTGCTATTTTGCTTCGTGGTATTGAGCACTGTCTTGTAGTTTGTGATCCTTAGCGTTATACGATGTGTACAGTATACAGTAATTTCAGTGCATTCTTTGTCTCAGAACAACTAGGGCTCGCCAAATAAATGATGATGAACATGTATGAAGACGCTATGTTTGTAATGTTCTTATTCTTCTGAAAGGTTGCTATTGTTACATGTTGCACTTTGGATTTAATTTAGCTGAACAATAAATGCAATGGCAACTGAAGATGTTATGCAGAGAAAATGTTTGAATGGCATGCAGATCGTGTGTCACATTGATCTTTTAGACAAATCAAAAGACAAGTTGCGGCAATGTCTTCAATCTTAAGTGGTCAAAGTACGTAGTTCAAAGGCGGCGTTTCCGATATCACAACAACAACTTACTGTATAGTAATGTGGGTGGAATATGCATGGATAGCTAGAAATCTTTCGATTATTTGAATTTAAGAAAAAATAGTTCTGCAAATAGTACATAAAGTTCAAACTACTTGTTTTCCTCAAACATCGCATTGGTATTGGTATCAGAAGTCGAACTTAAACTGTCTAGTGAAAAACTATTACAGCATTACAGTTCTTCATTCAAACCACTACTTTACCGACGCTATGTTGACGACTGTTTTTTACTTTTTCATTCCTCCTATCATGTCCCTCTCTTTCTTGACTATCTGAACCGACAACACCCGAACATCACATTCACAGCTGAAGTCGAACAAAACAGAAAACTATCATTTCTTGACATTGACATCTCTCGCACTAACGGAAAATTCACCACTTCCGTCTACCGCAAACCTTTTACTTTCCTCTTCACTAATTTCTACAGCTTCATCCCACTTACTTACAAACTTTCACTAGTCTCCTGCTTACTTCACCGCATCTTCAAACTTTGTTCTACTTACGAAAATTTTCATACACAACCCGAATTTACCAGAAAGTCACTCACCAAAAACGGTTTTATTTCACGTATAATTGACCAGAATTGCGACCAGGGATATACCGGGCGGAAAGCGAATTTTAAATATAAATATCAAAGCCTAGCAAAGTGCTTTTAAAAGAGCCATTTAATGCATTAAAAGAAATATTTATTTAAAAGTGTAACGTTTCGTCTTGACTCTCAAGACATCATCAGACAATATTGAATTACAAGTATAGAAGGATATATATATATATATATATAATAGCTATTTACATAATATTAAATTACATGGTGGGATGAAAACGTGTTAGTAAATATTGGATAAGATGGTATGACGTGGGATAAGTAGAAACACGAAAGAAACAAAAAAAAACAGACACGAACAATCATAAAGTATACAGACATGAGGACGGACGAAATTAGATTAAAGCAACTGAAGGACAATGGAGTTTCCTTGGACGTTTTGAGATGTTTTCATTTTGTTGATTAAGAGGCTTTCGTGAATAAGAAGTTCTTGTGAGTCTGAGCATGAAGAAAGTACTTTAAAATCCTCGAAGGTGGCGGTGTGTCCTGTGGATTTAAGGTGTGATAGTATGGAGAAATGACTGGGATGTTTAGAAGGTTTACCAGTCAAAGGGGTGATACCCAAATGCTCTGAAATTCGAGTGTGTAGGTGGCAGTGGTTTGGCCCACGTACGATGCGGAGCAGCATCGACACTTAAAAGAATAGACAACATTTGATTTCAGAGTTTTTGGACAATTTGTCCTTGAAAGTAAACAGGCTGGAGAGGGGTTTGGTGGATCGAAAGATGAATCGTATTTCACAGTGTGGGAAAGCGGCACGACAAAGGCGATTGATTTGTGTGCGGATTTGGGATGAGTGTAGACCAGTAAGTGGAAGGTCGAAATACAGTATTTTCTTGGGTACGGTATGAACAGGTGGTTTGGGTTAAAAGACTTTGTCAAGAAACATTTTCACACAGTGATGAAATATGTGACAGGGAAATGAATTGGAAATAAATAATCTGCGTGCTTTTACGATTTCAGTATGGAAGTTTTTATAAGTGGAGCAAATATTAAAGAAGAGATGAACTAAACATAATATTAAACTGCGTTTATATGTTAGTGGGATGAAGCTGTGGAAATTAGTAAAAAGACCAGTGAACGTAGGTTTTCTGTATATGGACGTGAAGATCTTTCCATTAGAGCGATGAATAGTGATGTCAAGAAATGGAAGTTTTCCATTGTGTTCGATTCCACTCGTAAACCTAATACTGGAGTGTTTGTGGTTTAAATAGGTAAGAAAGGGTTGCACATGGTCAGCAGTACGAAAAAGGAGAAAACAATCATCAACGTATCTTCTATAAAGCAAGGGCTTAAAGTGAGAGGGACAATTTTTGAGCCATGTTTCTTCATGGAATGACAGGAATATGTTAGCGAACAGGGTCCTAAGGAACTGCCCATGGCAACGCCATCAACTTGGTGGTATAGATGACCGTTAAATGAAAAATGACAATTCTTAACTGCGAGGTTTAAGAGATTAGTAAAAGTTGGGGCGACTGAGGCTTTGAAAAGAATTATGGTGGGCGAGCAAACGGTTGGTAATTATTTCAATGGTTTCATCAACGGGAATGTTAGTAATGAGTGAAGAGATGTCAAAACTGGCCATTACAACATCATCAGTGTTAATGTTCAAGGATAAAATTTCCTGGGTAAAAGAAAAAGAATCTTTGATCATGAATGAACTGGATGAGGTTGGGGTGAGAATGAGAATAAAAAATTTAGCTATCTTATACGAGTAATGACTTATACATGATAGGATAGGCCTTAGTGGTATTTCGGTTTTATGTATTCTCTACGGACTACCCAAAGTACATAAAACCGACATACCACTAAGGCCTATCCTTTATTTAACGGTCATCTATACCACCAAGTTGATGGCGTTGCCATGGGCAGCCACTTAGGACCCTTGTTCGCTAACATATTCCTGTCATTCCATGAAGAAATATGGCTAAAAAATTGTCCCTCTCACTTTAAACCCTTGCTTTATAGAAGATACGTTGATGATTGTTTTCTCCTTTTTCGTACTGCTGACCATGTGCAACCCTTTCTTACCTATTTAAACCACAAACACTCCAGTATTAGGTTTACGAGTGAAATCGAACACAATGGAAAACTTCCATTTCTTGACATCACTATTCATCGCTCTAATGGAAAGTTCTTCACGTCCATATACGTTCACTGGTCTTTTTACTAATTTCCACAGCTATGCCTTCCCACATATATCTATTAAATTTGTTTTCCTCCCTTCCCAACGTATCTCTTCTTTCTTCCCCTTTAAGGACAAAATTCCCAAACCTCTGAGATCTGGTGTAGTCTATTTATTTAAGTGTCGAAGCTGCAACGCCTCGTATGTGGGTCAAACCACACGTCATCTACACACCAGATTTTCGGAGCACTTGGGAATTTCCCCCCTTACAGGCAACCAAGTTTCCCACCCTGCGTTATCAAGCATCTTTGCTCACATTAACGCAACTGGACACACTCCCAACTTAGACGACTTTAAAATAATCTCCTCTTCTAACGATTCTTATGAACTCTCCATTCATGAGAGCCTTCTAATCAATAAATACAAGCCTTCACTTAACGTGCAAGGAAATTCCATTCCACTTAACCTCTTTTAATTTCTCTGTATTTTACTTCATAACTTCCTTATATAATCCATTTGACACGGCCTCCTTAGTAGTAATTTAACACTTTTTGTAAATATAATATCTTGTCTTAACATCCTATTTATTAATTGTTTGAAGATATCTTAAGTAAAGACCTTTCAAGATCTTTTTGATCACTAACGTTTGTATTGCCCCATTGTCCATTTGATCTTTTGAAAGGATCATATGGAAAATGTGATTATACAAACGTAACTTCCTTTGTAATGAAAGTTCCACTCTAGTCATAGTCCACGACTAGTCCACCATGGACATAGTCTGTAGCTGTTTTCCGCATGTAGTAAGTTTTCTTTCTTGTCTTGACTACATTTGCTTGTTAAAGGCTAGTTAGTTAAACAGAAATGATAACTGTAGATTTATGCAAAGTGAGATGAGCTTTTGGAACTAGAACTCGAGAGCAAATCATTGGAATGTAGGACCAAAGGTCAAATGTTGCACCTGCTATACTGTTCTCACAAACTTCTTCGAGGTTTGCATAAGCCAATGGAAATACGAAAAACATTTTTTGTTTCTATTTCAAAATAACAATGATTTTTTATTCACGTGAGTCCAATTTTCTAGTAATCAAAGAGGGGAAAGTGAAAGAAAACATTTGTTTTCTTTGAACAACTTGACCGTCGTTTGAGCGATGTTCTTGAGTTCGCAAATGTACGGAACTCATAAGCCAAGTCAACTTCTAGAGGTCTATTGTTATTTGATACTAGGAAATTATGACAGAACGGAAATAGGAGCTTATGTTAATACTTTATTAGTTGTGACATAGAATAGAGAATATACAGAAGGCCAATTCGCAGGTTAGCACTATTTTCCACCCAGCAAACCGCCCTTTACTTTGAAATATAATATTTTACACAATATAATATTTTACACAATCTAATATTTTACACAATATAATATTTTATATAATATTTTACACAATCGTCGAAAAACGACATATTTTCCAGCCTGGATTATAAGTTTATAACTTAAGGTGGTTGCATTAAAATTTATACTGCAACATTTATCTGTAAATATTTTCATATGTTGATATTAAAAACTGTATTATAAAAATATAAAATTACTCGCCATCTCAAAACGACCAAGCACCAGTGCATGCATGGTTTCCTTTTAGCTTTTGGTTCTTTCCCATTAGCCGCCATCTTTAATTTATTTCCGATTGTGTAAAGGGCGGTTTGCTGGGTGGAAAATAGTGCTAACCCAATTCGCAGGTGAAACGCGTGGCATATTTTCTGTGCGCATGCGTTAGGTCCGCCATTACTCTGGCCAGTAACTTAACGCTGGCGTACTATAAAATAATATTGGAAAAGTGCGATTTTGGGATAATAATCGCCTAAAACGCAAACTGTTTTGGAAGATCATGGAATTTTGTGACAAAACGTGAAAGAAATAAGGTGAGAGACCATTATTTAATTGCTGGCAAGTCCGTAAAGGTTTTTTATTGGTAAAAATTACATGTTTCAATGTAGGGTGTTTATTTTACTGCTAAAGAGTTGTCAGTATGTTAGGTGAATAGATGTCCAGAAGTAAAATCTCTTGCGTTTTCGTCCACTCTGAATTATAAATTTCAAACTTTTGAGGTGCTATTATAAATGTATTATTTAAAACACAAACTTGTCTGAGTTTTACTTGTACCAACGCTGTAATATTTCAGGTTGCAACTTGCCAACTTGCTAAACTATAAATCAAGTTAATCAACCAGCTAACCAAGTAATCCAATAATGATTCATGATGCTTGTGTGTGAATTATAACTGATAATAATTTGCAACATTCAGTTTCAAACCATGGAGGGTTTGTTTATCATTTTAAGCATGAGTGAAATGTTAATATGTTAATAGTTGGGCATTTTTAATACCAAATGTAGTTTTAGTGAGGTATACACTCTGTTTGCCTTATTTATAAATTTTGCCTTGCTGTGATTTGTGCTCTATTAAATTTATTACCAATAGTTATGATTGATTTTCTGATATTTTTTTCTAGTTGTTATTTTGGCATTCAGTTCTCAAGTGAGGATTATGTTGCAAGTGTCTTGTGTTATGTAGTTTTAGTATGTTGGATTAGATTTTAGTGGCTACTTGTTGCAGTAGCATGTTAAACTTTGTTTATTAGATTCTATTACGTTTTTATTATGATTGGGTGGTTTTTGTAAGGGTGCTCTATTAAACATTGATCACAATTTCCTCAGCTTAATTGTTTAGTATACCAATATTTATAGGGAAATTAGCATTTCTTCTGCACCCCCATCTAGCTTAAGCTAGGAGGGCTGCACACCCCTCTCTTATATCCATCTCTGAATAAAGTTGTCATTAAATTTTTCAAATGTAAATATGTGTACTAAATTGCTGTATTTTATTCTGTATATTCTATTGCATGAAATGCACACATTCTAAATTCAAATTGTTTTGTGTTAAATATCTTTGTGCACCATGTAAATCTTTAATGACAAAGACATGTTTTTTGCCTTGTACTAACCATTAAGAAAATATAATATTTATTATATTGCTGTTATTTTGTACATATTTTTCACTCAGGAATGTCTTCATCAAAATAAGTTTCCAATGTTATTTAATTCTCAAATCGCTCAAAGCATTGTATATTGGGTTTGCTGTGTATCTTTCTCAGGTGTGCGTCTCTACTGCAACTTTTTGATTCGAGATTATAAAGTTGTACATTTTCCATTTTTGGTACTATTCGTCGCCAGGGAGGCAATAGTGATAACCCCACTCCAACTCAATTTATGCAAGCATTTAGAAAGCTTTTCTTCAGTTCCCTTTTAACCTGTTCATCTGGAAATTGTGACAACGACCTTGATTCTATGCTGGTTGAGTATTCCAAAAATGTTGCAAAGAATAAAGTCAGCCAGAAGAAAATGGTTCAAGTCTTTCCACCTCCGCAACCACAAATTTTAGCAATTGGTCCTACTGACTACAAGGAGCCAAATGTTGTTACTAACATAATGAGGGAAAATGCCATTGCATATGTGTCTGGTTTTCTTCTAATGAAGAGTTTCAAACTCCACTCTTGTCTGAAATGCACCAATGCTCTTTCATCTACAGAACTGGATGATAGCAGAAAGCTATTCTGCCACTTTAAAGCATTCGATGAAAAGAAATCTGATTTAGGAGGACTACAATCACCATCTTCTCCTTATCTGGAATACATCATCAAACTTGAAGACACATTTATTAAGACGTTTTCTGTCTACACAAAGAGCGAAGGTGTTGGTCGAAGTATATTAGACACCGTCAATTCCATACCAAAGGAATTTGATTGCTGTACGGAATTCCCATTTGAGTTCTTGCAGAAACTTTTTGTAAGAATGCGCATTTATTACGCCATAAAATTTGCGAACCGCATATTCGCAACAACTAAAAAGAATGACAGAAAGTACATTAAAGTCACACACCTTTGAGGGCTTTGTGCATATAATTTTTTGTCCTTTATAAAACTAAATTGAAAACAAAAGCTTTTTATATCACAATAATATATTTAACATGTAATACATCCAAGTTCATTTAAGTCCTCAGGACTTGTGAACCTCAGAACCTGTTCAAGCTTTCCGACTGAATTTTGCTATAAATATATTAAATAAATGCATTTGTTACATGACATATACAAAATACTTGCCTTTTTATTTCAATTTCTTTCAAAAAGATGCCAAAAACAGCCAACAGCTCAAAAAATCTACATTTTAACCCACTTTACGGCTTCCACTCCATATATTTTCATAGTAAATGTTGTACACTTTACTGGCCAGGGTAATGGCGGCCGACACATTTCCGGTATGCGCGAAACAAACTGCGCTACGCTTACATCAAAGGTTACCGACGAGAGTTGCCCTTCTATATATTCTCTATTCTATGGTTGTGACTCGTTGAAATTCAGGATCATACGTCGCTGTCTGTGAATGTAAAAGCGTGAAATGTTTATTTGTGATGTATAATAGTTATATTGGAACAGTTATAAGCAAAATTGAAAATTGTGTGTCGACTGCGCATACAAATTTGACAGCATACAGTCTCAAAAACAAATCGGCAGACGCATAACTGCTTTGTGCTAACGCGCAAAGGAGAAAATTGCTACATGCGGTCCTTCGAGTCAAAGATATTTTAGTTGGAGATCTATTTGGAAATTAAAGTTTTGTTACTCCAATAGCATAATAGATGAATTTATGAGAAAGAAATAAGTGCAAGCAGAACATAGAGGATCAGCAAAGAAAATTGCTAGTAGATTAAAACACAAAATACGAGAAACGGACGGCGAGATTGATAGAAACGAATTGAGACTACTACGAGATGGATTGAACGACAAGATCGCAACATTGAAAATCCTTGATGACGCGATTATCGATATGCTGCGTGAAAGCAATGAGGAAAATGCGGAAGAAGAATTGGGAAAAGAAATTGAAGATGCGGACGAGATACGGGCAGAATTCGAGCGAGCAATTTTGGATGTGAACGACATCGTCAAGGTACGGTGGCCCGTATCTGCAATTCACAAATTAATTTGTCAGTAATGCACAAACATTTCCTTAAATTCAAAAACAATGTATTTGATACTAACATAATGTGCTGAATGCACAACAAATTTGCCACGATACAAATCAAACTAAAAGTTATCAACAAATTGAATATTGCAATGCAAAATAAAACTGACCAAATGCACGAAACCAGTTATAGCAATGGAAAATCAAAGCTCAATAACAAAGCCTACCGGTCACATCTACAGGAGACTAGGAACAAGAAATTTTAACCGGGGGGTAATATTGTAAGAAGAGACTCTGTTTACCCAGAGCCCTCTATAAATAAGAGTTGAGACATCTATTGTTATCCGTTTAGCGTACGTTGATTGGGCAATATTGATCACCTGATCAATTTCCGCCATTTTGGTTCCTAGTTTTGAAATTTGAGCTAGTGTTTATATAGCAATTGCTGCTAGTAATACAGTATTTTGAGAAAATTATTGCGTTTTTTTATGGATAAGTTTGTAAAAACTGATTGTTGGAGGCTACTAAATGTCATTACATATCGCAAGAATCGAGGATTACGAAAAAAATGAAAGAATTGCCTTTGTGTCGAACTTACGGCGATTGTTGTGCTGAACTGCTTTTGATATAAGGTTCAATTAACTGACTCAAGTAGAGAAACATTTTTGGGCCAAATAACATTGCAAAGTTCGTGCTGATGCAGTTTCAATAGTTTTCTTACTCCAAAGCTTGTTTTTTAATCGAAGATGATTTCTCATTATGTTCTGAAATTGGTCAATCTACAAACCTCTCAATTCTCAGCCACTTCCACACTGAAACAACTACACCAAATCACAGAAACTCTTATGATTTTCCATGTTGTATTTATTATTTTTATTTCATCATTTAAAAATGAAGTAATTATAATTAGGATATTCACTGCAACAGCTGAGTACAATATATTTTTGGTAATGAATTGTACAAATATACCCTACTTCTGTAGCTCAAAGTAGAGCATTACTTCTCTTCTAGACTTTTCGATGATATTTTAATTGTAGGTTTTGGTTTATAAGATCACAGAGGCATATCTCCATAATTTCAGCTATTTGGGCTTTTTAATGTATATTACAACTGTTGCTGCATTTCTCCTATATATTGAAATATTGCTGGTTTTCTGATATTTATTTAGGTGCTGCTAGTTTTTTGATATATATATTTCACTGGCAATACAAGGAATAGAATTTGAACAAACAGGGATGAGCTCCCTCCACTACACCTCTGTTTGATAATTAAACACATATAGAAGTTTTGTCATTCCTCAACCAATAAATTTAACTCTTTGCTAAATTAAAGATTGGATCTGACTCATATGCTGTATAAAAGAGTACAAACAGTAGCATTTATAGCAAACAGACTGTTCTTCAACAACATAAATGTTTCATATTATAGAAATAATATATTCATTTTAAAGAAATGCTTCACCAAAATTTTCAGCAGAATCCCTAACAAAATTATTAGAAATAAACTTTAATACTTTATAAAGTGATAAAGGCGAAATAACTTCAAATAAAGGAATAAAACGTTTAAGGCCAAATGCATCTTGGTCAAATCATTGCATATTTCAATAACTAAAAAGTAAAAAAGTCTGTCATTTTCTGCTGAGCAAGAAAATTTTGTGATCTTTCAGAATATAAAATATCATGCTTGGATTAAATTGGGGGGCATAGACCACTCACTACCATTAAATTGTTACAAATCTTGAGCACAGATCTTTCCGGACCAAAACTGCATGATTACTATGATTCGAAGTTTCGAACAAAGTCTTGACAACTATTTGATAACACTGATGCCAGGATAACATTGCCGCTTGCCACCAAGCTTAAAGATCTTGAAAACGTGTAACAGAGTCGGAACATAAGCCGAGAAAACACGTTCACGTACGAAAAATACTTCTTACAATGGGTCACGATCAATTTGAAGCACGAACTAGTAAACCGCAAACGAAGCTCAAACCAATGAAATTAAATCAGGTCTGCCGCAAATCGTTAAAAAAACGCAAAGAGCTTGCTATTATTACTAATATATTTGATACTACCGTGGAATAAGCTTAAATTGCTTTCTTCTTTTGCATATAAACTCAATTTCCAATAGTATTATTATAGTTTCACTTTGCAAGTAGGAACCAAAATGGCGGCTCAGCGCTCGCCCCAGACCGTTTGTCCCAACTCTTATTCCATAGAGGGCTCTGTGTTTACCACATGATGGTTTACCAATGGTAATTCGCTCGTAATTTAACACATTTGACTTATAGTTATAAGACAAAATAAGTGAACTGTTGTTGAACGAAATGTTTTGCGCTGGTTGTGGATACAGTTTGCAGGCTTCCTTTATATTCTGTCCGAGTTGTGGTAGAAAAAGGAACAGTACTAGTGATACAATGATTCGTAATTTGCAAGTCAATACTTCGGTTAACAATGACTCGGCTTCTTCGTTTCCCAGTTCCACAACTTCGCCTTCTGGTGGTTCGTTTGCTTCTCTGCCAAGTTTGTCAATATTCATGAAGGAAAAGGAAACCGAGAGACGTTCGCAATTCGAGCCGAAATTAAAAAAATCCCGTTCATCAAAAAACGTTAAGGACGACGTTTTAATATCGTGCTGATGGAGTGCGAGGGAGAGGAGCCCAAAAGAGTTTTTGGAAAGACGCTTCCAGTAAAAGTTGAAAAAAGTATGAATTATGATGAGGTGCGGCAGGTAGCTTTAAAGAAATGGGAAGATTATGACCGTAGGTTTTCTTGTAATCGTGGATATATTTGTTATATCCAGATTTTAAATTGGCCAATACTATTCCAGGCAGTTCAGAAACGTTTATGATGTGAAAATATAAAGAAAATTTACGCAAAGCATATTCTTGAATTACTTTGTATCTTTGCCCAGTGGGTCCATTAAAGGAAAGTAACGGCAGCAAGCTTCCAAAATCGGAATATTTTCAAAGTTAATATGAGGTAGATGACGAATATTTGGTACGTGATGAAAATAATAAAGGCTTACAGCCTTCAGATGTCAAACTAGGTGCTGTTCAAATTGAAGGTGACCATGACGTAATTCAGTCATTTTCTGTGGAAGATTTTATGGATCTGAAACTGTCGCAAACAAAATCGCACGGTTAGAGTGCTCAATGCCACGGCAGAGCTGTATAATTGAAAATAAAATAAACCACGAATTACTTTATAGAAATTTATTCCCTACAGAACTGTTTCGTATGGCAGTTGTTTAACTTGCCACACTCGTCAGGAGAATAAATATAGCACTATAGCACAACGGAACTTATACACAAAGATGAATAATTAAGTGTTTAGGTGATATAGTATTACATTAATGACGTTAGTAAGTGTTTATTACGATGGCGGCATGCGGAAATAAGTTCGTTTTATTGAGCGAGCTGAGTTCTGGGTGGAAGATGATGAAGAATTTCTCCGAGAGGCATAAATTACAGCGTTTGGTTTTGTTTGAGTAAGGTTGTAATTTCTTTACAATTTTCCAGTTGATGGTGTATGGTGTGTTAGAGCTTTTAGTTTCCATATGTGTTTGCTGAGCTCTGTGGAGTGTTGTTTTGATTTATTTCGGAATGAGCTGGTGTGGTTCAAGTAGCGTGTTTTAAAAGTGTTCTCCGTTAGACCAATGTAGGTTTCTTTGTGTTTGGTTAGTGTGTTGGTGACTGTAGCTTGCTAGACTACCCCTTTGGTTTGGCATTCTCCTTTTAGTGGGCATTCCTCTTTTTCCGGCAGTTGCATTTTCTGTCTGTGGTGGCGTTTTTCATCGTTTCTTCTTTGGTTAAAACTGTCTTATTGTGTGCAGAAATTATTGTATCGATGTTTGCCATGCAACTGTAACTTAGCTTAAGTGTGTTTCTGTTGAAGATTTTGCTGAGTGGATTGTTTTTTGGAAAGGACCTGTTGATTATACTAAGGAACTTGTGTCCGATGTCTGTGTGGACATTGGAGTTGTATGGTGGGTTGTACCAGGTGATGTTTCTATTTCTGTTTCTGTTTTTTGACTTTCGTGTGGCTTGTAGGTTGTATTGTAATTTGTAGTTAAAGCTGCTTTTTGTTAATGCTTCTTGGTATGGGTGTATGCTTGAGTCGAATGATTGTTTGTTGGATGAGATTCTTGAGAGCCGCTGGTTGATTGTTTCCGGGATTGTGGGTAGGATAGATGGGGGGTGGTTGCTGTGGTAGTCTAAAGGGGTAGTCTACCAAGCCACAGTCACCAACACACTAACCAAACACAAAGAAACCCTCATCGGTCTAACGGAGAACACTTTTAAAACACGCTACTTGAACCACACCAGCTCATTCCGAAATAAATCAAAACAACACTCCAGAGAGCTCAGCAAACACATATGGAAACTAAAAGATTCTAACACACCATACACCATCAACTGGAAAATTGTAAAGAAATCACAACCCTACTCAAACAAAACCAAACGCTGTAATTTATGCCTCTCGGAGAAATTCTTCATCATCTTCCACCAAGAACTCAGCTCGCTCAATAAACGAAACGAACTCATTTCCGCATGAAGCCATTGTAATAAACACTTACTAACGTCATTAATGTAATACTATATCACCTAAACACTTAATTATTCATCTTTGTGTATAAGTTCCGTTGTGCTATAGTGCTATATTTATTCTCCTGACGAGTGTGGCAAGTTAAACAACTGCCATACGAAACAGTTCTGTAGAGAATAAATTTCGATGAAGTAATTCGTGGTTTATTTTATTTTCAATTATACCGCCCTGCCGTGGCATTGAGCACTCTATCCGTGCAATTTTGTTTGCGATAGTTTTTATCACAAAATCCCATATATATATATATATATATATACTTCCATTGGCCTTACAGCCATAAGAATAGCATATATACATATGACCATATATACACTGGTGTTTTGTAGGTACAATCAAAATTTTGGGGAGGAGCATGAGCTCCGAAGGGCACTTTGGTTAAGAAAAGGCAGCTGAGGTGACTGTTTGATTTTGAAAGCTACAAGATACCCCAATTCTACTTGGTCTTTATACTCTTTAGAAATTTTCAATTCGTGAAGTCTGGCAGGCTGTTTTTCACGTTCTTACCCCAATCACATGTAATTCTAAAAAGCAGAATATTATCCGTCTAAAATGAAAATTAGACTCAAAAGCTACGAATAATTACGTACACCCAAAAATAAAATTGTTCATGTATGACGCAATCAGCTGATTGTCATAATTCATACACAATTTGGGAAAATTCATAGCATAAACTTAATTGCCTATAAATTATTTCCTTTGTTAAAAACTCAAATCAAGATACTTTACATTATAATAATTTAACCATAAATCATAAAATTTTACTTAGCGAAATCACCATTATGTCAGGCAAACCCAAGCAGCTGCGGTGTTAGACGTTTATAATAAATGAAACTAATGAAACGAATCTTTCTACAGTTTTGGAAAGGTACAAGTTTTAAATGATCAACTACTGTTTGTTTTGAATGATCAACTACTGTTCATAGTTTACAATGTACATGTTACTGTTCATAGTTCACACTGTACAAGTTTTAAATGATCAACTACTGCTCATATATTGTTTGTTTTAGCTTGCGCATACTCCGTGCGGTAACATTTTAGCCTGTATTGTATGTTTGTATGTTTTAACGGTATAATTTACAGTTCTAATAAAATAAAGAAAGTTGAATTTCTGAAAAAATGTAATCATATTTTATGTTCTTTACCAATGAATTTTAAGCACAAGGGATTATTTTTAAATTTTAAGATTCTTTGACGTTTGCTGTAATTTTAGTTTTGTGGTAATTCCTCCAGTGGCGTGGTGGCAGGGGGGGCCAGGGGGGCCAGGGCCCGCCTAGCTGTTGATTTTGGGGGGCGCTGAATTGAATACGAGTCATCAAGTTTTAAAAATGGGCTATAAAAAATTAAAAACGCATTTGAAACAGAACAGTTATTTTCACAATTATATATTCAGTGAATGAAGTTAACTTTAGGGAATTAGGGAAAAAGTAGACAGACCAAAATGAAACCTTGTAAGGGGGTCGATTAAAGAATAAGATATTGACGAGCATTCTATAATTAGATGTTTCGATTGTGGACACAACGCCTGCATGATTTGTCACGATGACTGTAGACAACATACATGCAGGGGAGAAACTAGAATGCTAATTGGGAATATTCATATATTCAGCTTTGCCCTGTTGATTTCTATTGAATATAACATCGCCAACAAAAGAAATCAACAGCAACGCAGAGCTGAATATATGAATATTTACACCACCCCCCAATTAGCATTCTAGTTTCGCCTATGCATACACGGCCAAATTGTCCTCTTAAGGGACGCAACAAGGCCTAAAATGTGTAATTTCTTGCCTATCTTAATCAATGTTTTTTGCTTCCCTCACAGACTGTAATCGTTACTGGCATTGTATCTTATTATTAATCCGAACGTAATTATATATTTTTTAAAAATGACAGTAGTGCAGTCATCGGTAAATTGCTATCATAATGCATAGTCTAACATGAAGTAGCCCATAATGATACCGCAGCATGTACTGCATTGTTTGTATTGTGTTATTTACATTTTCATCGTTACGACGATTCATTTGTCATTTTCAGTATTAAAGCAAGTTATTATACGGTAAAACTTTTCTAAATCACTTAAAGCTTCTTCGTAAATGTTCAAGATTCATTTATCCGCAGTTATCGAATGTGCATAACAGCATATATTTAATTGAAATTAAGATATTTTTTAAACAACAACATTTGAAGACCAATTAAATTAATGCCTCAAAATGCAAAACTCTTATTTTGAGCAGATGTAATACCGATGTAATTCACACAACAAACATCTCCTTTATAATTCCATTTGTGTCGGGAAGTGTATTTTAATATTATTTAAGTACATCATGGATCATGGTGCAATGTTAAAGACTAACTGCAATGTCTAATTCTTTCAACACCACAAAGAGAAAAAAGTCGGGTTCTGAGTATCGAAAATGAAAGAAAGCTAGACAAGAAGAATTTGCAAAACTTGGGGGAGTTTTGCTTGATTACTTTAAGCCTATACAAAATGACCCACCATGCATTTTGTCACAAACAACAGAGGAGTTAGAATTAAAACTCAGGGAAACGCCGAACATCAGTGAAGACCTTAAACAAGTGCATGCGCAAGAAAAATCTGAGTCGACAGATGTAAACGATCAAGATGAGCATACTTTCAAATCAATCAAAAGCAATGACTCTGTTGTTGAATGCCCTGATATTGACAGCTTTGTCAATTCAAATGAACGTAAGGAAGGCGAAGGCATCTCAGAATCTGCTGAAAATGAATTGAATCGAAATATTTCTATTGATACGAAAGAAAACACGTTTGACCCTGGGACAGTTGTTGATCTTAATCTCAGCATTAGCGAAAAAAGGCGTTTACTTAAAATGAATCCATGCCAACCATCCCAGTTTGTTTTGAAACAAAGGAGGATAGTACAAGGAGATCACACTCGCTATTGCTCCCAGCAGGTTTTTTTCCACGATGATGGAACAAGACGAAAATGGATTTCCTATTCACTAAGTGAAGACAGCTTGTTTTGCATACCATGCATTCTATTTACAGATGTAACGTCTAGGGGAGAAAATATTCTCAAATCAAGGAAAAGCTTTTGCAAACATTGGTTTCTCCAAATGGAAAAAGCATTATATTAGAATTCTGGAGCATGAAAAATGCAATTCTCATCTAAACGCAAAAGTTGCAGAAGCTCTTTTCCTTCAAGAAAACTCAATATCGGATCAGTTTCATCACCAGGGGAAAATCGAGTCTGAAAGACGTAAAAAGGAAGTTGTTTTAAACAAAACAGTTTTGAAACGTGTGATAGATGTTATTATGTTTCTTGGAAGACAAGGGCTTTCCTTTAGCGGTCACTGTGAATAACTGACAAATTTCTATGTTAATACAGGAAACTTTTTGGAATCGCTTAAATTATTGTCAGAGTACGATCAACCAATCAATGAGCATCTTGAGAAAGTTCGTGATCACCAAGTGAAGCAATCGACAAAGGATGGTGGTAAAACTGATGAAAAAGGAATCAAAGGACGTGGCTCATGGCTAACGTTTTTGAGGAACGATATTCAAAATAAGTTAATCAATATCATTGGTAAAGAAATATCTTCTGTATTTGTACAAAAAATACGCAACTGCAAAGCATGGGCATTGATTGCTGATACAACACCCGATATAACTCATACAGAGCAATTGAGTAAATGCGTAAGGCTTGTTAATGAAACTGGCGAGTGTTCTGAACATGTTTGGTCATGCCAAATAGCAATTAGAACAACTGCACATGACCTATACACTGCTATTACAACAATATTACAATTGCATGGAGTTTCATTTGAAAAACTTGTTGCCCAAAAGTATGACGGAGCATCCAGTATGAGCGGATGTTATAAGGGTTTGCAGGCAATTATAAAAGAGAAAATCGGAAACCACATCATCTTTTTTCACTGCTATGCGCATACGCTAAATCTCGTCTCATCCGATTCAGCTTGTGTTGCTATTGATGTCATTACTCTTTTTGACTCTCTCGAAAAACTGCACATTCTCTTTAATAATTCTCATCAAGTACACGAATTGTTTCAATTGGTTCAAAAGAATGAAAACCTCAAAATGTTTTCGATTAAACGTCTTAATACAGTTCGATGGAATGCAAGAGAATTTTGTCTAAACGTATTTCTTTTGAGGTTCGAGTGCATCATGCGAGTGCTCCAAAAAGTAGCTGAGGAAAGATCGTTCACTGAAAGTCAGCGAGCAGCAGCAAATGGATTGCAAGCAGCTTGTCAGACAAAGCAATTTGTTGCGACTGCCTGTTTCTTCCAAGAAATTTTTGGAATTACAGGACCTTTAAGTCGATATCTACAGAGCGTAAATGCTGACTTTGGAAAAGCAATGGATATGGTTGATAGCTCAATTTATAGAATTCCAATCATGCGTGACAAACCAGAAAAAATCATTGAAATGTCCGATTCTTTTGCGTTAGATGTCGAATGGAGGTCTACACGACCTCGTCGTCGACGACCAATGGACGGAGAACAAGCCAGAGATGATTTGGAAGATTCACCAAAAGCACAATGGAGGCGAGACACATTTTATAAAGTGCTAGATTCCATTCAATGTTCAATGAAGAATCGTTTTGAAAAGAATCGACCACTAATGAAATCATTTGCTTTATTCGCACCCAATCAATTTGACGAGCTCTCGAGCAAGTACAAGACATCTCACGATCTTCAATCTGCAGTGAAAGCCTTTTGTGATGTGTATAAGATAGACTTTCAAAGATGCGCTACTAAACTGTTAAGCTTTGCAGAAACATTTAAAAAATTTCACTGTTCTCAGTTTACAACTCAAAGTGACCATGATCATAATGAGCAGAACTTTGAAACTATTGATGATGGTGATGGTGATGGTGATGAGGATGATGAAAATCATTCTGATACTGACATAAGTAAGCATTCGAATAATATGGCAATTACCGAGAAGGCTAAAACTCCGTCATTCTTAGATGCCTTGAAGCTGCTTTGTTTTTCAAAGTACCATTTAGTCGACGCATACCCAACATTATGCACAGTTTATTCAATTGCAGTGGCCATACCCATTAGCTCAGCAACTGCTGAACGTTTTTTTTCTTCGCTGAAGAGAGTAAAAACGAGGATTCGATCTACGATGGTACAGGAACGCCTGGAATCATTGCTTTTAATGGACGTTGAAAGGGAAACTCTCTTTTCTATCGACAAAGATAGGATCATAACTTTACTTGGGAAAACCTTCCCAACGCTTGCAAAGGCATTAATATAAATATATTTTTCTATGAAAACCAAAAAACGTAACAGACATATAATTGCTTGATGAAACTTGGTTTTTAAGTTACTTTCTTTTTATGAAGATTCATGTTTGTGTTTTATAAAATAAAAATAACTAAAATACTTGAAAATAGCTATAAGAAAAGGTGAAAGGGCGCATAATTTTGTTGGCCACCGCAGTAAAACTATGCCACCACGCCACTGAATTCCTCTAATTAATCAGAGGCGGTACAATTCCACTTACTAGTGTTATTATATTCAAATTATTACAGAATATGCGGATCTTATGGTATTCTTTTTTTGTTTCAATATCGAGCATTATTTGATCTCCAGCATTTGTATTTTCCCATTATCTCTGAGATCTTTTGAAAGAATCTCATGGAGAATGGGATAGTACAAACATCAGTTCTTTGGTAGCCAAGGTTAACTCTGGTATAAATAAATCAATGATTATCTTCTGCATTTTGCATTTATTCGTTTCTTGTCTTGACTCTAGTTAAGGAAGCAGAAATGTTAAAATTTAAAGAATACAAATTGACGTTTTCTACAGAGTAAGCTATGGCAACGCAGAAAAGTTTGGGAGAAACAAGCAATTGCGTGGCAAGCACGAGCACGAATAGCAAGTGTTTACTTCCAGGAAATTCTTAGATTTTTTCAACTTTTCGCATATTTTTCCATGATTCATAGGCAAAAAATAAATAAATTTTTATTTTAATAGGCTTTAAATTAATCAAAAAGATATATATATCAATTTTAATTAAATATTGCACAATGACTTGATTTAAGAGTCTTTCAAACAAAATTTTTGTCTTACATATGAGCTTATCAGATTTTACATTAAACTTTGCACAAAACAAAATTTCTATTCGCTAAAAAATCTCAAAAAATAAAGTTTTTTTTTTCATTATACAATTCAGTTCGTATAGGTAATAACATGGTTCAAGTGCAATTTGAAAAACACGCACGAGTGAATTTTTCAATGACTATCAAAATTGCACAAGCCCGAGGAAAGAGTGCCATTTGAACTCTTTTAAAAACTCAACGTATTGAAGTTTATTACGGATCCAAGATTAGTCGGACTGTATTGAAATACTTCAATTTACTATTCAAAATATTTTACAACTAATTTTAATACTCCGGCTACTAAAAGTAAGCCTGAGTTTGTATTCGGATTTTCGTGCTTTGTCGCATGATTGCACAAATCATGCGTGACTGATACAAAGTCTTTCAAACTGATTCTGACCAATTAAAATCTTTCTTAGATCGTTTCTTGCCACTTGTCTCGTGTATTGAAATATTATATTTACATATTTTTAATATGTTGCCTCATACGAGATTGCATTGCCATAATATTCGCAGTGCTATTTGAATACTAGTTTAACACACAAATAAAATCAAACACTGTTCTCAACTAGCCAAAGTAAACGCGTGATAGGGGTCTTGTTCACCATAAAACATCCTTTGGAAAGAGTGGAATTATTTTTAGGTCCAGCGATGCAAGCGTTGTTTGTATGACACGTGTGAATAACATGTTTGTATAAACATATGCGATGAAAGTTATATGAGTCCACTTCGAATATTTCTCACAAGTCAGAGGTAAATAATATGTATATTTTAGTGCTTAGTCTGCATTGTATGTTGAAGTTTCATGAGCAATCATTGTCAATAAAAAATCGCAAATCAGCAATATGTATCAGGTACAATGTTTTCTGATAATATACTGTCCTCAAAGTCATGAAGCATTTTCAATGTAATAATTTGCAGTTGCTAAGCATGGCTTGCGTTAGGTTATGTTTTTACACCTCAAATAATTCTCGTATTTGCGTATTTCAGCTCTTTCTCTTTCCTTATTACTAAACAAACTTTATCAACGAAGACAGTTAAACGATTTGTTGCCCTTGCCGTTTAGATTTCAAAATGAAATTAAATATTATATTATAACAGCAATAAAACATACAAATCAACTGACCTTTAACAGCTAAATGTACAATCTACATCACCTTCGACTTTTTTTAAACTTTTGTTTGCTGTTCGTCTAAGATGGGCGTCATAGCTAAAGAATATCGATAGAATTTATGTGAGTTACGATGGAATGAATTTTTTGATACATTCCTGAATTTTAATAAGCGCATTAGCAACATATGGAGTCGGACCAGTGAACTCCATAACAACTGCAAGGCTAACTTGGCCGCCATCTTTGAAGCCTGTATGATCGCCGCCATTGAGGGTACGGAGCGAAATACATCACTTCAAATTGCCTGATTTTTGCACAAAACAGTGCTCTTCGAGCCAGCTTAATATCTAAAAATCTTAAACAATGTTTGGACTTTAATAAAAAACAAGTTTGAACTACATTTGTATATGTTTAAGCTTCTTTTTAGAAGGATGAAAAGCGAACTTTGTTTGGGCACGTGAAAACATGCCTTATAACTTGAAAACAAAACTGATACCCCTCGTTTTTTTTCATTATAAGGATGTAAAATACACTTGTCTATCCTTATAATATTGTTTGTTTGAATCTTTGAAAATGAAGCTGTCAGGGCAAAAAACGATGTTTTTCGGTAATTTTTGTGTTTCCGAGCAAAATTATCTCGCCCCAGTCCTTTTTGAAAGCTTAGAGCGTAAACAAAAAGAAAAACACATTGCAAAATATTTCAAAAAGTTGGCAAAAAGATATTTTGAGTTTGTTTTTAAAAAACTGTTATGCCATATTATTGTGTGATTATTAGTTGCACCATTAAAGAGACGATATTAAAAAGGGTCAATACCCACTTAAAAAGACAAAACACAAATTACACTCCACATTCAGAACTTTTGAAACACTTAAGCGAAAATTGTAAGAAAATACAAGTATGAAAAAGATTATAGAATAATAATATTATAGAAACATCATATATTTTCACGAATATGACCAAACATTTCAAACACACATCCTAAAATATAACATACTGCATATACATTTATCATCATCTGTATTACAAGAAAAAACTAATTTTACAGTCAATATGATATACTTTACTGTAAAATTTTGATGTATTATATAGCTTTGCTGGCTTTATAATCATTTTAAAACCTTGGTTCAAACCACTGAGGATGATGGTTGCTTTTTGGCATTTATCTAGAACAGGTCATCTTAGCAATACTTGTCATGTTGTACACTTGGCTATTTAATTATAAGCATGAACTTGCTGATAAAATGCTCAATTCGCAAATATGGATGCATGCCAAATATTCCACCAGTTCTTAAGAAGTGGGAGAAGTAAAGTAAATGACAAGAGCCAACAATCACCCACAGTTCAAAATTTAAAATCATCACTTTCACACATTACAAAAAGAGCATGTGAAGTTCTTGCAAAGCAAGTCTAACTTTGAAAGCAGTAAAATTGTTACGAAACATGTTATATTAAGTGGATTGTTTGTATTTTGCATAGCACTCAAAGATACAGACCACGTGTTATCAGTTTTATCTTAACTTTTTGGTCTTTCGAGTTTTGACGACAAATGAGAAATTCATATTTCGAAGCAAGTTCTCACTTTTATGTTTTATATAATACAGCGTTACGTATACAAAACATGTCTTGGTGCGTCCACAGTGCATCGTAACACATTAATAACCAAATTTTGCTAACGGTTTTGAAAAAAATAAAACATTTAGGCTAGCATTTTATTTCCAAGTTTGCAGTTTTGCAAAACAATCCGTCACGCAAATAAAAGTCCACGCGAGGTACACGCGAAGCGGCAAATCAGCTTCTAAGTGGCTTCAGACAAGTCTTGGCATGTGTATATTGAGTTAGCCTTCCAGTTGTATTAGAGTTCATTGGGTCGGACAGAGATTAATTCTGGTTGATAATCAATCAATTGCATATGTGTGTGTTATGAAAAAACAGTCACTCCTGATTTTGCATTTAACAAGAAAGCGGCAGTTTTACGTCAGTATTTCTCTGTTGTTCTGGATAAAATACCTGGCATTTTTCTTTGGGAGCATCGTGCATTCAATAAAGTTGGCCACACTTTATTGTCCTGTGATGGTGTTCATTGTAACCCGCAAGGACAGTTTGTTTTGTATAAAAGTTATCGAGGAGCAATCTTGAAAGCACTCTCTTCTTTAAACGCTTGATTGTTTCATACTAACATCACATAATGCACTTTGTTCGGAATTTATTTTTTGTCCAACATTTAATTAATGTTTGGAGTACATAGTTTGTTTTTTACCGACTTGTTTATTTTCTGAGTTGGAAATTCTTAAATCTCACGGGATTTATTGTTGTTTGGAGTACAGAATTTGTTTTTACCAACTTGATTATTTTCCGAGTTGGAAATTTTTTATATCCCGAGACTCCACGGGATTATTTATCTTTGGGCTGTACACACGGTTATGGCAAGCGTATCCCCTGTTATGAAATCAGCAATTCTCCTTCAATTCCATGCGACCCTTCAAGACCTATAGCTTGTTTCTTATATTGTTCTGTATTTTCGTTTATGTTGTCTTTCATTTGTCTCTGTCTTGTTTTGTCAGTAACAGTGTATGGTTTTCATAGAATGTTTAATCTGCTTCGTCTGGTTTCAATAAACAGGGGGGTAGTCACCGTTTTTGTACTTTTGCCCATTTATATCGGCTACCTTTGTTGTATGCCATTCACTAAAAACTGTGTTGTCCTAAGTTGTGTAATTACTCCTAGTCATTGTTTGCAAATTGCATATTATCGTTTCATTGAAGCTTGTAGCTTCTCCTTCAGTTTCCTTTAGTATATCAGTGTATGATGCCTGCTACTAGACCACGCACCAGGATTCAACGCCGAGCACATGTATCGACGCCAAGGTCTCGGGGTCAACGAACTCCTCCTGGTTCTACACCCACGTCAGCAGCAAATGAGTCGTCAGCTGTGCCCGAATCATCGATGTCATCGTCAACTGCGACCAATATCAACGATTCGACCATATCGAAAATCGCCACAGCGGTGGCTCAATCTGTGAAAGAAAGTTTGCAGACCTCTGCGACAGTCAGCGACACAAGAGAAGTACCTATTAATAGTTCTGAGGTTGATGCCCAAGTGCAGGGGCCAGTGGCATCTGCCTTAGAACATTTGGCAGGTGAGCAGCGACTTAGTCTGGCGGTTGAAAGTCCACATTCTTCATGCAAAGATTTTAATTCAATTTCCATCCTCATTGATTCTCAAGTAAGCTCAAAAATTAAAGCTAAGATCTGGGCAAAAGAGTTTGTTGACTTCAGTTCTCTTCTTAGTTCAAGGGGATGTGATAGTCGATATCATCTCTCAGTATCTCAAACTGATGACTTCCTTCCCACCCTTTCTTTGGAACCTACTACAAAGATTAAGCCCGTAAAAAAACATTCAGATGTGGACTTCAGCCTTTCAGATTTTTGTTGGGATATACACCACTAAGTTTCCCCAGGATGCTCCTGCATTGATGAAGTATTCTGAGGTTGTTCGCGATTTAACCGCGCGTGGTGCAAACTGGCAATTTTATGACACACAGTTTCGTTATATGCGCCAATCTCATTTGCACAGTATGCCCTGGGGGACAACTCATTTTGAGTTGTCGATCAGAGCGCAAAGTTTTAGTCGTAATAGCGTCAATCAGTCACGTCCCGGACAGTCTCAGTCTTCTCCATCGGGCATCTTCGTTCCATTGGGTTTTTGTCGAATTTTTCACAGAGGATTTAAATGTTCAGGCTGCTCATACAAACATACTTGTTTTAAATGTGGTTCGCAGCATCCAGCCAAAGGGTGTAATTTTCGTCCCTCAGGCAAGTTTCACACAGCTGGAAAATCAGCAACAACTACACAAGCTTCCAACCCCCGTAAAAATTAACTGTTTACTACCTTTGTTACAAGGATACAATGCCCAAAGCGTTTTAGAGTTATTTGAAAGTTTTACGCAGGGTTTTCCTCTTCATTTTGAGGGTGTTTATAACCCAATTCAGGCGCACAATTTAGTTTCGGCGAATCAAAATCCGGATGTAGTCAGCGCTAAGCTTGAAAATGAGATTGCGGCAGGTAGAATTGCGGGGCCCTTTCCTTAAATTCCATTTCCAAACTTGCATGTATCACATTGAGGTGTAGTGCCAAAGAAGGTTCCTTGCGAATTTCGATTGATTCACCATTTGTCCTTTCCGCATGGGGCGTCTATTAACGATGGTATTCCTTCTGCATATACAACAGTTTCTTATTCGCGAGTGGACAATGAAATTGCAATTATTAAACGCTTGGGGAAAGGCTGTTTCTTGGCAAAAACTGATATTAAGAATGCATTTCGCGTCATTCCCATATGTCCACAGGATTACCCCCTTATGGGAAAGTTTTGGCAGGGTAACTACTATTTTGATCGGGCAATGCCTATTGGCTGCGCATCATCCTGCCGCACTTTTGAAATGTTTAGCACTGCACCAGAATGGATCGCTAAAACCCATTTGAGCATTGAACATATTATTCATATTCTTGATGATTATCTCCTTGCTGCCTCTTCATTCGACCAGTGTTGCGTTGCATTACAAACGTTTACATCCCTTTGTGCTCATGTCGGTGTACCAATAGGTCTGGATTCATCCAAATACAAAGGGCATAGTTTTAGGATCGGAGCAGCTACGTTTGCTGCAGAGCGGGGTTTTTCTGATGCCCAGATTCGTGCGATGGGTCGTTGGCGATCGGACGCATTTCACAAATACATTAGAGCTCCAAGTTTAAATGTTTCTTTGTTGTAATGGCTGGGGACTTACGGTGGCTGCATTCTTGTTTGGCAAGACAAATGCCCATAGTACATATTCTGTTGTAGTTGAGGTTAGGCAAAATGATCTTACTTGCTGTCGTTTAGCTGATGCAGGGGCTAGGCTAGCGGCTGCATGATTTCTTTTGCATTGTGTTCATTCTGTGTTCGGATGCAGGGGCTACGTTCACAATTAACAGCATAGCATGTGGGATTGATATCTCTTTATCTCACTCATAGATGAACAGTTGTGGTACGTTCATAGTTATTAGGTCTCATCTTCTTAAAAATTTGTCTTGCTCGTTAAAAAATTATTAGTGTTCTTATACATTTTATTGTACAGGCGATTCTGCGGCTGATGGGTTGGGGCGGCCTCCTTAGCTTAGGAGGTTTATGGCGTTTTCATCACCCCACCTTTTCTGTGCTATACAGAAAAACTTTATTCGTAAAGATTTTTGTTTAAATTGTGTAAAATAATTAATTTATATTACGTTATACTTGTTATTTCTATTTTAATAAATCGGCATGTGCTTTCGCACATTGCCAATTTTTACCCAAAAGAGAATACTCTTTAATGTCATGCGCACCGAAAACAGAGCTCATCAGCCCAAGAACCTCCTTGATTTTCGATTTGTTATGATTAAGCGGAAGCGTTAAAGGATTTATTTGCATAAGCGAATAATAATTTTATTGCTTCCGCGGGTTATTTTGTAGTTTAAATTGTAAATAAGAGTTAAGTTAATCAGGGGGAAACAAAGAGAGTGTGGGACACACTCTTAACATATATAAAAGTACTGGGAAAGTTTGTTACTATTTACTCAAAGCAGTCCGCGTGCTAACGTCATGGAGTTCAAGGTTCATTGCGGACGCTACAAGAGCAAACAGGATGTTGGCTACAGTTATTTGCATTTTGTTCACATGCACGTAGTGTGATTCATGTGCACAGATATTAGCCTTATAGGTAATGCACAAACAAATCACATATCATTCAGCAGGTGGCCGTCGCCAGGTGAAATTTATCGAAAAATCCACCTTTCCCTCCCTCCCTTTCTCTCTGTTGATTTTGCATGTACTATTTAGACTTGTTTCCGAGGTGGCGTTTTTATCACCCTACCTTTTCTGTGCTATACAGAAAAATTTTATTCGTAAAGATTTTTGTTTGAATTGTGTAAAATAATTAATTTATATTATTTTATACTTGCTATTTCTATTTTAATAAATCGGCATGTGCTTTCACGCATTGCCAATTTTACCAAAGAGAGTACTCTTTAATGTCATGCGCACAGAAAACAGAGCTCATCAGCCCAAGAACCTCCTTGATTTTCGATTTGTTATGATTAAGCGGAAGCGATAAATAGATTTATATGAAAATTGATTATATATGCATGAATTATTCTATTGCCCTGTTCTATTATCCTATTGCCCTATTCAAATAAATGAGTTTAAATTTAAAATAAAAATTTAATCCATTTACTGCGGATTTTGAGAGGACATATGCAATATAAAATCCGGATTGTTATTTTTGTAATGTACATAAAGGTATTGCTCCAACTAATAGTTCACGGAAGTTTGAGACGCAAAGGATAAATATTTTTGAAGATATGGAGGTTTAAAGTTGATGCTCTACTGATAACGTATTAAAAATGCCCGATGAGCTAACGACGGTTAACGATCGGAAAAAGGTCGTTGTGACGTAAAAGTTGACATTAGCAAAACGCGCTAAATTGCGCGCTTCGTTTAAAATATATTGGTAACTTCTTCGCATGCAATAACAACACGACAATTTAGCGTTGAAAATATGGTTTACTGTGCCGCATTTAATGTAAAAACGGTCTTCTAAGAACCAACAAACGCAGCAAAAGGTTTCTTTTTTCCTGTTTCCCGAAAACAAGCGCATGTGAGATATTTGGATTGAAAAAATCCGACAAAAAAATTAGAAGCCAACAAAGACCTCAAAGTTGTGCTCGCAACATTTCGATAGTTCGTGCTTCGTGCAAAGTTTTGAGGCAATTCAATGAGTTGGATGGACAGCATGACGGCTTCGCCTTAAGAAAGATGCTGTACCCACGATTTTTGACTACTTTGTGGAATCCACAATTGTAGCATCTAAAAGGAGCAGCCAACAAATGTTAGAACTGCATTTAAGAAGACACGAAGGCAAGAGGTAAATAGTTACAGTTAGCAATATTTGTTTGCATTTATCAAAAACTAAGCTATATAGCATTACCAAATTGAACAAAATTTTATAATTTTAGATGATTGACGACGTTCTTGCAGAACATGACGTTCTTGTGAAATACAGCCACGATGTATCGACATCGGCTCGAAATGTTTGTGCGTTTTACCTCAATGGAAGTTTGTCTGAGATAAAAGACGTCAAAATATATGTAGACAGCGAAACACAAACGTGTTTCTTCTCTATGTTATTTTAACTCATAGAAAATTCCTTAAACGTGCCTTAGAAGCGCAATGTAAAATGTAAAGCAGACATAACAATCCGCCGCAAAACACGTCAGGTCAAGAATCACTCAAACAAAAGTGCCAAATATGATAAGTAGTGCTATAGACTTTCCGATTGATGTCTCCAAATTTATCAGCTGCACAAGATGTAGAGGCTGCTCGGGTACTGTGACAGCCGAACTCCTTTGTATTAATACCAGCCGCTGCTAACACTGTCTTGCACCACCGCGATATTGCGGAGCTTTAGCAAGAGTACGACAACGACAACGAGTACAAAGTTTGACCGAGTAAAGAAATGGCACGAGGAAGTTTGTTGTCGTTGTCGCTTCGTCAAAATTTTGTTTTAGTTGTAAACAACAGACGAGCTCTTCTATTGTGTAAAACACCGAAGCTTGCGAAGCAGCTACGGGTCTATTGCCAATAATGATATCAACGAATCGGTAATACTGATTTTACGAGAATATAGGACTCTTTAGACTAAAAAATCTTCACTATTTTAAGTTTTATGTACGACATATTTGTACTATTTTTTGTTTGTTTATCGTTCACTTTGCGTACGAAATACATGAAAGTTTTCAAGGTCATATTTTCCTTTTAAATGTACATATACGCTCAAAATAGGTTCTAAAGTAACGCCTGTATGCTCGAAAATAGTACTGTAAACTAATTTCTTACACAATAAAAAAATATATACCGACTTTCTTTGCTTAAAAAGACATCGTAGTCGCGACTACGAATTTTTTACAAAACATCGTACTCCGATTGATGACGGCTACGTGTTTTTGTTGTCGCAACCATTGAGTTCTATAAGACCTGGAGGGGAAATGTCAACAAAATTACTATAAATTATTAGCGCGTGGCCGCGTGGTCATAAACATAGCGGATTTTTGTTGTCAAAGTCAGCGGAAAGACGCGGACTCATAAAATAAAATTTTTTTCGCCCACCCGGATTTGACAACCACAATTGCGATTATATAAAATATCAGTGCCAAGCACAAAAACTTTTTGAAATTTTATCTTTAAAACATGCTGCAGACTCGTTTGGTATACGGATGCTGAAGTAATGCCAGAAAAGGAAACATTTCACGACACCTGTAAGCAACGTAAGATTGTTTACTATTTAAAGTGTTCAGTGTTATGTTTTAAGTCAGTACTTGAAGTGTGATGGTATATATTTTGTGAATGTTTTTACTCCTAAGTTATAATTTAAGTTATGTTTATCCAGTCTTATTTTTTCTTTACTTAATCGCTTCCTAGACGAGGCAAAGCAACCAATTCTTATCGAGATATGCATATCTTAAAACTCCTTGTTTCAACTGAGTTTACCTTCAAGAAATGGAGGATTTTTTCATATTTTTCTGAAAATATGAAGCAAATATTAACAACAGAGCTGTATTGAAATCAAATGCAGTGCAGCATTAGTTAATGAACTCTTTGGTACATGTCGTACAATAATGATGAATAGTTTGACCCCTTTCTCCACTTAGTATGGAAAGTAGAAATGTTAAACGACATGTAAGGTCTTTTAAGTTTAAATCCTGCATTCTGGGTGTTTTCTTAAATAATCAAAAACAACAATAACATCCCAAATAGAGTTATATGGAGGTAAAGTTGGCTTCATTTCAAATACACCCTTCATGAAACGTTTGACTAGTGGGTGCTGCCCAAACGGTATAGAATGAACATTTGTCTGGCCCAAGGCTGATAGGGCACTACGGGCCGAATTTTAACTGCCGAATACGATAAACCAGAGTGAAAAAGTTCGGAAAAAAATCAATTATTTCTGAAATTTTGGGATTAAAAAAATTGCTATTTGTAGCGCTACAAAACTGGCCCCATTTTCTAATAGGTGTTTGGTAATGGATCTTTGTTCCCGTCCTCCAAGAGGCCATGATTAAATCAGATGATCTCTTCGATACACCTAACTCAGTGAGTTGTTGCCGGATACAAAACAAATTTGCAATTCTAACTTCTTGGCGAGGGGGTGTATCTCCTCTGGCTCAACTGGTAGATGTAGAAATGTGTGAGAGGGATGGCGGACATGTGGTGGCCGTGCTAGCAGGGGTGTAATCAATGGATACCAGGGTTGTGTTAGCCAATTCCTTATCACAATGATGCACATTGCTTGTTCTTGCATAATTTTTTGAATATTGTGTAAAATACAACTTAAGGAGGAAACACAAAAACTTACATTTTTCCATGGAAGAATGTGAAAGAATGTTTTATGCAGTGCGGTGTTTGAAATTAAATGAAGATAAGATCTTCGCACTTTGCTGAAAAATTTAAGCAATTGTCTCATGAACCCTAAAAATTCAGGTGACTCAACGGGATTCGACCCAGGTCATGGGTTGAATCATGGTCATGGGTCATAAGACATTCCTTTCACGAGAAACATGAGCCCAACAAAATTGACCTGCTGACCACTGTGTGACTTCATAGCTCAGTTGGTCAGAACACTGCACCGGTACCGCAGAGGTCATGGGTTCGAATCCCGTTCAGTCCCTGATTTTTCAGGTTCATGTGACATTTGCTTAAATTGTCCAGCAAAGTGCGAAGATAAAATCTTCATTTAATATTAGTTTACCCTGGTAAATGGGCAGCTGTGATTTAAATCTTATTTAACATGCAAAATTCCCAAATATCTACCACGAAAGCATGTAACATGTCATTGTGGCTAGTACCCATATTGTATATGACAAACACCGTTGTGCTGTTGTCAATCATTATTTTGACATGTTTCCCTGCTAAAGTTGGAACAAAACATTTAAGTGCCAATAAAGCGGCTTTTATCTCAACGATATTAATGTGATCAATAGTCTCCTGTTTGCACTAATATCCTCCTGTTGATTGGTGCTCAAGAGCTCCCCCCCTAGCTAGTCATCTAGGCATCAGAATAAAGCACCAAGTCAACTGAGGGTGTCAAAATATTTTTAAAACATCCCTGTAAATTTTCAAGCGCCCACGCAATTCAGTCTTAGCTTCCTTAGAAATAATCATGGAGGCTTGGTAGTTCTCCTTATTTTTCGATTATGCTATGGTTTTATCTTTTTCAAGTTTGCGAGAGTAAAGTGATCCATACTCTACAGCAGGAAAACTTGATGCCATATGGTCTATTACTTGGGAAAGAGATCTTATCTCAGAGGCCAGCAATGTTGTAATAAGGGTCATAAGTTTGCCTTATTTCTCAGTTGTAAGTCGTACTGTGATTGTTTTTGAATTGATTATAAAACCAAGAAAAACTATTTTTTGGTTGGAATAAATACGGACTTACTAGGGTCGATGACAAAACCAAGTTTCTGTAATAATATTAATCTTTCAACGACATTATCAATACAGCGGTCATACGTGCGACCCATTAGAAATAAGTCATCAATATAAATTAAAACAATGTGCCCTTTCATCCGTATCGAAGCTAGTACGGGTTTGAACAGTTAAGTGAACTTTCTAGGGAAAGAAGAGAGTTCATTGGGGAAAGCAGTAAATTTGTATAGATTATCTTTATATGAAAGTTCTAGAAATTTTTGGAAATTAGGAGGGGATTGGAACGCTATAATAAGATCTTTTAAGTCTAATGATGCCATCCAACAGTTTTTTGAGATAAGCTTTAGAGCAGTATGTATATTGTCCATTTTAAAATGGTAATATTGTACAGATTCATTTAATTTTTTAAGATTTAAAATCAGCGTAATTTTGCCATCTTTCTTTGGTATTGTAAAAAAAGGGGAAACAAGTTCAACCAAGTCTCTATCGCATGGATTGAAAACGTTTTTCGTCATCAATGAGGTTGGCGTCTGTTTTTGGAAGCCTATTTGGAGGAAACTGGTGCTGAACAGGGTCTATGCTAGTAAATGCAAGCTTAGCCACGGAAATCATTTGTAAAATGTCTGAATCTGATGTAAGTTTTTTCCTATTCCTTGCAAAATTTTGAGATTCGACCCGCCCGGAAAGAAGAAGTTTTCCAGTCAAGTAAGGCATTAATTCATATTTAATAAGACAGGAAAGTTATTTACCTGATGTTTTATTTCTTCTAATTTTTAGTGGACGATTTTCGAGTCTGGTAACTTTGATTTTTCCTGGGGGAGTGTGTCCTCCTCTCTGGGATAAAAGGACCTGTTTCCTGAGGTTGTGCAAAGCTGGGGAAAAAGCGTTTGTTAAAACTATGGCCTGACTGGGAAGTTAGGTTAAGTACAGTTTTGCTTGAAGCCCTAATGTCTTGTGTTTTCTTGGCTAAATCATCCCCAAACAGCAAAGGTCCATCTTTGGTGGCCCGTGACCAAATTGGTTTGTAATCAGGATGAAGGATAGGGCGAATGGCCTCTACGTTTAAATGAGAGCTTTTGCATACGTGGCCAAATAGTGCTATATTATCAAGCAATTGTGGGATTATGGATTTGTAATCCGTAATGGTTTTACTTCCCTACAGACGATGCAATGTAAGGCTATCTTATCAGGCTATCTTGTAAGTATTCCATTTTAATATCAGCCTTTTTGGCAAATGGCTTTATTTTTTGCAATATTTCATGATTTACTCTAGGTACAAACATTTGATCACAATTCTAAAGTCGTTTGTACTTATTTAATGTTTCTTTCAATTTAGAAATATCGAAATCATCTGCAAGTTTGGAATTAATAATTTTCGCAAGAGACGCTGTAATAGGAGGCCCAGTTTGCTCTTTAGAAGACAAAAACTTGAGCTATATTTTCGAGGAGATTATCATTGTCAACCTCATCAACTATATCCTGAAATTCTGCAATCCCCCCCCCCCAAATATACTCAACGTGTCAGAAGTCTCATCAGATTGTTCGTCAGATTCTTTAATGTTATGATTAGCATCTAAAGCATTTTGCTCTATTATTAACGGGTCATTGCCCCGAAGAGTGTGGCCAGACTTTGGGGCGGACTTTGCTCTCTTTGGAGCTGGTTGCGCGCCATTTTTGGCTTCATCTAAGTATACCGTGTCGCTATCCCCGACGGTCCTACGTTCCTCAAATATACCCTTTAAATAATCATTCGTTTGTGACATACTTGCCTTTATTGCTGAGAGAACTGAAAGAAAATTTGCCTCGCTGTTTATAAGAGAACAGGAGGCCGCGTGCTCAGAAGCCGGTGATTCTGGTCTATCTTGAGACATAATAATATACGCTAGAAAAAAGTCGCAAACACACAAAATATGGTTAAATTTATTATTGACTAACCTCTTAGAAGTGAAATGTTCTTCTGAAGTTTCTCAGCAAGAAATTTGCGCCTTGATGAGAAGGGTTAAAGTGAAAATTTTTCTCAAAGTCGATCTCCGTGGCTTTCCTCGCGACAAGATACGTCTTGCTAAGTGCACGTCTTAATAAGTGATACATCTTAATAAGTCTTAAAGGGGAACTCCACCCAAAAATAATGTTGGTCTTAAAAGTTCCATTTTTATGCAAAGGTTACTATATTTTTGAAATTTTTACATCAGCTATTTTATTTTTGACAAAATCGCGTCTTGAAGTGCGCTATTTGAGCTGTTTTGAGGCTTAGCAGCGTGGGCACAGAAAGCGTCAGCGGAAATTATTTTGACGTCATATCGTCAAACCGATTTGGAGTTGAGTTTACAACAAAGTAAAATAATAACGCACAGCCTAGCACAAAAACAAAACAATCGCTTATAATGGCTTTTTTGGAAGAACCTCGGCCTAATTCACCAATCGATAGTGAAATGGAACACAATCCAACAAAAAATATTCGGCCATATCAGTTTGAGCCCGAATGGCTGGCTGATGAACACGAAGAAGCTCCCCAGTTTGAGGATAACGAAGAACAGGAATTTTTGTATATTGACGATGAATCTCGGCGCGACAATCTTGAATGGTGGGTAGTAAAATGTTATATTATTCTAGACCATTGTTTCTATCTCAAAAGTACGTTTTCAGTTTTTGAAGTTGACCACGTCCACACACACATAATACTTTAGATTTTAAAGTTTTTATTGTAAGATACAATTTTTATTGAAGTTTTGACATTTACTTTTCAAGATCCTTTCTTTTAACATATTCAGGTGTCAATGTGGTAACTGCCAAATAATGGATAATAACGAGGAATGTTTATGCTGCAAAGAGATTTCCAATATTTGTGACAAAAATTTAGAGGCAGTAGAAACGAATGAGACCACCGAAGTCCCTTTGTGCATTACACAACATCCTGGTTTTGAGCCTGTTTGTCTAAACAGGTGGGTTTTACAAACAGCTTGATACCAGTACAAGCAGCAATATGAGGTAGCATATGATGGGCCCGAAGACAAACTGTACCGCCATATTGCATATAGACAGTTGGCAAGATGGTGCTGGGGTGTCTTGGGTAGAGAAATGAGAGTCATCTTGCCATCATGTGCAGTTACTCGCATTAGAGAAACATTTCCTCCACCTGGCCTTGCAGAGGAATTTCAATTTGAAGGCTTTCACTATGTTGATGAATGAAGTATTTTATTATTATATACGTATACCCATTACAATTACTTTGTATGTCAATATTAAAGTGGCATAGCCAGCTCATTTATAGGTCATGTTATGCACATTTATTATTATTAATTTATTACAAAAAAAAAATTTACAAAGAAATGATTATAAATGTGGCTTGGCTATTACACTGGTTATAATATAACTATAATTAATTACATGAATAGTTTGTGTAATGCAGTGGTGAAACTAGCTATAGCAAAAGGTTTTGCTATGTTAATATTTAAGAATGAACATTTTGTAAGTAGTACAAAAGTTGTCTTCACTGATTCAACGTCATATTATATGGGTATGGCAAAACCTATTGCCATAGCTAACATCACCACTGACATTTTATGCAAATCTAGACTGATGTTCCTTTACAAGTACTTCTTTCCTGGGTGGACATGATTTAGAAATGTTCTTTGGAAGATTCTCGCCATGATGTACAAGTTCAATCTCCTCAGTTTTGCATGCATTTACAACCTCCGCAAGTAGTTTATCAATGTACTGGTACTCTTTCTCTTTTTGCTTTTTGGGTGTTGTAACGGTCGGCATTTGTTTGTCGGACTGTCAATCACGTGTTTGATCTAATGCTGCTAACTTGCGTGCTACCATCCCAGGAAATGAAAAATGCTCTCGCTTTGGGCAGGTCTTTTAGAAGCCTCTTGTCACATATCACCTCTGCAGCGATATATGCTTGTGAAGTAGGAGATAACCACTTCTTCTGCTTTGTTTCTTTTTCTGTTAATTGTTGGTGGCAAAATTGATGAAAATATGTGTTCCAGAAATGCTTGTTGGAAATGTGGTCAAGGACAGACTTCCATTTTCCACCAATTCTTCTGCATTCTTGTTACAACTTGCAGAGCACCAAAGATGATTAGAAATGGACTTAATCCAATGGGTCAAGTCATCATTTCCTTAATGTTAGCCTTCTTTGTTAGTTTTTGTGACAGATTTAGACAAATGCCACATCATATTGGTGATCAATATGAGGGTGTTTGTTTTTCAACCTCTGCATCCACAGTATTCAGCATCAACAGTGTAGTTTGGACTTCCATGGCATGTAAACTCCTCACAACAATTGAACACTGTGTTGATGCACTTTTGGTTTGTGGCTTGCAATAATTAGTTGGCAATGCTTCAGGACTGTCAGACGCACCGAAATCACAACTGCTATTTGCTTCAGGCTCAACCACTGAGAAAACATTTGTACTTGTGGAGGAACATTGTTCTAAAATATTTGAAAGCTGAAAATAGAAAAAATAGAAATATTTAGAATATACTTTAGGCTATAACTTTTTCTTGATTAAAATTTAACAAGAAATGCTTTTACTAACTTCCTCCTTGTCTTGATCAGCCTGACGTTTCTCTGTACGATGCTCGCTAGACAGACGCTTTTTACTGGGTTGAGGGCCAAATGAAAAGATCGATGGTACTGCATCCCGCTTCAGTCGCCTTTTTAAAGGTTGGCATGGTGTAAGTTTCTGTCTTAGGTCCGATTCAAAACAATCGGGAGCAAAGTGCTCGCTGCAAACGTAACAGTATTGGAGAGGAGGTAGATTTTCTCTCCGTATTCTAGCAATCCATTATTATACAATTATGTACAATAAATACGAAACTATAAGTTCATACTTTACGTCAAGGAAACTACAACTTAATTCTATGCACGAAAGGCTTTACAATGGTTTTATGTAGGATTATTTTCTAACCATAATGATTCTAAATTACACAACCATGTTTTATTATTATTCAATGTTATTCATGGCAATAGACTGGTTTCACATTAGTAGAAACTGTTGTTAAGGTTGAATTCGAGGAGAAGCAAACGGCATACGCACAGTTTCCACACAAAAAACCTTCGTATTTTTAAAAATAATATTAATCGACATTCAAGTTCTAAATGTAGTGCGGAAACTGTGCGTAATGGCCTTTATGGATGTGAAACCGTTCTATTAAAACAGAATACAAATAACCAGCTCAATACTTGCATGTAAGCTATAAAAGTTGCTTGTGTATATACCTACGAATAAAAAATTCTGACGTTTCGAAAAGAAACATTTTGTGATTAGGAGAAGCATTTTGACGCAAGTTTATTATGACTGTGCAATGACTTTACATAAAGCTTTGAGGAGCAATTGACGATATGACGTCAATACAAGCCGCTGACATATTTCTGCTCCCGCACCGGATGCCCCTGCAGCATTTCAACTCATTTTGTGAAAATATTGAATCAAACAAACAAAAAATTGCCGCATATTTATTTTCACGGGACAGACAAAGTTTTAAGACCAACATTATTTTTGGGTGGAGTTCCCTTTAATGATACGTCTTAATAAGTGATACGTCTTGCGCAAATGGTTAACTTGCGCATGCGTATGCTCTCATACAACTTGACACCACTGATATGTATATTACACTATATCAAACCATGTATAAAATATAGTAAGATAATTGAAGCCGGAAGTTGGCTTAACTGATTATGACCTTTGGGAGGGGCATCGGTCCCACTTTACTATACTTTGTGGGAAACATTACATCCCGGGCGGAGAGAGAGGGTGCGTCTGCGATGCATTATGGTCAGTGTAGTGGATCATAGTTGATAATTATTGATATTCTTTGAAAACCCTAAGCATCTTTCACGATTAATAATCATTGATATGAATATTGGCTTTTCCTTATTCGTTTAAGTGGCTTTTCCTTCGAATAAAATCATGGATGAGATAAATGCAATGAAAAATTTGGAGATTTGTTTCATTAATGAACATTTCGATGGCGTGAACATTGAAAATGATTATTGTTTATCGTACTTTGATGGGAAAAATGAAGAATTGGAGGCTGTTTTGCAGAAACTTCAAGCAATTAATTCTATTAGCTTTGTTACCGTCGAAAATCATACGAAAGAGATGAGTAATAAGAGATTTACTCAAGCAAGTAAGTGCGTACGCCAAAAAGCCGTAAACTGTATGTTTGACTTCGTCAATCTTACATCCAAGCAACTTAAATGAACACAGATAACATGAAACCAATATGCTAATGTTAGTTAGGCTGAAAGCAAGGTTTACAAATACGTGTCTGAGGATGACTTTGAAATAAAGTCGAAAATTTACAGTTCACTTCTCGTCTTGTTTTGATTGATATTTTGCAATCTCAAGATGTCCTGTTTTTCAGAATTTGTTTTATATTATATTTTTAAATTGTTGGCTGGTCAGAGTTTTGGACAAATACATGTGTTGCTTGAAATAAGATCCCGACGACGCAAATACGCTTGAATAATCCCACTTAACACACTTAATTGAAAATATCGTTTTTCCAAAATGGGTTAATTGGAAAACATGAAAAAATGATCGCGCAGATGTTGTAACTCAGCTATAGAATGAATTACAATACATGTTCTCGTAGATCATGCAGTTTTGAAGACAAAGAGGATATCTTCAATTTCGTTTTTTGGCAAGCCATTCTCTATAAAAAGCACAGAAACGCGGCATTGTCTCCATGGACCTAATAAGGTACGTAAATCAACATCAATGATCAATCACCAGACAACAACATCAAAGATATAAAAAACAGTCTTTTTATCAAAAATTTCTAGTTATTAACACTGCCTATAAAAATGTTTGTAGAGTTAACTATTAAAAAATCTTATTCAGTAAGAAAGAGAATTACATTCGCTATACATTAAAGAAGAAATATTTGGGCTTTTTACATATATATAGCGGGTAAAAAATTGCGTTGCTTTATTACACATCCAGGATGGAAGAGGAGGTTATAGTGTACAGTCAGTGGGAGACCACGAATATGAAAAGAAACAGCGAGTTAGACTACAAAACAGTCGAAAACTCCAGTGCCCTGCAACTTTGCAAATTCGCTGCATCGAGATTTTTGATGATTACTTCATGGACAAAAACTTTCAATCCAACAACGCCATAAAGTTGCCAAACGTACGCTTCTAACTAAACTAAACGAGGCCCTTAATAAAGAGAACAAAAGTCCGTAGGTCCACGAGATTTTACCTAAGGATACCGCTAAGCTCTGCTCACCAAAAACACCCAGTGGGAACTGAGTTATCAATTGGCCAATACGTCGATTCACGTGTCGTGAAAAAAATCTATGATTTGGTCGAACAAAATTTTACCAGCGTTGCTGAAGTAAAGAGATGGCTGGACAATTTCGTAGAAAACGATCTATTTCGAGATGTTCCAAAAACACAGGTTCCCAAAAAAGCAAATCGACGATACTATCCATCCCGGCAAGACATTCGAAATCACATTGGTAGAGCCATTTCTTCTTTCAAATCTTGCGACGATGACCAGGAAGCACTGGCAAGGAAAGTTGGCGAGTGGAATCCCACTTCGAATTTTTTATAGGATGCGAGAGGAAACGACAAAGAGCGACAGCTATAGAGTATCCGCAGAGCAAAGCTTTTGTTTGTTCATCAAGAACAATGGCAGCAGCGTTTGTTGACAAGATATGGATACGAGCTTGTTTTGATGGATGCTACATACAAAACAACGAAGTATGCGATACCTGTTCTTCATTTGTGTTCACACAAATGTTGGCTACAAAGTCGTGCCGAGTTCATGTGCCAAGCAGAGGACAGAGAATCTATCAGTGAAGCTTTGAACGTTGTCAATCATGGAATCGTGATTGGACCCCTAAGTATTTCATGGTCGACTATTCAACAGCCGAGATTGGGACGATCAAAGAACAGTTTCATGACATAACAGTCTACATCTGCGATTTCCACAGAATTTAAGCCATGAAAGATGGTCAAAAGCAAAGAAGCACAACCTAACACCAGAAGAACAGGAAATGTTCCTGATCCAAATGCAGAGAATATCATTTGCAAGCACAGAGAGTGAGTATGATGCCGAAGTCACCAACTTACGGAAGTCTGGATTCTATGAAAAAGTTAAAGAATATACTGAAAACACATGGCTTTCGTGTTCGGCACGTTGGGTCCATGCGTTTCGAACACAACAAGCAGTGAACGTCGTCAACACTAACAATGGCACAGAGGCAATGAACAAGCTATTTAAATACGAATATTTACCAAGATCAGTGGATAAATCTGTGTATGGCATTGCAATCACAATTGTAGAGTGTTTCATTCCTGACTCTCACCAGGGCTATATGCAAAAAAACCTTATGTTTAGTAGTGCATATGCAATGTATAACAAAAGCGTTCCAATTTATTTAAGAGACAGACCTCCACAATTTGTAAAACATTGCCTTAAAAGTCGTTATGCCGCCACAGAGTACAATACCTCTGACATTTCAGCAGTTAATTTCCAAAAGGGGGAGTTTCATATCAGAAGTTTAGCCAACCCACGTGAAAGGCATCTTGTAAATTTGAGCAAACCGGAGTGTTCTTGCAAAGCTTGGAAGAAGACTCATTACCCTACAAACATTTTTTTGCAATATTTTCCGCCAATCTAGTGTGGAGTTTCGACTCTTTGCCTGATCACTACAGAAATAGCGTTTTCATTACACTTGATAATGAACATTTCACCATTATAAACTATGATATTTCAGAGAAAACAGCAGAGGAGAAATCAACAACCATAGAAACGCCGGAAGACGCCAAATGCGACATCGAAAGTGCTGCAGATAAATCCGAAAGTCTTTTCATCCTGCTTTTAATTCTAAATTGTGCGAAGGAAAATTTCAAAATCACGACACACCAAGTTGAGAAAAGTTCTTCATGAGAAACTGGATGCTATAAAAACACGTCCTTTCTCGTTGATAAAGTTGGTGATCTTCAAGCAGCTATACAATCGGTAGACAAAATACACCAGAAACTAATATCTTCTTGCCCAAATGCAAACGGAATTCTGCTTCGAAGTAGTCCGGCGAAAAAGAAACTAAAAATCAATAAAACAGAATACCATCCAGTTTTCCACAAAAGTCTACCAAAACGAAAAAAATGGAGAAAAAAGGATTCACTAGCTCAGGTACGTATGATGTAGTGAAGCAAGATCACAAGCAGAAGTTAAGGGGCCGTATGAAAAAGACATTGCTAAGTATTTACTAAAAATAATTATAATCAATATATCGTTCACCATCGGGTATGATTTTGTTTCTGTAGAAAACTGAAAAAATACCATTTGCATAATTGAAGGATTGAGGATGATGCACTATACAATTCAGACATTGTAGTCGCACAACGTACTAGCTTCCCGCAAGAAGACTTTGACGCAAATAAGGGTTGTGGTGATCATTCCCAACGGTAACGTATAAATCAAATGTCCATTTTTATACAAATTATTGGATAATTCACTAGTATTTATGGTATATAACAGCTTTAAATATCCTTTCTTTGAATCAAGCAGAAAACACGAACCCTTGTCAAGATTAATAAATGCAACAAAGATGGGGTTCAAATTGCACGACGTATTGTTAGATTTCGGGCAGACACAACTAACACTCGGCGATTTGTGGACACTTATTCCGCCTAAAGTGGCACGTATGCACAGTTTAGAGACATCGTCATTAACAAATTTCCATCCTGGTTGGATAATTGATAAGGTTGGTAAGCGTCTAGGCTAAATAACCAGTGAAGACAGGGGAGTTAGAAAATGGCAGCTATGGGGGCTTTCGTCCCTTTATATTTAGGGGGCATCCCCCTGTTTTCTTATAGTAGGGGGCACCCCCCTACTTTAAGAAAACAAAATAACATAATGAATCTTACTAGGAATAATTTCATATCACCATTAGGTAGTAAAACAAAAATGGGCTGTAATAGAATCGTTTTCTGTCTCATTAGGTATTGCTCGTAACAAACTACACTAACGTGGTTATTTCTGAAAAATTAACCCGCTCGTCATTTGCTGCAGCGCACCATACTTTGAATTTGCGATTGAATCTAATGTACACAATATGTAAAAACATGATGTTATTGCCAAATTTTTCTTCCCTATTGATGCCCCTGACTGCCCTGAGTGAAGGTATAAAATATACGAACATGATAGAGCGTAGGATTTGCGTGACTAAAGGAAAAATGGTTCTGAAAATACACTGTTACTAATAAAATGTACATATTAAGTCTTTCCTCCATACCAAGTTAGTGTTCGTTCATTTTCAGGTGGTGGAAGCATCTTTGTGGATGTTGACTTTGGAATATAATGTTTTCGCTGCAGATGCATCTTTGACAACAATAGCCAAACGTGGGGCTAGCACCCGTTTGCTGTGGTCTGGCCAATGTTTTCTTATGTCAAAAATATTTGTTCCTATTAACGAGTATGGTATTCATTGGACATTGCTGGTGAGCAAATGTAGTAACTACTACATGTAACAGGGAATGCAGAGTCAGGGAGGGTGGAGGTGGGACTATGGCCCTCAATTTTGAAAATTTTAGATTTGTCTTTGGATCCAAATCTTGCAACTATTAACTTTGCATCTTTAGTGGTGGATGGATACATACCCCCCTATAATGAAAATGTGCTCTGTGGTCCTCGCATAAGAACACTGAAAGATTTACTCTTTTACTCTTCAAGACTGAAAGAAATTTTTTCTACCATCATATGAATTATTTATGACAATTTATATAAAGAAAGAATTTTCCACTTATTTCTGACTTTGCCAATAGGTAATTGACAAATCTAAGAAAACACGATACTTCATTGACCCCATGAATGGACAAAAGGAAATAACAATTGATTTTCAAACACACCCGCATCTTATGGACCTTATAGACAAGATAAGGTTTGATTACTTAAACAAAGATTTAAAAAAATATTGTAAAGGTGTTTACAAGGCATAACAGGATTTTCTTTGAGGGGGGTAAGAGGCAAATTACTTGCTTCCTTGCCTCGTTCATGACATTAAGTTTGAAATCTCTTGGAATTTTTACTTACAGTGGTTTGGCACTTTGATGCAGTTTAGAAGTTCAGATGACCTGCATCATAATGTATTGAAAATGCATTGAATCTTGACGGTCACTTTCAATTGATTCATCCGAGGTGTATGCGGGTTCATTTATTTTCCTTCTAAAGGTGAGTCACTTTTACGTACTTTTTATTTTTGAACTTGGCGGCTGATAGATTACGATTTGCAAACTTGATGGCATTGGGTCGGATTCTTCTGTAATCGTTTTCGTTTAGTTTCTTTCTGTCTTTTAGTTGTTTCAGTTTCTGGTTGATGCGGTTGGTGGTCGTTTTACTGGGGTCTGTGTGGAGAAGTTCGTAGGTGGTGGTGTCTTGTGGAGGGTTTTGGCTTTGTCGATGTATTCTGATCTGTCCATGATAACTGTTTTGTGTCCTTTGTCAGCTCGTAATATGATTATTCGGTTGTCGTTTTGTAGGATTTTAATTGCTCGTAGTTCTTCGTAGTTTAGGGTGACAGGTGGTTTGTGGCAGAGGTTATTTGTAATTTTGTGACGAATGTCTTCTTTCGTTTGCTCTGTTAAAATGGTGTACTTTAAAGCGGATTCCCGGTCGGCAACGTAGTCAAGTATTTCACCCCATCCAATCACATTAATCACCCCTTCAATCCATTAGACGCTCTAAGCGTCTACAAGCAAAAAGCAGATTTAAATAGTAATTTCCTCGTACTGATGAAGGCTCGAAGCAAGGAGTCGAATGCTCAATAAAAATTTAAAATCGGAGAAACTTTAGTCTTTTATTTATATATATATATATATACAAAGTGTATAAGTGTATATACAATGTGCCCTCCCGGCTATCACCATATGAAAATGGTGACTCCTGCACTTGGACACAGGACACAAAATTTAAAACATATATATATATTTGAAAATTGGTAACCCAGGCATATTATGATAATGATAAGGATTCTCTGGATTTGTTTTAAATTTTTAAAGCTTTCAACTCGGTGCTTCGAGCCTTCGTCAGAATGTGACAATATATTATTTACAAAGATTTTGTAAGCGTTTGGAGCGTCTGATTGGTTGGTTAGTAGTTGAGTTGATATTATTGGATGGTATAAGATGCGTTGTCATGGTTTCGGGTGTATCGATTACGTTAATGAAATTCAAGTGTTTTATTTTAGTCGTTGTGTTATTAGTTTGTTGTTTTGGTTTTGTCTTTAGTTGTGAATAGATGATGGGGATGTCAATATGTCTGTTAATTGTGTTGTTGTCTTTGCTTTACCATGCCTCTTTGAATTCTCGTGTTTTGTCTGTGCGCGTCCAAGAAGTTGTGTTTTGTCCAGTCAAATGTGTGATTGGTATCGTAGGTATGTTCTGCTTTCAATTTTCTTAGATGTTTGTCCTACGTATTGTTTTGAACAGTCTTTACATGGTATCATGTATCTTGAAACAAGACTCACAGAACACAAAAACGCCATAAAACGACGAGATCCGAACTCACTACCGGCAGAACACCCACGGAAACAACCACACATTCGACTGAACAGTCTATTGTTTTGAACAGTCTTTACATCGTATCATGTATCTTGAAACAAGACTCACAGAACACAAAAACGCCATAAAACGACGAGATCCGAACACTACCGGCAGAACATACCCACGGAAACAACCACACACTGGACAGAAACTAAAGTACTCGGACGCGCACAGACTAAACACGCACGCGAATTTAAAGAAGCTTGGTACAGTGAAGACAACGACACAATAAACAGACATATCGACATACCCATCATATACTCACAACTAAAGAAAAGGACAAAAACTACAAACAACACCAAAACTAAAACACTACACTCTAATTATATTAACACAACCATATTAACAACACACAAAACCCATGGCAACGCATTTCACCCCATCCAATCACATTAATCCACCCACTAATCCAATTAGACGCTCTAAACGTCTCCAAGCTAAAACACGTGTAAATAAATATCCTCATTCTGATGAAGGCTCCGAACGAGTCGAAATCAATAAAATCATTTAAAAATCCGGAGAAACGTTTATCTTTTATATATTCAATGCCTGGATTACAAATTTTCAAACTTATATATATATATATATATATTACGGATAATAATCCTGGATAAAGAGCGCTCAATATTCTACATATTAGAAGAGCGTAAGATAAAATGAACTAAAATAAAATGGACAATTGTTTGCTGTCGCTACTCAGGTTTCACGCCGTAGGGCGATCTTCAGGCAACTGACAGATTATATATTACTGACTATATACATCGACTAAAGGTGTTAAGTTACATGACGGCATGCACTAAACATATCGGAACGTTTATTTAAAATGTTCTTTTTACGTCCTTTCAGGATAAGTACCCTTTCTTCAAGGCATAGACGGCAGGTTCTTTGGTTTTTGTTCGGAGGTGGAAGTTGTTTGATGAAGTCCCATTTAATGTTGTAGTTACGTTTGTTTTCTTTCAGTGTCCACGTGTATTTAGAATGTTCGGTCTCGTTGCGGTAGTTAATGTTCGTAATTGATTTAAAGTGGTTTCGATATCGTGTCTTAAAAGCGCACGCAGTAACACCTATATAAGTTTTGTTTCGTTGTTGTCAGTCGTCACGTCGGCTTTGTAAATCACATTGGGTTTCAGGCAATTGCCATTTGTTGGGCATAGGTTTTTCTGTGTGCAGTTACATTTCTTTGGGTGGTTGTTCTTGTTCTGGGTTGTTTCTGGGTTAAGTCTTTTTAAAAATAGTCTTGTTGTGTCTGGTTATGAAAGTTTTCATGTTTTCGCCGCAGCTGTAGCTTACGCGTATGGTGTGTCGGTTGAATATCTTGGAGAGTATAGTATTTGGTGGGAAATGTTTGTCGATAAGTTGTAGGAAGTCGTGGGCGATGTGTGTTTTTACGTTTTTGCTGTACGGTGGGTTAAACCAAGTGACGTTACGTTTTCTGTTGCACGTAGTGTTTACATTGGTGTTTGATGGATTAAAGGTGAGTTGGGTGGGGAAGTTGCTTTGTTTAAAAGCTTGGTTGTAAATTGGTGCGGCATTTTCGAAGGTGTCTTTGCTAGATGAGAGTGTGTTAATTCGGTTGTTGATGGATGTGAGTAGTTGGCGTAAAACTGATGTTGGGTGGTTGGACGATCTGTGGATGTAGAGGGCTCGTCGTTGGGTTTTCTATATGGTTGGTAGGTGTCGTTGCTAAGGTCAAGGTTACGTCAAGGAAGTTTGTGCGTTCATGGTCATCATGTGATTTTTAGTCCAAGCTCGTCAAATAGGTGTGAGAGGGTTTTCTTTCGGAGCAATTATAGAATACCCGTCCAATTTCTAAAGGCACCCTTTTAATTCTGCGGATACGTGGATACGCAGTGACGAGTTAAAAGAACGAGGCATAAGATAAGAGACTAGTTTAAAGAACGAGGCATAAGATAAGAGGACTATTACCTATATAAAGAAAGTTAGTTGAAGCTACGTTTTTTAGTGGATACGCGGATACGTGGATACGCAGTGACGAGTTTAAAGAACGAGGCATAAGATGAAGGACTAGTACCTATATAAAGAAAGTTAGTTGAAGCTACGTTTTTAGTGGATACGCGGATACGTGGATACGCAGTGACGAGTTTAAAGAGCGAGGCATAAGATAAGAAAACCTATATATAAAGAAAGTTAGTTGAAGCTATATTTTTAAAGATTGATTCTAAAAGCAATTACAAACATATTTGCAAAGAAAATGATTAAGAATATATAATGGCACTTGTTAGGAATACGAATTTATAAAATTGTCATAAATGTAAAACGCAAATGCGAATGAAAACGCGAACATTATGATAAGTTCAAATTCTTGATGACTGACCAGTTGTTGATTACTTATCAACTGCCGAATGCTTTGGGAAATGGACCTATGACATGACTTACGGTAGTTTTCCTCAAAACCATACTTGGAACATAATACATCACTAGGCCATTCTATGAACTGATTGGGTGCTTTCTTTACAAACACAAGGGTTGGTTTTGACGATCTAGCAACTCTTAGCGTGATGATTTGGCCATAGTTTGCCTTTAACTGCTCTACTGCATTGGTAAATTCGTGTTGCGATATTCCTCTAGCCAAACGAGGACCACTTTGCGTAAATGAGCGGAAGGTAACTAAAGGACCAGGAAAGGTCAAAATGCCTGATTTCACGTTCATCATGCTTGGTTGTGCTCTTTCATCATCACAAATATCATTGGTGACTTTATGAACTGGAAAATAAAATAAAAACGAAAGCCAGTCAGGTTATTTGTTTGTTTGACGCGACAATTAAGTACAGACAAATGATTAGTTATTAAAATTTTAATTTTTACCTCGCACAAGACGAATTTTTGGCTCTCAAGATGTTCCACAAACAGCTTTGCTTTTTCGAGCGTCTCTTTTGAAATTACCGAAGGGATGAAGATGTCATGACCAGCCAACACACACTCTAAACTTTTCTCGAGGACATGTAACGCAGTAGCGATTCTTGGGAGAAGATCTAACTTCTTAGATTTAGGGGGTGAGAATTCTCCAGCGATGATAGCCTCGTTGATTTCCGCCGTAAGGGTATCCCTTTCTTTATTCAATAAGCATTCGGCTTGTTCATGCAAAGTGTATTGAACTTGATTAAATTTATGGAAATGAAGAATTGCACAGTAAAGTTCATCAAAACTGTCAATGGCCTCGGTTTCTAGATATGAGATAGACTGCTTAATATCCGTTGAATGTGGGCACAGAGCTAATGGGACCGAAATTAAAAACCGATCGATCAATCCTTGACCCTTGTCTATTCTTGCCAAAGTTTGGCAGCATTTGGTAACTGGTGCTTCCGAGAACAGTAAAGGCGTATTTCGATCAATTTCTCTTGTCTCCTCTGTTGCATAATGAAATGATACTCTTTCGCCAGAAAAAGTTTACACATCAACATAGCATCACCGGAGCACGTTTCGTCATCTGATTTTAGCAGTTTGTTGAGCACATCGTAAACTTCAGGGAAACGATAAATCCACTGCCAAATTTTGATAAGTGTTTTACCAAGCCTGAAGAAGTTGTGCGATCAAGAAGACAATTTTGATTTCATCTTCCATTATTTTCTGCATTGGTTTGATACACTGTTCATGTTCAGCAGCTGATTTGCCTGTACCAGGGTAGCCAACAAAATGAAATAAAGATTAGTGGGTTGCACATGATTCATCGCTAAGATTGTTGCTTTGGCTTTGGCGAGTAAGAACGACACAGTGGCGAGGCTGGAATAAAATAACCAACGCAGCTACTGACACTTGTAGCTTTGTGCTTGATAAAGCTTAGAAGATTTTCTTGCATAAGTGATCCGTAATCAAACGACATATCCGAAAGGCGTTGTTGCATACGTGTCCATGTTTTTCATGTTGACGTCAATTTTGGTGACTGGATTGAGCGTTGCCATAATTTTGAAGAGGATCGAGTTGTTAACGTAAGAACAAAATCACTGAACATGTGTGTACAGGAGTTGAGTGTTATGTATCGAAGCGTGCACGAGAAGAAAAATTGATACTGTTGAAAGGCCAATCACAGTTTGACAGGCAATGATTAATTACTTTTCCTGACGTGAGATAGCAGTTGAGATGTAATTTGAAGCCAACAATAAATGGTGGTCTATCAAATGTTTCACTGACTAGTTATGTTAGTCATATATATGACATGCGATTTATTTGGTGCGATTTCCTGGTTAAAACTAGCGAAGAGTAATGGGTGTTTCGAAAATGAGTTTGACAGAAAGACCATAATAAAAGCCTGAAATACAAAAATGTACCTGATATAAATGCATGTCATAATCCATAAAACTCTTTTATAATTCATAAAAACTCACATACACTAGAGAAAATTAGCGTTTTCAAGTTTATTGAAATTCTCGCAAACATAGCCCGTCTGTTAATTTAGCAGATTTCTTTAACCTAAATTTATTGTTTATTCATGGCGCATGAAATATTTTAGTGGACAATAGATGTGAAGTCAATGCTTATAGTACTTATAATTTTCTTTCCTTGCCATTTAAATACAAATATTTTCAAAATGAAGATCATAGTAAAACCACTTTGTGCTATTTTCTTCCATTGTTTGGAGAATCCACTTCACTTGCATGCTCCGCTTTTTTGTTTTCGTTTTGTTCCAGAAAGTCGATGTAACTATCCATTCGTAAGTTAAATGTGGAGAACACCCGTTTCCCAACAAGAATAAAGTTAACTTGAATGTATCCAAATCTTGAAGTGGCTTTTTCCAGAATATTGTGGTCATTTCTTTCGGCCATGAAGGAATATTGTAGAAAGCATTCCCGTCAATTAATCTTGAAAGCTCGAGTCTTTTTTCAACAATTTGGTTGTATGAACTGTGGATAGTATAATTTTCGAAACGTGTGAAGGGAATATCACCCCACTCCATTCTTCTGTACAACAAGAATAGCGATAGGCAATGTAATAATAAATGCGCTTTCAAAAATTCTCCAATTTAAAATTTCATCAAAGAATTTTGTTGTTTTCGATACCATTGGATAGTTAGTGTATCATAGGAATTTTGCAATGTGTGAGGCGATGTCTTTGAATAACTTTAACAGGTAGTTGAATAATGACTCATTTAAGGAAGTTATGTAATAGGAGCGTCATATAATTTGCAATATGATTGTTGCCTACAAATGCTAGCAAAGGAAATAGCCAGCAATAAGCAGATTAATACCATGAAATACGCAAAATGTATGGCGCTGAGGAAAAGAAAATGTTGGGATTCAAGTAGCGGCAAGGAAGGGAAAAGCAAAAGAAATTCAAACAGATTTATCATTGCTACAATGCAAAAGTGTTGCAACGCAATGCGGCGAATGGATAGGAAGTTATCAACGAAAAGCAAACCAAGGAAATGTTTATTGGACATACGACAAGCTTAAGACGGCGTACTTACCAGTAGAAATTGTGTGATAAGTTGGCTAATGAAAGTAAGTTGATCGCTAGTAATCGGCTATGCCCTCGTTGTGATAGCGTTATGAAATTGGTCGAGTGTGATGATAGGTCGGACGGTTGTAAATGGGAATGTAGAAAGCAAATAGGAGGTAAACGACATAAGATTGAGTTATCTATTCGGAAAGGTAGTTGGTTTGAGGGCAGTAATTTAACGTTGGAAGAAGTTCTCAAGTTGACATATTGGTGGTGTAGAGATGTTAAACAGGAAACAATGAGATTTGAGGTAGATGTTAGTGGAAATACAGTAGTTGATTGGGACCGTTTTGTAGGAAATTTGCAGAGTTGAACTATTTTGAATGCAGAGAAAAATTGGTGGTCCAGGTGTAAGGTGCAAATTGATGAGACAAATTTGAAACGAAAATATCATAGAGGACATAGGGTAGAAGGACAATGGGTATTTGGGGGTATAGAAGAGGGCAGTAGAAAGAGTTTTATGTTTGCAGTAGAAGACAGGGTGAGAGAACGTTGTTGCCGATAATTGAAACAGTTATAGAAAAAGGCACGACAATCATATCGGACTGTTGGAGGCTTATTTAAATCTAGAAAACACGGTTACAAGCACTTGCAAGTGAACCATTCAGTGGAATTCGTGAACAAAATGGAGATCACACAAATAAAATTGAAGGACATTGGCGCCAGGCCAAGGTAAAGTTTCCACCATTTGGCATACGAAAATATATGTTCTCGTCGTATCTGGCAGAGTTTCTGTGGAGATACGAAAATAAAGGCAAAGACTTATTCGAAGTTTTTTTGGAAGATGCTAAGAAGATATGGAACTTTGAATGAAAGAATAAAAGAGTAAGATTGTAAGATGTAAATATACGTTAAAGTTGAAGCGATTAGAAATTCAGCAACATCAAGTCAATTTAAAGAAAATATATATATAAGTTTCCAGATGGCGTGTTGTATGTAAAGCCTGTTGAATAGCCATTTATATTCTTGGCCTGTATATATGGCTCTGCCTATGTTAAAAATTAAATATAAGATTTTGATGACTGCATATCCGCATATCCACTATAAATTGACTTCGCAGTGACGTTGAATTTTCTTGTATTTAATTATCACTGACCGCATAACCGTGTATAGACTACAAACCGTAGCCCGCACTGTTAACTGCTGACCGCGCATCCGCGTATCCATTAAAAATTGGATTTGTAGTAAGTGGACGGGTATTCTATAATCTAGCCTTTCTTTCTTTGTCGCAGAGTCTTCCAGATTTGGTATTTATGACTGCAAGGCCATCGTCACGGTATAAGCCGACGTTGTTTCCATACCGTTGCTGTAGTTGGTCGATTAAGAATAGCCCTACAAGCTCGCAAACTTCCGCTCCATCATAGCTGCCCATGGTTACATCAAACGTGTTGGTAGCGTTGCGTTTGGACTATGATTTGTTTTGGTTGAAAAGAAGTGATTTTCTTGCGTGTTTTATAATGGTGTGGTCTTTTCTGTGATTGTTGTGTATTGTTTTGACCACGCTAGGCATTTGTCCAGTAGGTGTTCGGTGATCGAAGGTAAATCAACTATGTCAAATGATATGAATGATTTTCTTTTTTTCGGTGATGGATTTAAACCAAGTGATAGCATCTGTTTTGTTGCGCCATTGGTTTAGTTTTAGTTCGTTTCGTATTACGTTGTTGATGTTGTCTAGGATGAATTTGCTGACTTTTCCGAGGTGGCTTTTTGCGGGATTGATGAGGCGGCATTTGGGGTTGTTTTCAAAGTCTGGTTTGTGGTCCTTTAAAGATATGAATGCTGGAGTATGGTTCATGGTGTTTATTCGGTCGGCGATTCGATTGTTTAGTGCATGCCGTCATGTAACTTGGGACAGGACGTACAGTATATATATATATATATACCGTATGGTATATAATATATATACCATATATATTTTATAAATATATATATATATATATATAGGAAGTTTTGTTTATTTGAATCTCCGTAAGTACAATGCTCGATGCTTAAGAGCAGAGCGTAAATATTGATGAGAAGAAGAAAATATACAAAACTACAATTTCATCCCGACAAGCCTGTTTCCATGTAATGTGGGTGTCAATGTGTATTGTCATTTTGAATAAGTGTGAAGTGTAATGTTTTAGTTTATCGTTTGTATTGTGAATAAGTCGTTTGTAGGTGCCGGTAATTGCTGTGATCTGTTAAGGGGTTTGTTCCAAGTTGGTATACCAACTTTCTAATGTAAGCCGTTGTCTATAGTCAGTACTGTAAGTGATGCATTTTGCCGAATCCCAGTCAATACCCTGAACAGATCGCAGCAATTACCGGCTTACAAACGACTTATTCACAATACAAACAAACGATCAACTAAAACACTACACTTCAAACTAATTCACAATGACAATATTACCACATATAAATACGTCACACCTAAATCACACATCACAACTAAAAATAAAATATTTCACTTCACACTAATCCACAATGACAATACACATTTCCTGTACACACAATACAATGGAACCAGATAACAAATACGGCTAACCTGACGTTTACTCCTCATTTGACTCTGAAGATGACTACGCTAAGGTTGTCAAACGTCAGTCAACAACAACAAAACAGTCCTTCTCAGGACTTTATTAACCTGGACGATAATCATTTACAAACATATAACGATACTCCCGGTTCAAACCATTTACTTTAAGACTTTTTAATTTAAAATCTTCATTGAATATTGATAACTCTTTCCTCGCCAGTATTGAACACATTAAACTACGACCAGACGAAATCATGATATCCTACGACGTGACATCACTGTTCACATCCATACCACTAGACATCGCCAAAAATTACAAACGAACTACTCACAAACGACAAAACTTGGCAAGCTACAACACAACTAGACAAAATGATCCTAGACTTACTCCACCTTTGCCTCTCCACTGAATTCACCTTCCAACACATACTGGATTTCAACACAATGGGATCACCACTATCCACATTCCAGCAGAAGCTGTCACAACACCTCGAAACACAATCAGTCACAAACACAAATATCAGACTATGGAAAGATATGTCGACGATCTTTGCCATAGTCAAGAAAAACAAAACTAAACAAATCCTACACACCATAAACAATACCACAAAGAACATTACCTTTACTAAAGACGAAGAACACGACAAACAACTTACCTTTCTCGACATCCTACTAACCAGAACAGATGACGGTAGACTAAACACACAAGTATACCGTAAAACCACCCACAGACCAAATACTCAATTTCAACAGCAATCATCCAACACAACACAAAATAAGCTGCATTCGAACACTTTACAACAGGATAAACACTCATTGTAATACGGAAGAAGCCAAAAAAACAGAACGCAACTACTTATACTCCACCTTTATTAAAAACAATTTACTATAAACAAAACTATATACAAAATACAAAACAAAACAAACCGACAAAAGCAACGAAAACCGGACGAAACAGTAAAAATCGTCACATTACCATACATAAACGGAACATCAGAAATGACTGCCAGACTTCTTCGACCATTTAACGTCGCCCACAAACCTACACAAAAACTCAAGTCATGTTTCACCAAACATAAAGACAAAACAACAATTCATGATACAACTGACGCGACCTACATGATACCATGTAAAGACTGTTCAAAACAATACGTAGGACAAACATCTAAGAAAATTGAAACAAGACTCACAGAACACAAAAACGCCACAAAACGACGAGATCCGAACTCACTACCGGCAGAACATACCCACGGAAACAACCACATTCGACTGGACAGAAACTAAAGTACTCGGACGCACAGACTAAACACGCACGCGAATTTAAAGCTTGGTACAGTGAAGACAATGACACAATAAACAGACATATCGACATACCCATCATATACTCACAACTAAAGGACAAAAAACTACAAACAACACCAAAACTAAAACACTACACTCTAATATTATTACACCAATCATATTCACAATACACCAAAACCCATAGCAACGCATTTCACCCCATCCAATCACATTAATCTACCCACTCATCCAATTAGACGCTCTAAACGTCTCCAAGCTAAAAGCACGTGTAAATAAATATTTTTCATTCTGATGAAGGCTCAAGCAGCGAGTCGAAAGCTCAATAAAAATCATTTAAAATCCGGAGAAACGTTTATCTTTTATGTATTCAATGCCTGGATTACAAATTTTCAAACTTATATATATTCAATGCCTGGATTACAAATTTTCAAACTTATATATATATATATATATATATAAGTTTGAAATTATCTATATATATATATATATATAAGTTTGAAAATTTGTAATCAAACATAAAATACATAAAGAACAATTTAACTCTACGCGTGATCGCCTACGGCGTGAAACTCCGGTAGCGACAGCAAACACTTGTCCATTCTATTTCATTTCATCTTACGCTCTCCTATTTTTAGGATATTGAGCGTTCTTTTATCATATTCTCCATATTCTGTAGTGACTCTACAATACAATCCATACAATGTGTAACCGTACGTCCTGTGTCCCAAGTGCAGGAGTCACCGTCTTACTATGGTGATAGCCGGGAGGGCACATTGTAATACACTTTGTATATATATATATATATATATATGTATGTGTAGTGGTGTTGTGAAAATCACAAAACTACAGATTCATCCCGACAAGCCTGTTTCGTGATTGTTCACTTATCAGGGAGTTTAATGAATAAAATACTTAAATGCTTAAAATATATATACAAGATGACGGAAGTTAGTGTATTAATCAAGGTGTATAGTTTCAAGTTAGATGACGGAAGTAAGAGTATTAATGAAGGTGTATGATTACAAATTACATAGGAGTGTTTTGGATCTATGGCGACAAGAGGAAACAAGTTGCGTTTACTGAGGATGATTTGGATGGTTGGTAGAGGATGAAGAATTTTCGTTGAGGCAAAGGCATATTTACGCTCTGCTCTCGGGCATCGAGCACTGTTTTATACGGAAAATCATCAAATATAAACCTATATATATATGTATATATATATAAAGATAAAAGTTTCTCCGGATTTGGAAAATTGAGCTCGTCGCTTCGAGCCTTCATCAGAATGAGGATATTTATTTACATGCTTTTAGCTTGGAGACGTTTAGAGCGTCTAATTGGATGAGTGGGTAGATTAATGTGATTGGATGGGGTGAAATGCGTTGCTATGGGTTTCGGTGTATTGTGAATATGATTGGTGTTAATAATATTAGAGTGTAGTGTTTTAGTTTTGGTGTTGTTTGTAGTTTTTATGTCCTTTTTCTTTAGTTGTGAGTATATGATGGGTATGTCGATATGTCTGTTTATTGTGTCGTTGTCTTTACTGTACCAAGCTTCTTTAAATTCGCGTGCGTGTTTTTAGTCTGTGCGCGTCCGAGTACTTTAGTTTCTGTCCAGTCAATGTGTGGTTGTTTCCGTGGGTATGTTCTGCCGGTAGTGAGTTCGGATCTCGTCGTTTTATGGCGTTTTGTGTTCTGTAGTCTTGTTTCTTTGATGTTTGTCCTATGTATTGCTTTAAACAGTCTTTACATGGTATCATGTAGATCGCGTCAGTTGTATCATGAATTGTTGTTTTGTCTTTATGTTTGGTGAAACATGATTTGAGTTTTGTGTAGGTTTGTGGGCGACGTTAATAAATGGTCGAAGAAGTCTGGCAGTCATTTCTGATGTTCCGTTTATGTATGGTAATGTGACGATTTTACTGTTTCGTCCGGTTTTGTGTTGCTTTTGTCGGTTTGTGTTTTGTATTTTATTTTGTATAACTACAAACAACACCAAAACTAAAACACTACACTCTAATATTATTAACACCAATCATATTCACAATACACCAAAACCCATAGCAACGCATTTCACCCCATCCAATCACATTAATCTACCCACTCATCCAATTAGACGCTCTAAACGTCTCCAAGCTAAAAGCACGTGTAAATAAATATTTTTCATTCTGATGAAGGCTCGAAGCAACGAGTCGAAAGCTCAATAAAACTCACTTTAAATCCGGAGAAACTTTTATCTTTTATATATTAAATGCCTGGATTACAAATTTTCAAACTTATGTATATATATATATACAAGGTAATGAAATGGTGTATATATATACAAGGTGTGTATATATATATATTTGTTTTCAAATATATATACAAGGTGTATATACAATGTGCCCTCCCAGCTATCACCATATTAAAATGGTAACTCCTGCACTTGGGACACAGGACGTACGGTGGCACATTGTATGGATTGTATTGCAGAGTTACCACAGTGCTCAAACCTATAAAGGTGAGCTTTGCATATCGCGAACATGGTGAACGTCTCCACATGAGACTCTCTACATAATCCGACAGTGCTCATACTACGCACGCGCAGTGAGCGTAATATACAAGGTGTATAACAATGTGCCCTCCCGGCTATCACCATAGTAAAATGGTCCTGCACTCGGGACACAGGATGTACGGTTACACATTGTATTATATATTTTTATATAATTTCCAGCCCGAATATAATCTATGCATGGAGAATTAACTTTGTGGAAGGGAAAATAGTTTTGTCGCACAGATTTTTCTCTTTAATGGTATGGCTTATTTCATATAGAAATCTAAGATTTGATGGAATTTATAATATAAGAATATTCGTAGCTTTTTAATAGTCCCAAACTCTTTTATACAATATCCAAATAAAATAGCATGCAACCATGCATGCATTTAGATTGAAGGCACACTACTTCAGAAAACTTTACAAGGGACTGATCAATGTTTGATAAAAGTAAACTTTCCCCATGTTTTAAAACTGCGAAGCTTGTTATTCCAAGACTTGATTCATTCTATCTCTACAATGTATGTCGTTGGTGTTGACAGAAATCGTTTTTTCCTTCCCATCGTCTACCTCCTTCTCACTAATTTATAAAAAACTGTAATTGACCATAAACAACTTCGAAAATTACCACACAGGTTAACTAAATCAATTTAAAAACAGAATTTCCAGTTAAAAACTTGATAAATTTAACAATATACGCTTTGAACATCACCAAAGGTCACTAAACTTAAATTTTAAATAATCTTTGTCAAACTGAAAAATATCTAAGAATATGAAAATAAACAACAATAATTTCCTAAGGCAAACATATTTTGGCTTCCTTTCTGCCATCCCTAAACCTATTGAAAAACACAGTTGAAAAACTAGAAAATTCATCTAGTCTGCGTTGCATGTATTTGTTAACATTTGGCAGTTTGAACTTACTCTAAGGTCAGATTTAACGAAAATAGTACGAATTGTTACTGTCGACTGTGTTGTCAGTTTCATTTATTGTCATTTGTTAATTTATAATTACGATGCAAGCTAAGTACTTATATATTTTGTTTGGAGTCATTGTGCAATAAAATCTATGTTTTAGAATATGCGTTGTGTGAAGTATGAAATGTACTCAGACTAAGCCATATCAATACATTGAAGCGCTTAGTCCTAGCTGTTAACGTCCTATAAAATTCTGAATTGTTCATTTTGATGTTAAGCACATGAAAATTTGACAAGTTTGCTGCATCATTAGTACAATTATTTGCTATGAAATACTAAACATGGAAACGAGGCTGTTTTGAAAATGCAGTTAGAGCTCCTATTTTGAAGTGTTTTTTAAAATATTTCTCATGTAAATACATCAGCTATTTCTTCTGCTCAGAAATGTTTTGTATTTCATATCGATCACATGGATTGGTTTCCTTTAGCAAGCATAAAATGAATATTTCAATTTTTAGGGTCAAACTATAAGCTTTGAATATTTTTATTAACTAATATCAAGTAACAATATCAGACAAAGTTGAAACAAATACAAGTAGCAATATTGCTCATCACTGCAGTTAAGAGATACATCACTAATAAAGTAAATGGTTCGACTCTGAAGATGACTACCGCTAAGGTTGTCGAAACGTCAGTCTCCAACAGCAAAAACAGTCCTTCTCAGGACTATACCAAACTTGACGATCTACATTTACAAACATGTAAAGATACATCACTAGTAAACTTGTTTAACAAATTTGGAATAACTACATTTAATTCAATCGACTTCTTTCTATATCTACTAAAATTAACAATGGTCCACATACGAAATGAATCGAGTTGCATGTCAGTCTGATGTTAAGGGGGAATTGTTCAATACTGCTGGATTTGATAACCTTATTAACTAATCCATGTTCAAAGAGCTCACAAATTTAATTTCATGAATCAGTGATCGCATTAGTTCAACACACAAGAATGGAATAACCAAGAATTTATACATCTTTGAGATCTTTGACCTACAAAACGTCCAATGTCGAAAAGATGATAGCCCAAATTCCATTGAGATAAATCCAAGGTGTGCATGCTCTAGTGCTTTTTAAGGACTGGAGTCTAGAAGACACTTGATAATAGATTCTCAAGTGACGCTAATAGAGTGAAACATATCGTGAAGAACGCCAACTCTGTCTTCATGAAAGCACATTCCTTGAAAGTAGTAAAAGCAGCCTTGAGTCAGGTCTCTATTACATAAATCCCACTTGTAGCAGTCGATCTGCTATTGTTTGTTCTTGCCAAACGAGTTCACTAGTAGATTAATGTAATATTCAATAAAGAACAATTTTTCATAATGCCTGAAGGACGTTGCATAGCAATGGTGGCCTTTAAGATGCGCAAAAAGAGGATGAGCAGGAGTTGATGGGCAGAGCAATCTGAAATTCAGATGTGGCTACTGAATGCATGGCTACTTCATTTTTTTATCGGCGAGGAGGAGCTGGTAGCGATCCACACAAAGGTAATGAACTATCCATAAGTAATGACGCTGTCAACATTGTGCACAACGCAAAAAATGTTAGGAGCAGTTAAAAACCTTCATAAAGAGTGTTTTACCATTCGAGTACTCCAATTACAAAGCGTCTGAAGAAAAATAATGTTCTTTCCTTTAGCATTTGAAACACTAATAAAACTCTGTTTTCTAGGCTTTGGAGAGCTTGTCAAAGCCAAGATGGAAATCTGCATATTTTAACACTTGTCTTGTGTTTTGGACGGTGTCTTGCATTTTTTAATTCTTTTGAAAGTCGCTGCAGCTCATTCTACTAGACCATTTGATGATGGGTGGCATGGTGCTGAGGTAATATGGTATATTTCGTTTCTCTGCATGGACGTTTGAAACTCTTGGCTTGTGAACACTGTTGCGTTATCTGAAACGAGAATTTCAGAGAGACCATGAGTTGCAAAGGTTGATCTGAGTCTGGCAAAGGTTGTTTTGGTTGTAGCAGTGTTGATGCGTATGACATCCACCCATTTTGAGTGTACGTCAATAGCCAGGAGATACATTTTACCACTAAAGGAGAAGCATAGTCGCTGTGGATACATGCGCAATGGCTAATGGGACACACCCAAAGGGCATAAAGTTGCAGCTGCCCGCATTTTCCTCTGCTCTTTACATATTATTTACATTTTTACCCTTCCTTCCAGAGAAACGTGAATCTTGTGACATCAAACATGACTTTGTGCCACACACTTTAACCGTAAGCTACTTTGGTGGCTATCGTGAACAGTATTCATGACTGTATCACGCCCTAGAATACCACGTTCCCCCCATATGACACAACTGGCATTGACATTGAGTTCTTTTTTTTGAACTAAATATGGTTTTAGGTTTTCAAAAAGAACAGTTGGACTGCCAAACTAGAAGCACAAAGTAGCTTGAGAATTGGGTCACGATTGTTCCAACGTTTCACTTTTGTGCATTCACTGGGTTGGTTTGATCTTTTCCATTAAGTGAGTATCTGATACTATCGTTGACGCAGTAACATCCGGGACAGGAAGACGACTCATGGAATCTGCATTTTCTGCTTCCCTGAATCGACTCATCAGCATTTCTAGGGATTCATCATCTTGACTAGGAATCTAACTGTCATTTCTATTTGACAGTCTGATTCTGACATGGACAGCCCAACAACATCATCATTTGCACAGAGTACTTACTAATCTAGAATTTGTAGAACATTGATGTGTAAAGTTTCATTGATAGCCAAAATTTCATTGATATGTGTTATTTGTCTTTGTTGTATTCATATGTAAATAAATACAACAAGCAACGAGATTTTGATCATGATCATGAAAAAAATTTGGCGAAGGCCGTACGTTTTTTTTTGTCAAAGCAATTAAGATTTCTTTCAGCATTACGAAACGATGAATCATTATCAAATCAAGGTTGTTTATAACTTTGAAATTGATCTTAAAAAACAATTTACTTTCCAAAAATGAAGTTTTTTGAGAAGTAAACTCATGTGTTGTATAAATGAATTTCTTTGGTCGTGTGTTTTAATTGCGTGGAAAGTCTGGGGGAGCACCTTGAATACTGCATGGAAAGGTAACGTTCCAGTTATATTCAATTCAATGGTATAGAGATACTTTAAATTTACCGCTTTATTGCGCCAAAAAATACACAGGAGGTAAAATATTAAATGATATTATGCCAGTCAATAAAATCACATAAATCAGAAATGTATTGTACAAGAAAGCCTGGTCCCTCAGCTTTAGTTTGATATCTTGCAAACATTGGAGCACCGACGAACAACGTATATATTTTTTGTGAAGTTTTTAATCTTGCCCTTTAAATTTTGTTTTGGCAAGACATAAACAATGGCGGATAAACCCATGACATTGAACGAAGTTGTAGACGTCCTAGAGCAAGATTATGGTATTTCTTATGATGGAGTGTGCTCGGATATTGATTGCGAGCTTTCGGCCTTTTCGAAACCTGATGTTGAAGGTCTGTCTTCTGTGCAAGATGAACAAGTAGAAATCCTCAGCAACGTACATCATGTCGACCTAATTGAAACTGATGAGGAAAGGAAACGGTCGCTCAGTCTGGCAAAATACTGGCATACAACTTTTCAAACACTGAATACGAGGGAGAAATACGACGTGGTGCTTTTACACAAGATGTTGGTCCTTCTACTATTCTTCCAGAAGGATTGTCTTCGGAAGGGAAATCTGTCTTTCTGCGGTAACATGCGGTACTGCGGTAACATGGATGGACAACCGTGTTGTGAATATGGTTGCATCTCAAGCAATACCATCTGATACTGCTACAATTGCAATAAAGCGATGAAAGAAGGATGGCAATACAGATGATGTTCAAATATCATTGTATCATAAAATGGTGGAGTTGGCGGGAATGACCACATGAAATCATATTATGGTATCAAATCTAGGTGGAAGAAATGGTGGCTGAGAATATTTTTTGAACTCCTGCACAGATGCATTGTAAACAGTCACATCCTGGAAAGGCTGTTACAAAACAATAACATGAGGAGTTCAAAGAATTTCCGCCTAGAAGTCTCCAAACTTCTTATTGGGGAGTTTTCTTCTCGGACACATGTTGTTTGACCAGCTATTGAATCGCCTGCTAGATTTTGGGATAGACATTTTCCACCATACTTCCATCCCACAGCAAAGGAAAGACTAAAGAAAGAAGGTGCAAAGTATGTTCCACAAAAGAAAAACCGAAAAGGGCTTCCTATTTCTGTGAAGACTGTGACGTGGGACTATGTGTAGCACCTTGCTCTAAAATTTTCCACACCAGGCAGTAGTTTTCCGACTGAATTGTTTGTAAATATAAGCATGGTATTAAAAATTACACATTTTATGCAATAAAATCCTAAGTTAGTGCAACTTATAAGTTTGTTCAAGCCCATAGATAGTTTTGGAATTATTTCTCATTTTATTGCTATATTTGCTGGCACGGTACGATTGCAATTTTCCAATTATTTGAGCTTTCTAGTGTCTAAATAAGAAAAGTTATACATCATCTGAAAGCTTATAATACAGGCTTTTGTGAGCAATAGTAAGCAATTACATCTAAAGAATATTCCGAGAACTTTATCTTTATATTGAATGTTTTAGTTTGAAAATATTATCACTTCGGCAATTGACACCTTGTGTCGCCATGGAAACGATTTTATCCTATTTTGAACACTACAATTAAATTCTTCATTATATTAGCTTTAAATTGATATATGATTTGTATGTAGTTTAGTAAATGTTGGCTTTTATCATAACTTTATTTTGTTATTGTTCGCTATTTCATTTTTCTCTAAAATAAACTTGGGACTTAAAGGTTAAAAGTAAACCCTTTGCCCGTTGCAAGTGGTCGCAAATCTTTTGTATTTCCTGTTCATAGTTTGACATGGTGTCATATTTCACTAGATAAAAAATTCTAAATCAGGAATCCACACAAATAGTATATGTATTTAGAATTTTCGAAAGCAAAATAAATCCATTTGCTTTAAGCGTCTGAATTCGTAAACTGGGTACTCTGAGTCTGTATGGGTAAGACGAACAATGTAGAAGCAATGTAAATAATACCGAATTTGGACTATATATGTACAGTGGCGTAGCTAGCGAGAAATTTCCCAAAAACTTAATAAATATTCTATTTGGACATAAGATATACATTATTTCACGAACAATTTGTAATATTATGTTTTATTCCTTCATATTTACGCTTTTATTAGGTGGTTCGTAATCGTAATACAGCAAAATCTCAAGATTTGTTATGTAACCTAGCAACCGCCTTTTCTCGCACATTGCATACTCGCGCGATTCTCTATTCCGCATCTTCAGAGGGCGGAACATATAATTCTATATAAAGTTTTGAATTCTGGTTGGCTAAGGGACTTGACGCATGCTCAAATCTGCTGTTTTTATGGTCGAACTCCCGCTATTTTAAATTGGCGGAGGTTGTAATTATTCGACCTTTTGAGTACAGCGATTAGTGATTGTCAAATTACGTGTCATTGTCGGTATTAATTTTCCATTGTGTTTACTCTCAAATTGCTATTTTGTATTTGTGTATGACACAATGGCTTCAAGTGCGACTGCGATTTGCTCAACTGATGTTGATTTAGTAAATAGCTTATTAGCTAAACCTTTCTCTGCTCGATCGTCGGTCGAACAGAATGTTATCGTTCATGAACGGCCTACTCTGATTTAACTATCCAAAATAAGGGAAGACCATTTCAGAGAGATTGCATAGCAATTGCTGCTAGTAATACAGTATTTTGAGATAATATTGCGTTTTTTATGGATAAGTGTGTAATAACTGATTGTTGAAGACTACTAAATGTCATTACATATCGCAAGAATCGAGGATTACGAAAAAAAGAAAAGAAATGCCTTTTCGTCGAACTTACGAAATTTGATTGCGTATGGTGATTGTTGTGCTGAACTGCTTTTGATATAAGGTTCAATTAACTGACTCAAGTAGAAACATTTTGGGCCAAATAACATTGAAAAGTTCGTGCTGATGCAGTTTCAATAGTTTTCTTACTCCAAAGCTTGTTTTTTAATCGAAGATGATTTCTCATTATGTTCTGAAATTGGTCAATCTACAAACCTCTTAATTCTCAGCCACTTCCACACTGAAACAACTACACCAAATCACAGAAACTCTTATGATTTTCCATGTTGTATTTATTATTTTAGTTCATCATTTAAAAATGAAGTAATTATAATTAGGATATTCACTGAAACAGCTGAGTACAATATATTTTTGGTAATGAATTGTACAAATGTACTTCTTTCTGTAGAACATTACTTCTCTTCTAGACTTGTCGGATATTTTAAGGATTGGATACTCTATGCCAGAGGCATATCTCTAATTGGGCTTTTTGCTATTATTACAACTGTTGCTGCCTTTCTCATATAGCATTTATAGCAAACAGACTGTTCTTCAACAACAGAAATATTTCATGTTATACAAATAATATATTCATTTTAAAGAAATGCTTCACCAAAATTTTCAGCAGAATCCCTAACAAACTTTATTAGAAATAAACTTTAATACTTTATAAAGTGATAAAGGCGAAATAACTTCATATAAAGGAATAAAACGTTTAAGGCCAAATGCATCTTGGTCAAATCATTGCATATTTCAATAACTAAAAAGTAAAGTCTGTCATTTTCTGCTGAGCAAGAAAATATTGTGATCTTTCAGAATAAAAATGTCATGCTTGGATTAAATTGGGGGGCATAAACCACTCACTACCATTAAATTGTTACAAATCTTGAACACAGATCTTTCCGGACCAAAACTGCATGATTACTATGATTCGAAGTTTCGAACAAAGTCTTGTCCAAGTATTTGATAACACTGATGCCAGGATAACATTGCCGCTTGCCACCAAGCTTAAAGATCTTGAAAACTTGTTACAGAGTCGGAACATAAGCCGAGAAAACACGTTCACGTACGAAAAATACTTCTTACAATGGGTCACGATCAATTTGAAGCACGAACTAGTAAGCCGCAAACGAAGCTCAAACCAATGAAATTAAATCAGGTCTGCCGCAAATCGTTAAAAAAACGCAAAGAGCTTGCTATTATTCCTAATATATTTGATACTACCTTGGAATAAGCTTAAATTGCCTTCTTCTTTTGCATATAAACCAAATTTCCAATAGTATTATTATAGTTTAACTTTGCAAGTAGGAACCAAAATGGCGGCTCCGCGCTCGCCCCAGACCGTTTGTCCCAACTCTTACTAATAGAGGGCTCTAGGTTACGACGGACAGACAGACAGATAGAGAGAGAGAGAGAGACAGACAGACACTTTTTTGTGTAGTATAGTGCGCATGCGCAGCGGCTACCCACAAAAACTCAACATTTTACGACAAAATGGAAACATCTAACAATGCTAATTTTCAAGGAATGAGCCGTCTTTTGCTTGCTCAAAATACGATCTTTTCGAAACAAGGTGCACAAAGATGATTGCAACCCTAAGTTACATAGTATTTGACATAAAGGAGTATTTCCGAGTTAGCAAACGGTGTTTCAGTACATACCCATAGCAAAAAGTACGAAGTCATTAGGAAACATAAGAATCTCCTGTGCCAATGCTATTTTTACTTTGGATGAATGTTATGCTAACCACGACTTAGAACAAGGTGCACAATTGTAAATTTCTACAAAAGGAGATTTTTCAATGTATATTAAATTAATTAGTTGAAATTTATAATAACTAAGTTTTGTGCATGCGGTTTCCACTGCCGAAAATTTCTGGGCACTCCATGATTCACAAGATGAAATACATATCATTTTTCTAATTGAGTGAATAGTTAAATTGCATTTGACTAAAGTGTCAGGAACAGAAACAGCTTTCTATGCATGGAATTTTTTATATTTAAGTTCTTCTTCATTGGTCTACGAAATTGAAGTGCATTTCTTGAATTGTTAAATAAATATATATTTTGCAGAAGAATACTTTCCCCAATTAATGGACTCCGTCGATTTCGACGTATGAGGGTTCCACAAAGTGGAACATCTTGGTCACTTATAGTGAAGGCAGCTGACCAGACTACACTCGTACCCTTCACGCACCACAACGCTGATATCAATTTACCCAAATTACTCACCAAAGGACAAGCGTCGTATAATAGGAGTCCAAAGGCAAGCTTATAGGGTTTACATGCTTCAGTGGCATGCTTAACATATCCAATTCCTTTGCAAGTTATTCTTCATAGTGTAAGGGAAAAAGGAAAAGGTATCCATGTTTTGTGGTATACTGTAAACTATAAGCCCCTTCTTGGGCTTACGTTCGTACAAAAAAGCAGACAATGGAATTTAAGCGTTAGACGTCGTTATAAAACTGGATCAGTAACGCAGTCAGGTTGCAACTTTGGTCATGCTATACAAATTTCAGACAAATGCAAGAAAACGTTATGTGAAACCAAGACCTTTAAAACCTTTATTTTTTTCTATTGTTTACAATTTCTAGAGTTTAATTTTACTTTAGATCAAATGCTGTAATCCATCAAAGTTTATTCTAAACGAGCATAATCAATCTTCTCGGTTGTGATAGTTACTAGAAGCTCAGCAGCTCCTGAGCTAGACATGACACCTTTCACCATAATGCCTTGACGAAGATTTCGTTCATGGTATCTGAAGAGAATGTTTTGATTAAAACGTGTATAATGTTCGCTTTTTATTAATTTCAACACTTACTCAAATGTACCCAACCACGACCATATGCAGATTTATAAATGAGGGGAGAAATAACCTTGTTGAAATCGGTTGTTTTTCATGGATGAATGTTGAAATATTATCCCACCTAACACCAAATATCAATATGCTTACGATCCAGTACCCTATGTTCTATAATATAATCTATTTTACCTGTCGTCTCCTATCATGAAGTTGTTATGGTACATTTGTTTGTATATTTCCCTGCTTGCTGCTTTTTTGCCAGTGAACAATTTCACGTTCCACCTGTTCGCGTAGACAATACAATTGAACGGAACACTGAACATGACAAAAGGTTCCTTTTTCATTTACATTGTAGTAGCAGAGTACACCAGCTACACCCCTCAGTACTATTCCACTTCCTTTTCTTGCTTCATATACCACAGACCTGTTAGGGTAACTCAGGTTGAAGGACTTTGTCTGAAGTGCCAGAGGAGAAGTACACATCAGCTTCAAATTTGTATGGTGTTTTGTTACGTACACGTATTTCAATGTTGCGGTCCAAGCCACCAATATTAACTAGAAATCTTTGCATAAGTCCATTTCCATGCTTTTCATCTGGTACTTTATTAGTATTTTCTAAAAAAAATTAACTTCTCTTATGGAGCACCAAGTTTAGTCCTTCGTATATTTACAAAGTGACGAATTACATCATGTGAATTTCATTGAAAATTGTTTTAAACGGGCAGAAAACTACTATTTTGTTAAAACGTCTTAAAAGAATGTTCACTTTTAACTATTTTGGCGTGGTGTGGTCTATCCAACGATGAAAATAATCACAAAAATCAACCTCGGAAAGCGGGTAAGTGGATTGTAAAAGCCCCCGATCCCAAAAAATAAGAAAAAAATGTGGAAACATACAACTTCTCTTGCAAAAGGAGTCTAAATTATTTTTTTCTCTTTGTAGTGTTCAAAATAATCTCAGAGATCTTTTTCTCATTAAAGAATAAATGCAAGAATAAATGGTTGTGTTGATAAAATTGTATATTACAAAATGTATTCAATACGTATCCTGACATCTAGAAATACAGTTTATTATTCACGATCATGTTAGTCAACTCTCTACTTGCATTTATTTGTCTTAAAAAATCAAATAGTTTTTCAGCTGCAAGTTTTGTATGAGGAATAAAGGACATGCATAAATACAATTGCATAAGAGTCATAGAAAAAATAATTGACTTTAGTAGTGACGTCATCATTTTATATTTCATTTGATACATTCGGTAATTTTACAATAAGACTTACAATATTCAGTAGTAATTATGAGAAATAGGTGCAAAGGAACAAAATACTTGAAACAGTAGTAATTGTGCAAAACATAATGTATTTATTAGAGTAGACAGCACTGTAGATTTACTTTGGCAAAGAATGAAAAGTTTCTTATTAAATTTTTTGAATGATCACTTACAACTTAAAAATGTAATTTCTTCTGCTAAATCAAATAAATGCTTCAAAGTAAAAGACATATGACTAAAATCTGTTTAATTTATAAAAAATAAAAAATTCGCTATCAGGGTCTTTTACTCATTTGATGCAAAGTTTTTACCAGAAGTATCGTTTATATTTCTTAAGAAAAATGATTCCATTCATTGTTTGTTGCAGAGATTGAATACAAAAATATTTGCATTACAAGTGAAAAATTGGCTTGCTGCGATAATGATTTTGTATATAGAATAAACTAGAAAGTAACGCAATAAATTTGTTTGAATATATTACATGTATTATATGAGTCGGAGATAAGATATAAAAATATTACTTTTGCACAAAAGCTGCATCAACATGAAGTGTCTAAGTAAAGAAGTATCTATAATTGTAGCTATTTAATAATAATTGAAAACGAAGTTTGCTATGATAATAACCATTCCAAGTAATGAAGCTCTACCAAGTTGTAATACAGGTATAGCTTTTTTATTGGCAAAAAAAATGATTATATTTTCAAATGCTATAGCAAGCACTCATCAAACATGACAATTGAAAGGTTAACAACGATCCTACTCAACTCAAATTTGTAGCTAATTCACCATTGTCTACTTACCGTTGAGACAATAACTGCAATCACAAGACAGGCATACAATTTCATGTTGTCTATTTATTTCAGCAATAATTGGCGAACACAAACTTACCAAACTTCAAAACTCAAGTTGAATGTGGAAATGGTAGCAGTGACTTTATATATACACGGTGTTTATACTCTCAAAACTTAATATTATCTATACGTCAATCAAAACGAGAAATGTTTATCGGTCAAACAAGGTATGTTCCTTTACCTTGACCTGCAATTGAGCCATGTTAGAGGTCTTATAAAAATATTTTGTTAGTGTTTTTAGCATAAAGGAACGAAGCTGAGGGATACTGTTTTGTGAATCCTATCAGATTATTTGTATGTCAAGAATAATCTTAATAAAGTAAATGGTTTAAACCCGGGAGTATCGTTACATGTTTGTAAATGTAGATCGTCCAAGTCTATCTACATTTACAAACATATAAGAATAATCTTGTCGACAACAGATTTTTTATCAGAAGAACCTTTCGTAGCGTAAAGCGGAGCGTTATTTATTTATTTTTATTACATATTAAAGTTTTTTTTAAACGAATACATAAAAAAGAAAGTGCAGTGTCTTGGATTAGAGTTACAAAATTTTGAGTTCGATTCATTTTTGGGTACTTGAATTTGTGATTGTTTTCGATGCAAAGAATCACAAAGTTATAAAAAAATCTTCGAACATAGTGATTAAAAAACTTTTTTAACTGGCGTATATTCAATTTTGCAGTTTGCCCTTTGATACAATGTTCTGTCACAAGTACCATGAACTGTGTGACACAGCCTGTAGCGTTTGAAAGGCTTTTGTTTTTATTTTCATTATTCAAAATCAATGTTTTAGAGGCTTAATTTAGTAGCCGATCCAGGCTATGCCATAATTCATCAGTAAAATTCATTTTGATTTTACAATATTTTAGCGCAAGTTCTGTGTATATGTATATATATTGGGAGTATTTAATTAGGCTCTAAATATTCTCTACAAATTTCAACAAACTGCATTTTTTGAAATTAAATGTATTTTCAATTTAAAAGGAGCTGTTATAATATATTTGACCTACTCCAAGATCATTACAGTCTTAATAAGCTGATTTTAAAGTTGTGGTCCTGCTATGTATAGTGTAGAGGATTAATTTTGCAATTGTCTGTTTTTTAGAAATAAAGAGATATGACACCCATAGTTCTTCATTATAGGACACATTTGCATAGGCAAACTATACCATTAAATATACTATATGCTGCGTATGTATTATTATTACTACGGTACAATATTTGTATAACTACGATGTCATATGTATTTATTACCATTCTTACTTCTGCTAAGCAAAGTGAATTTTGGCTGTGTATTCTAAATGAAAAATTGATTAATGAACCTAAAGGGAGTGACAATTTTATAATTTGCAGTCTCTGCTTGATCAAAACAAATTTATAAGAACCAAAACATAACGTTAACTAATTATTTATATATTGTTGTTATAGAGTCACTCAACATTTTCCTGGGACGTATTTAAGTTTTGTGTTTAACACTTTCAAAAACATTTTCAAACCGTGCATTAACAAAGAAACTTATAATCAAAATTTAAGTATAACTATTGAGTATAGACTTGGTTTATGCCATTTTTGACCATTCACTCGAAGTAAAATTTACATGTCTCAATCTCCTAGTCTTTTATTATATTATGTCTAAAGCGGAAATCTTAAAAGAACTGAGCGTTTTTGTACAAACAACAAAACTTTTAATTTTTCCATTTCATCAAACAGCTACAAGATTTATATATCGTAAAAAGTTTTCAACTTGGAAATAAGCCACCGATTAGAATTTGCACAATTCAGGAATAACCCTAAGACATGTAACGGTTTTGAATACAATTATACATACTTATATTTTGCTTCAAATTGCAAATCACAAGCCAGGAACGTAGTTCAGAATACTGAATAATACCAAGTCTAAGTGTCGGCTGATTTCAAAGACGACCACTGCGCTAAGTGCATGGTATACAAAGAACTGCAACTCCGACGTTCATTTGCATAATCTAGCAGAAATTGAGCCCAGATCAAAAGATTTTAACGTCATTAAGTCCCGAGATATTGCTTCAAATGAATAGTCGTTTTGCTCCCATGTTTCATAAAAAGATATAAAACCGTTGCCTTCAAAATGTTGAACGAATTTTATTTGTCACTACACTTAAGATTATGTTTGTCAATTTCAAATACTGGAGAAAGAATTTTTTGGGAGTTATTTCGATTCACTCGCAAACTTCTCACACTCGAGTGACTCGCAACTGCATCACGAGTCACTCGCCCACTCCTCCTCGATACTCGCGAGTCATGTCATATTACTCGAGGTCGGTACTGTATCTATCAATGTCACTAAATGGGATAGAAGCCAAGAGTGAAAGGGTTAAGAAAAGGTCGCTAGCATCAGTGAGTGACCGCGATCACATAATGGAACTTACTGTCAATTAACATGAGTCAAAACTTTTGTATGATGTTTAGATAACCTCGTATTACAGCATTAAAAGTCAAAATATGTTTAATAAAACCAACAACAAGTCCCACCAAAGCTATTGCTGATGTTCTTAACTATCATACACCAATTCAAACCAAAGCAATGAAGGATGGAATTGAATCAGAAGCTGGCATACTTAAAAAATATGAAGTAATTTCTGGAAATACTGTTAGGAAGGTGGGATTTATCATTTTCTCTATTCATCCTTTTCCTGGGGCATCACCAGATGGAATTACAAATGAAAACGTACTGCTTGAAGTCAAAAAGGTCACCGCCAAAGAGAATAAATCTTTCGTGGATACATCGTGTATGTTGTACATTTATAAGAAAAAGTGGGAAACTTTGCATAAATTATAATCATAAGTATTATTACCAAATGCAACAGCAAATGTTTTGTGCTGATGGAAAAATGTGTCATTTTGTTGTTTCTAATGGTATTTGGGTTCACATTGATGAACTTCCTAGACTACAGCAATTTTATTACACCCATGTTTTTCCAGAATTTGTATAACCCAATATAAAATTTAATTGTGAAATGTGGGGCAAAATTGTTCAATTCCCAGCCCAATTGTAGTATAAAAATTGTATAAAATATATTAATTTGTAAATACGATCATAAATGTTCCAATTTTGTAATTTTACCTTCCTATACATAGAGTTCTATTTACAGACTGCAATATTTCATTTTGTCCAAAACTGTTACATTATGTCAATATTAAACCGCCTGAAAAATAATTACGTTATTAAAGGCGGCCAAAAATTTGATATACAAACTACTAAAATCCATATGTCTGAGGCAATATCAGCAAGGGAAATGGGCATTAAGTGAACAAATTTGTGCCAGTTTTTTAATCTTTTAATGCACTTTTCTACATGAACTCGGAAACATGCTATTTTATTGTTATGTTTGCTTCCTTCTACAGTAAATTGAGATTTTCCTTTGAGAAAATGAGGTACAAGTGATGCACCAACTTCTGCCAGTTCGTCTTGTATTAAAAACCATTTATCAGCCATGGACAGCATCATTATAATTTAATTTTTCAAGATAACCAGATCTTTTTATTATTTCAGGATCACTAATTGAACCTGAGAAAAGGTCACTGGCAAATGACACAACAGCATTTGGAGTAATTCCAACTAAAGCTTTCATTGTGGAGTGAGATTTGTAGCTTGAATAGCAGGCTGCCTTAACCCTTTAAGTCCCAAGTTTATATAAGTTTATAGTTGATATCAACAATAATTAAATAAAGTTATGATAAAGCCAACATTTACTAAACTACATACAAGTCATATATCAATTTAAAGCTAATATAATGAAGAATCTAATTGTAGTGTTCAAACTAGGACAGAATTCGTTTCCATGACGACACAAAGTGTCAATTACCGAAGTGATAATATTTTCAAACTGAAACATTCAATGTAAAGATAAAGTTCTAGGAATATTCTTTAGATATAATTGCTTACTATTGCTCACAAAACGCCTGTATTATAAGCATTCAGATGATGTATAACTCTTCTCATTTAGGCACTAGAAAGCTCAAATAATTGGAAAATTGCAATCGTACCGTGTTAGCAAATATTGCAATAAATTGAGAAATAATTTCAAAACTATCTATGAGCTTGAACAAACTTATAAGTTGAACTAACTTAGTGCTTTATAGCAAAAAAATTTGTAATTGTTAATACCATGCTTATATTTACCAACAATTCTATCAGAAAAACTACTGTCTGGTGTGGAAAATTACACATAGTCCCACGTCGCAGTCTTCACAGAAATAGGAAGTCCTTTTTGGTTTTTCTTTTGTACTTGGAACATATTTTTCACCTTCTTTCTTTAGTCTTTTCTTTGCTGTTTGGATGGAAGTATGCTGGGAAAATGTCTATCCGAAATCTAGAAAGCGATTCAATAGCTGGTCTACCAACATGTCTCCGAGAAGAAAACTCCCCAATAAGAAGTTTGGAGACTTCTAGGCGGAAATTCTTTGAACTCCTCATGTTATTGTTTTGTAACAGCCTTTCCAGGATGTGACTGTTTAAAATGCATCAGTCCAGCAGATCAAAAAGTATTCTCTGTTAGCAATATGAAGTATTATTGATTATGTAATGTTACACTATAATATTATTGCATGAAGTATTGATTTTATCTTAGCACATGTTATGTTATACGGGAAGTCATGAACTATTTTTCTATTATTACATTTTCTATTCTATGTATTCCTGATTTCTTATTATAATGAATCACTCAAATATCAACAGGTTATGGGCCCAGGACGTAGAAGGTCAGTATTTGAGTGAAAAAGCATTGCAATAAAAATAAAAAAGATTATATAGTCGACGATTTTTGAGAGCAAACATGTTTCGACATTATCAGAATGCCATCTTCAGTGCAGAATGGTTAGTGTTAGTAATATGATACGTAATATGATATGAATAAATTAATTACAATGAATAAGATTATGATTTAGTTACAAAATTATAAAATATTTACAAAAAAGGAAAAGAAAAATAAGTATTAAGAACTTATAACAAATAATATTATTATAAAGTGAATATAGTGTTGTAGTGGTGAACTTGGATATTTAAATTGGGATTAGTTTTATTAATGTGTGAGCTTCCTTGATTTTGAGTGAGAAAGTGGATTGATCAGTGTCGATGATTTTAAAACAGGAAGGTGAGAATTTGTTTTTACATGAAGGAGAGGCTTGAAGATGTTTGTAGATAGTGGAGTTTTTGTCTGTGTGAGTATGTTCCTTTATCCTGGTAGATAATTGGCGAGAAGTTTCACAATATAGCGGGAATTACATCCCGCACATGAAAATTGATAAACTACCATAGATTTGGAAAGTTCGGGAAGTGGGTCTTTAAACGAAAATAAAGATTTTATTTTAAAGGTGTGAGAATAAGTTTAACGTCAATGTCAGTGCAGTAGCGTTTAATTCCCGCTATATTGGTGAAACTTCTCGCCAATTATCTACCAGGATAAAGGAACATACTCACAGACAAAAACTCCACTATCTTCAAACATCTTCAACCTCTCCTTCATGTAAAACAAATTCTCTCTTCCTGTTTTAAAATCATCGACACTGATCAATCCACTCTCACTCAAAATCAAGGCTCTACACATTAACTAATCCCAATTTAAATATCCAAGTTCACCACTACAACACTATATTCACTTTATAATAATATTATTTGTTATAAGTTCTTAATACTTATTTTTCTTTTCCTTTTGTAAATATTTTATAATTTTGTAACTAAATCATAATCTTATTCATTGTAATTAATTTATTCATATCATATTACGTATATATTACTTAACACTAACCATTCTACTGAAGATGGCATTCTGATAATGTCGAAACATGTTTGCTCTCAAAATCGTCGTTTTCTCAAGTGTTTTTAAAATTGCTGCTAATTAGAAATTATGGTTATATAGTCGAAGTTTAAGCATGGCCACCTCGGATATGTCGAATGCGTTAAAGTTCGCGAAACTAAACAGTAATTACCGCTCATGGGTTTTCAACATGAAGCTGTATTTGGAAAGTCTGGATCTTTTCGAGCATGCGGAGGGAACAGCTGAATTTCCAAATGAGGATGCTAGTGCTGAAACGGGAAGGAAGTTTAACTCTGCTGAAGAAAGCGTGGACGTACATTTGTTTGGCCATCCAGCCCGAGCAACAGATCCACGTGCGAGATACGAAAACTGCCAAGGAGGCATGGGATGCAATTAGAAATCAATTCGCACGAGAATCACTTCTTCAGAAGGTGAGACTACGCCAACAGTATTATTCCTGTAAATACCATGTTGGAGATAGTGTGCTTGAACACATCAGCCATCTCAAATCGCTGCATGAGCAACTCAAGGAAATGGGAGTCAGCGTGGATGACAAAGAATTGGCTATGACGCTGTTAGCTAGCTTACCTGAGCAATACAAACTATTAATAACAGCCTTAGATGCCATGGGAGAAACAGAGATCTCTTTTGAAAAAGTAAAGAACTTAATTCTGGTACCTTGGCATATGGAAAAGGTACCTATCATTTGAAAGCAATACTTGATGATCACGTTCAGAACTTATCATTACGCAACGTATTGTACTTACCGGAATTGGACAAGAATCTACTATCAGTCTTTTCCATGATAAAACTTGGAGCTACTGTTATGTTTGAAGGTAACAAGTGTCAGATATCTCGTAATTCCAAACTTCTAGCTGTTGGGGACATACAAGGAAAATTGTACAAATTAAGGATGGGACATGAACATGTGAACATTGCAAAGGACGCATCAAATTCAAGCTTGCATTTATGGCACTGCAGATTTGGGCACTTGGGAATGAACAATGTTCGTAAATTGTTAAATGGAGATTTGGTTAAAGGAATGAGTGATGTAAATGAAAATATCTCATTCTGGGATGTATGATGGGAAACAACATCGGTGTTCTTATCCGAAAGATAACCATTACCCTGCCAACCAACCGTTTGAGCTTGTACAGTGATGTGTGTGGTCCCATGTCTGTAAACTCTTTTGGTGGATCGCTACTACATCACATTCATCGACGACTATTCAAGGTATACGTACATCTACTTCATAAAGAAAAATCGAAGTTTTAGAGAAATTCAAGAATTTCATAGTCATGTTCGCAACATTACTGGCAAACCTGTCAAGACCCTACGATCTGATAACGGTGGGGAATATTGCTCACAGGAATTTAAAGATTTCCTGAAGAAAAATGGTATCATCCATCAGTTAAGTGTACCTCATAATCCGGCGAAAACGGCATTGCAGAAAGAATGAACCGTACCATTGTTGAATCTGCTCGTTCTATGCTGTCTCATTCACATTTGCCAAATGAATTTTGGGCTGAGGCCGTAAATACGTCCGTCTATTTACGTAATCGAAGTCCTACAACATCAGTGGATATGACTCCATACTAATGTCTATATGGAAGAAAACCGGATGTAGCTAATCTACGAGATTTTGGTTGTGTGAGCTATGTACATATTCCAGAGCCAACGTAAGAAGTTAGACCCAAAATACTGGAAACTACTTTTGTGGGATACCTGACGGAACAAAGGGGTACAGGTTTTATGACCCTATTGGATTGAAATTCATCCGTAGCCGTGATGCAATGTTTGTGGAAACACAATTCCATGACTTTAGTGAAGACAAAAGACCAATGATTGCATTTGATCAAAGGAAAGAGAAAAATTTTTTCCTGTGATTATCAAAGAAACCACAACGCAAGCAGGTAAAGATTTTGATTTGAATTCAATTGTCGAAAACGTCAACATGGATGCAGAAATCAACGATAACGAGCCAGTGGGAGTAACGAACGAGGAGAGATTTATGAATGAAGTACAAAACATTGGTGAAAGGAGACAAAGAAGACCTCCCCAAAGGTTTGATGAAGAATGCTACATCGCCAATGATTTAACTGCGGAAATCAACGAACCATCAAACATCAACGAAGCATATTCTGGAGAACATGGACATGACTGGAGAAAAGCAACCGATTCCGAATTTCATTCACTTATCGAGAACGATACTTGGGAACTTGTCCCATTACCAGATAATAGGAATATTGTTGGAAGCCGATGGGTTTTCATGGTGAAGAGAGACGAAAATAGAGAAATACAGAGATATAAAGCTCGCCTAGTTGCACAAGGCTATTCACAAGCTGAAGGTGTCGACTATCATGAAGTACTTTCACCCGTCATACGAAATACAACTGTTCGATCGTTGTTCGCTTTAGCGAACGCAAACGACTGGGAAGTTCATAAATGGACGTCAAAACAGCGTTTTACAAGGAAAATTGGATGAAGAAATTTATGCGACAACCTGAAGGTTATATTAGTAAGAACCTCCTGACTATGTCTGCAAATTGAGAAAAAGCATGTATGGTTTAAAACAGTCAGCCAGATGTTGGAACAACGCCATCGACTCATACCTGAAGTCAAAAGGATACAATCAAATGAGCTGTGATCCATGTCTGTACGTGAAATCTATTAAACAGCAAGATGGAAATTTGAATTTCGTGATACTATCTATTCATGTTGATGATATTCTCCTGTTTTCCAATTCTACGAAAATGATGAAGGTGGAGAAAGCCATTGCATCAAAGTTCAAAGTTGAAGATTTAAATGAAGTCAAACATGTCCTTGGTATGCTGATCAAACGAGACAAAAAAAGGGGAAATTGACAATTAGTCAATCAAAATATTTGGAAGGAATCTTGAAACGATTCAACATGCGTATCACTTTGTTAGAGAAAAGGTCAACGATAATTCCATTATTGTTCAATACTGTAGTATAGATCAGATGTTAGCATATTATGACGAAAAGTTTACCAAAGCAAACATTCCAAAACTTTCGAGACATGTTAGGTGTCAAAGAAATTTTAGTTTAAAATTCATAATTCTTAAGGAACATTTATAGTGCACATTAAGTGGGAGTGTTAGCAATATGAAGTATTATTGATTATGTAATGTTACATTATAATATTATTGCATGAAGTATTGATTTTATCTTAGCATGTTATGTTATACGGAAGCCATGAACTATTTTTTCTATTAATTACATTTCTATTCTATGTATTCCTGATTTCTTATTATAATGAATCACTCAAATATCAACAGGTTATGGGCCCAGGACGTAGAAGGTCAGTATTTGAGTGAAAAAGCGTTGCAATAAAAATAAAAAAGGTTATATAGTCGACGATTTTTTTGAGAGCAAACATGTTTCGACATTATCAGAATGCCATCTTCAGTGCAGAATGGTTAGTGTTAAGTAATATGATACGTAATATGATATGAATAAATTAATTACAATGAATAAGATTATGATTTAGTTACAAAATTATAAAATATTTACAAAAAAGGAAAAGAAAAATAAGTATTAAGAACTTATAACAAATAATATTATTATAAAGTGAATATAGTGTTGTAGTGGTGAACTTGGATATTTAAATTGGGATTAGTTTTATTAATGTGTAGAGCTTCCTTGATTTTGAGTGAGAAAGTGGATTGATCAGTGTCGATGATTTTAAAACAGGAAGGTGAGAATTTGTTTTTACATGAAGGAGAGGCTTGAAGATGTTTGAAGATAGTGGATTTTTTGTCTGTGTGAGTATGTTCCTTTATCCTGGTAGATAATCAGCGTTTTTACAAGGAAAATTGGATGAAGAAATTTATATGCGACAACCTGAAGGTTATATTAGTAAGGAGCCTCCTGACTATGTCTGCAAATTGAAAAAAAGCATGTATGGTTTAAAACAGTCAGCCAGATGTTGGAACAACGCCATCTACTCATACCTGAAGTCAAAAGGATACAATCAAATGAGCTGTGATCCATGTCTGTACGTGAAATCTATTAAACAGCAAGATGGAAATTTGAATTTCGTGATACTATCTATTCATGTTGATGATATTCTCCTGTTTTCCAATTCTACGAAAATGCTGAAGGTGGAGAAAGCCATTCCATCAAAGTTCAAAGTTGAAGATTTAAATGAAGTCAAACATGTCCTTGGTATGCTGATCAAACGAGACAGAAAAAGGGGAAAATTGACAATTAGTCAATCAAAATATTTGGAAGGAATCTTGAAACGATTCAACATGGAACATTGCAAACCTGTTTCGAGACCGTTAGAACCTGGAAAACATTTTCAGAATCTGCCCAAAGAAGAGACCGCAAAATATTCATGAATATCAAAACTTATCGGATGTTTGACATACGTGACAACAGCAACTCGACATGACTTGGCATCTGCTGTAGGTATTCTTTCAAAATTTATGTCAAAGCCAGGAAAGGAGCATTGGCAGGAGCAAAAGAGTGTTGAGATACCTAAAAGGCACTATCAATTATGGTCTTGTTTTTCAAAGCAAAGATTCAACATGCGAAGTGGTTGGATATTCAGATGCTGATTGGGCAAGTGATGTAAATACAAGAAGATCTACATCAGGATACGTGTTCCAGATAAACTAATCAACCGTCAGCTGGAGCAGCAAGCGACAATCTTGTGGCAAGATCTTCGACTGAAGCTGAGTATGTTGCACTAAGTTATGCAACACAAGAAATCATATGGTTACGACGTTCACTAGCGGATATTGGAATAAATCAAGATCAACCATCTATACTGAACGAAGATAACCAAGGGGCAATTGAACTTTCGAGGAATACTCGATTTCACAATCGCACTAAACATATTGACGTTGCGTATCACTTTGTTAGAGAAAAGGTCAACGATAATTCCATTATTGTTCAATACTGTAGTATAGATCAGATGTTAGCGTATATTATGACGAAAAGTTTACCAAAGCAAACATTCCAAAACTTTCGAGACATGTTAGGTGTCAAAGAAATTTTAGTTTAAAATTCATAATTCTTAAGAACATTTATACTGCACATTAAGTGGGAGTGTTAGCAATATGAAGTATTATTGATTATGTAATGTTACATTATAATATTATTGCATGAAGTATTGATTTTATCTTAGCAGATGTTATGTTATACGGGAAGCCATGAACTCTTTTTTCTATTAATTACATTTCTATTCTATGTATTCCTGATTTCTTATTATAACGAATCACTCAAATATCAACATTTTCAGCCACCATTTCTTCGACCTAGATTTGATACCATAATATGAGTTCATCTTGTCATTCTTGTCAACTCCACCCATATATTTTTGTATGATACAATCATATTTGGACATTGAACATCATCTGTATTGCCATCTTTCTTTCATCGCTTTACTGCAATTGTAGCAGTATCAGATGGTATTGCTTGAGAAGAAACCATATTCACAACACGGTTGTTCATCCATGTTACCGCAGTAATGGGTCCTTTGAATCGAAAGACAGCGGACTAACATCTTGTGTAAAGGCACCAGGTCGTATTTCTCCCTCGTACTCATCGTTCGACCGTTTAGTGTTTGAAAAGTTGTATGCTGGTATTTTGCTAGGCTGAGCGACCGTTTCCTCTACCTTATCAATTTCAATTAGGTCGACATCATGTAAGTTGCTGAAGATTTCTCTTTGTTCATCGTGCACAGAATAAGACAGACCTCCAAAATCAGGTTTCGAAAAGGCAGAAAGCTCCGAATCAATATTCAAGCACATAAATACACCTTTCTAGGATGTCTAAAACGTCGTTCAATATCATGCTGTTAATCCGTAGTTTATGTCTTGCCAAAACAAACTCAAGATTAACAACTTCACAAAATATCGTTCAAAACTAGTTTCGTAGACAAACTACATCAAAATAAGCACCTCCTTAATCGAATGGTGTTATAAAGCGCATGTCTGCCGTTTGTTTATGAGTTAGCTGGGCAAAAGAAGCGCTGGCACGTGGTGTCCGATATATCCAGTGAACTCTACAACAACTGGAAGGCTAACTTACAATACACATGCCTAGACCATTGAGTTCTGTAATAACTAGAGCTGCTAACTTTACTGGGATCTGACGCCAAAAAAATGGCGGCCAAAGGATGTATTTCCGCTGAAATGATCGCTTTACAGAAAAATAATATTCTCGACCTCCCTCTGCTGTCTATAGTAAATTATAAAGAATTTTTCAAAAACAAACACGATATCACAGAATAAGGATATCGTTAGTTCTATGTTCTGTGACGATATCTTTTTGGCTTTTTCTTTTATATTGCCAACACTTCAATCGTTCAATTGTTGGATGTCGTAGTTTCCACAAAAGGAACATATCGCTTCTCACAGGTGAGATAGTTGCTTGTTTTGTTAGTCCGTCAACTTTGAAAAGCAATTATACATGCACTTGAAAAGCCATAAAATACATATTAAAGATCGTATTTTTTAGATCGGCTAACTTGAACGCCAATCATACTGATGTTTTCCTGTTTTTGTCTATAAAATTCTGAATACTTTTCTGTCATTTGTTAATGGATGAAATAGTAAATTTACCCATCTATTTGCAAAATAGTTTCCTTAAAGCAAAAAAGACCCTGCACACATTTTGCTTCGTGAGTAAGTATCAAAAAGAAACGATCAGCCCAAACAGTACCCATGATTTGGAGCAGATCTTGTTATGTTCTATTTGCTGACAACATGCAGGGAAGATCAAGGAGTAAAGATGACTGGAAGATGTTATTGACCAGGCAGTCTTAAAAAAATGATAATGCTGTAAAGATAATTGATTTATTGTCTGCCTTATCCAGAGTTATTTAATTTGATCATGGTCAAATTCTATGGATGGAGACAATGGATTCACTAATGATGCCTTGAATGTTTTGAAGTTAAGTTCATGAACCAAAGAAAGATGGCAAGAAGGTTGTGTGTGTGAG